>NW_027494028.1:0-372500 GCF_021521415.1 Bidens hawaiensis
GACCCAATTCTCCATCTTCCAATGTTGCTCCAACACTATTAAATTTTGAAATCATGCCTAATAATTTCCCCACATACTCATCAATAGACTCTCCATCTTTCATCTGCAACCCTTCAAACTCTTTTTTCAAAATCCGCAACCGCACTTTCTAAACTCGTTCAACACCCACATACCGGGATTTTAACGAGTCCCAAACTTTTTTTGCCGTCTTCTTCTTCGCCGCATGCGAAAGAATTTCTTCGGGAATTGCCTAAAAGATGAATGCTCGAGTCTGCTTGATTTTTCTTTCATCCACAACCACTCTGGTTGGTGGCTCGATGGCATCCCACAACCTGTGGGCATCCATGATAGCTTCCATCTAGATGGACCATGTGTTATAGTTTGTAGCTATGAGAATTGGGTGTTGGAAAGGAATATAATTTTCTTTAGAGGAATTAGGGTTTGCAACAACTTCCATGGTGTTGAAACATGGAAATTTTTTCATAAAATTGGATCAGAACTTGGATGTTCTAATACCAAATGTTGGTTGGATCAGGCAAATAGCAAGAAAACATGGAATTTAGTCGAATGCAATCATATTATTTCAATAGCCAAATGCTTACAAAACTTAATTAAATTGAAAAGTGGATAAAAAAAAATAACAACTCAAACGTTTAAAAAGCAAAAGAGATAAAACTGAAACTCCTGATTAACAGGTCTTCCTTTATTCTTGGTCAAAATAGATCTATGCTCACCAGATACAACATCCATTTCATGCATACTCGTTCAACTATTTGCAGCATTCACAAGCTGATGTGGCATTGGTCAACACTAATCCAACAAAGATTCTCAAAACTTATTCAAATTCAAGCATTATTAATCTTAAATGGATAATAAAGAAAATCTTGATGTTTAGACACTAACCATACAAAATTTTATTTGTCCAAATGATTAGATGGGTTGTCTAATTCATACTGTTCACGTAAAACTTGTTTACAAACCAAGTTATTTAAGTATTAAACAAACCATATAAACACTTGGTAATATAAGTACCAAAACAAAAATAATGATTATGAACTTTTGAACTAGGTCTTGTAAAGATCTAAAAGAATGATACAAAACCTACAACTATATCATTTAAAGATCTTGAAGATCGATACGAAACCTATGGTTTAACTATAGGTTCAGAATGATGATTGTTGATACCAGAAAATAAAGAAAACTATCATTAGATATACGGATTTTCTAGGGACACCACCCCAATTGCTAAAACACCGCCAATTTTATCTTATTATGTTTTTTATTTTTTTTTGTTTTTTATTTTGTTATTATTGTTATTGTTATTTATCATTATATATTAATTATTTATTTAATATTTAATATTATCTCGGTGAAAACAATTAATACATATATATGCCAAAAATCATTGTTATATTGATAAACTGTTCAAATAAAAGAAAATACGACAACTATAACATAAAAATCTACGACAGGAAGTCGTCCATGTTCATGCCCAAGCCGTCGTCGTGGCTCCTAAACGCCGCGCCAACGTCGGCGTCGTCCTCTCCCCTGCGCCTAGGCCCCAAACCGTCCGCGGCATCCACGTCGTCGCCCCGTCCGCGTCTCACGCGAGACGTGCTCGCCTCGTGGTCAAAACTAGGGGGGTGGTGACGGTGGCACGGTGTACTGCTGTCCAGACAGCTTCGCTACCAGACTGCTAACAAGCCAGTCGATCTGGCGCGACATCTGGCTCATCCACCAGTCTATTTGGCGCGACATCTGCCTCATCTCCAACTCAATGGCCTCCAACCTAGCATCGGTGGCGGGACCCAGACGCATCGCGCGATATGTGCCTGGAACGTGATGCGTCGGCTCCTAACAACAAAACAACATAAATACGTTTAATACGAAGACGAATTAAAAGAAATGATAAAACGATAATATATTAAAACGTACCTGAGATGCGCCCGGATCCTCACGTCCGTCACCACCGTCGTCCGAATCCTCGCCAGACCTCTCCCCCGCGTTGACAAGCTCATGGACAAACTCCACCTCCGGTGCCTGCGACCGGGGGAGGCTCGACTAAAGGCACCGGGACGTAAGGCACACGTGCCCCCGCCCCGGCCACCAGTCGGTCGTACGGGCCGTTGGGCCCGGGGGAACGAACGCACAATGTGCATGCCACCACAACGGATGTGGTCCAGCTCGCTTGGAGGGGTCGGATCGATACGCAGGCCGTCCACCAGGGCTCCATGGCCCAGAGATATCGTAAGCTGGGTGACGTACCCGCCATCCATCAAGGACCGTCATCCCAGCCTGAACTGGTAGCCGAAAAAATAGTCTGCAAACCCCATAGCGAGGTTGCAGTGCGTGTGAGTCAGCAGACACCTAAAAAAAACAGGTCGCGCAGGCTGCAGTGCTCCCTGATTGCGACCCGCGATAGACGTCGCAATCAGCCTGTGTAGATACCTGTGTAATATAAGATAATATAATTTGTTAACAATAATAATATATTATATTATATTATATTATATTATATTATATTATATCATATCATATCATATCATATCATATCATAATATAATATTATATTATAATATGATATGATATGATATGATATGATAATATAATATAATATAATATATTTAATATTATATAACATACTATTATATAATATAATATAATAAATATATTAAAAACATAACAACGTGGAGTAAACTTATGTAACGTGTATCGTGGAGTAAACCTCCAGTGTCAGCTCCCGGTGCCATGATAGTGGCATACTGAAGCACCGGCTCCAGGGCTATCTTGTCCGATGTACTCAGCCACCCGCTGGTAAGCATCACAGGACTCCAAAACGACCAGGATATAATCGTGTTGGGAAACGGGAACATCTGGCGTAGGCGAGTGTATCTTGTGTGGGCGTTTGAACCCTCAGTGAACTGCACATGAGGGTAGGTGACCAACACGTCGTCACCCGGTGGGGGTCCCCGGCCCCGACCACGGCCCCGGCCCCCGCCACGGCCACGGCCCCGCCCCATCTGCTGCTCATACTCCTGCTCGAGCTCCTCCTCAATCTTATCATCCCCAAACTATAATAAATAACAAATAATAATAATTATAACAACAACAACAATAATAATAATAAATAATAACAATAATAGTAATATTAATATTAATAAATACTAATAATAAATATTAATAATAATATTTATAATAAAATAGATAATATTAATAAATTAAATAAAAAAAATTTATATATCAGAGGCGGCGTATAGGGCTATACGCCGCCGCTGATAGTCACTGCAAACCGACGGCCGGACTCTGGCCATATTACGGCCGGACTCCGGCCGACGGTTTTATCCATCCACACAACAGCATCATCATCATCACATCATCTCATCATCTAAACATAATCATCATCATCAAAATAATATTAAAAAATTACCTCCATGTCGTGTCGGTGTCAGGTCATATCTACTCGGCTCATGTCATAATCGGTCGGTTTCGGTCCAATGTAGACTCGTGTTTGGATGCTCGGATGCTTGGGAGGGAGTTTGAAATTTGAAATATAAAGTGGCAGTTGAGCAGCCGACGTTCAATATAAGGTGCATAAATACGCCGCGTATAGATCTATACGCGGCGTATTCTGCCTATTTTTATTATTTATTATTATTATTTGTTTGTTATTTATTTATTAGTATTTATTATTTATTAGTATTTACTATTATTATTATTATTATTAGTTATTAGTATTAATATTAATTTGTTATTTAATTATTATTATTATTATTAGTATTATTTATTATTATTATTATTAGTCATTAATATTATTATTATTATTTCTTTATTTATTATTTTTTATGTATGTATATGTGTGTGTATGTCTACATACATCCATTGATACATTTTTTTCTATAAGCTGTCTAGATCTACGTTAGAGGGTTCCCCTCACCAACCCTTGCGTATCTGTTCGTACTCCTTCATACATTGTCCGTACAGTGTTTTCCATTCGAGGGCCGCCGGGTACGGCGCTTCATTCCAATTAAGGTTTGGCGTAGGCATTGGGAAATCTCCTGCCAGTTTGATATATATCCAGTGATTACCTCCCCAGTTAGCGATGCCTATAACCAGTGGATCCGGAATCAAGTTAGGACCAATTCTCAATGGGAAGTAAGATTCGGTCTGATTGCCAGCTAGGTTGACTAACACACACCCGTATGTCTGAGCAGTGACGTGCCCGTGACCGGGTACGCTGAACCAACGACTCGGCGGCGCCGGTTTGACCGTGTTGGAGTACGGAATGCTGGAATGAACCCAGCCGTACAATCTTTCATCCTCTTTGTTGAACATCGCCCTCCATCACCCTTTGTTGGTTTCCAGCTCGTTCTGCATTTCCCGCCTAATATCCAGCCAGAGTTTCTCATGTATCCCCAAATCCACGGCGATTGATCGGAAACCGCAGTTACCGTCTGGGTGTACGTTTTTGATGTCTGCGAAGAACGACTGAGCCCAAATAGGAATGACGCTCCTAAACATTTCTATCGCCGGGTACTTGATCTGGCGAAACCATCAAAGGAAACCCGAGGTGAGCTCCCGTAGGTTTTGATGTCTTAGGTCGTCCCCGAGGAATTTTAAACTGCGAAGCTGACTGGGACAACGAACGAGACAACGAGGATGGGGTCGGGGTTTCGTTGCTGGGTACCTGTGACGAGAATGGGGTGTAGGAGATGTGTCTGGGGAGATCTAGAGCCGGGATGTATGAGCTGTGTCTAGGGAGATCTGGAGCGGGGGTGTATGAGCTGTGCCTCGGAAGATCTGCTATTTTGGGATGCCGCCGAGGATCCTCTCTTTTTTCGGGCTCCTTCTTTTTAGATCACCCTAGAATAGCAGATAGAATATTCGCGAAAAAACTTTTCTTTTGATTCGGGTCATCTATGGACGATAGCATATCTCTGATGTCCCGTAGACCTGCTTCGTAGTCTGGCTTTTCGTTCGGCGGATAGGCTAGATCAAAATTAAGCCTCCTCCAGAATGGGTCAACATCCTTTATTGGGATACACGTGTCATTAACTATGTATCCCTTAATCCGACAAGCACATGGCAGCCCTGAAGAAAAATACAAATTGTGGTCGCATGAAGCGCCGCCGTCACGCATCTTGTGTATCAACCCATACTCGTCCACAAGTAGACCTAGTGCGTGAATCGACACCCTGTTTATTAGCTTCTTCAACCAGACGTGCTGTCAATGTCCTTACATGACCTTAGAACGGGAGTCTTGAAAAGATTTACCGATTTCTTTCATCTGCAAGTTGACCATTTTAAGGATGTGCCTAGAAATTTTCTCGAGCTAGTTGTTGCTTCCATTGAGGTACCTTTTCAGATTTGCGTACTGGCTCTCAACTCGGTTCGTCGTAGTTTCTCCGTAGTTTCAGTGTTCGTCGATCCAGCAGGTTACAAACTTGTGTTTGTATGGATCCAGCTAGCTGTTACGAATGTATTTCCAGACCTCTGAAAAATAAAGGGAAACGTTATTAAGACGTATGTATAGGCTATTAAAAACTATCAGCTGATACGAAGGACTCACCTGCTCAATCGTCCTGTATCAAATGATGCTCCATGTTGATGCGACGGTTGTCGTACTCTTGTATCGTGGGAGACTGATACAGGACCTTCCACCAGTACGCAAAGTCCATCCCCATATCCGTTCTATATAGGGCCTTAAATTTTCTCCTTATATTCTCGGATATGTGCCACCTGCATAAATTTTTGATGGCATTAGGGAAGACTGCGTCGCAGGCGTTCATGAGGGCCTGGTCCTCGTTAGTCAGGATCACGCGTGGCTCCATGCAGTCATCGAGCATTTTTTAAGTTTCTCAAGAGCCCAGGTGAAGTTCCTCTGTCGTTCCCAATAACAAACATGGTGGCGATACAAAACGATTGTGACGCCGACGTCACACCGATAAACTGAACCAACGGCCAGTCGTACATGTTGGTGTTGTACGTCATGTCAATCATCAACACCTCGGGGAACGCACGCCACATCTTATGCGACTTATTATGACAGAAGAAAATTTCCTCCGTCCTATCATCGGTATCACTCTCCTGGGTATAGAACGTGAAACCGTTGCCTGCGAGAAAGTTTTCCAGCGCCTGCATTGGATGAAATAAAACTTTAGTAAATATTGCAAGCACGGCAAGTACACATTAAAACTACAAATGTTTTGAACTACCTTCATAGGGGTGTCGCCTAGTAGCCCATCACTCCTATTCTTGGCGGTGTGGTTGTATATATCTTTTGTTACAGGTTGCACACCGGGAAACTTTTTGCGGAGGGTTGCTTCGATTTGCTGCGGCTTCACGCCGGTTCTGTGTAAACTCTCAACCATATCCAGCTGGTCACTGTTCATTTTTCTAAAAGACGCACAACCCTCCTCAAATTCAACGGGATCATGGTTGTGAGTCTCGTTTACCACTTGAACCCTCCATCATGCACCCCTCGAGTCGTACCTGCTCAGGATCTTATACGGACAACAATTTTTTATGCTGCCGGTACGTCTCACCGTCACCTTTATTTTAGGTTCGCCTCCACGATTGCATGCAAGGTCCACAACGTTTTTCCTTGACCGCTGGACCATGCTCTCGTCCTCTAATTTTTACCCATTTCTCCAACTCCTCGCGGCTCTCAAAAATCTGAAACAGTTTTACGCTAATTCTTAAACCGTTTATTAAATAACATACAAATAAATAATATTAACTTAAACAAAACACAAAGTGTCTTACAGCATCTGTTTAATACGAAACGTTCACCTCGCGTTTGTAGTCGTCATCGTACTCATCTTCGTTATTTGGGTGTGATGAAGACTCTGTTCCATAAAATGGATCATTTTCTACTGGTGGATGGTTTGAAGACATAGCCTGACCTCCATAATCCGGCCAGGCGACAGGTGATGGGTACGACGACTAACTACCGTAATCCGACACGAAATACTCCTACCATACATAAATTAGAAATTCAAACAACAGTGCTAGTGATAATAATAAATAATAATAATACCTATAATAATATAAAATACAATATTTTAATAATAAATAAGAATATTAAAATAATAATAACATAACCGTATATTTATAATAAGACTATATAACGAAACCTGTTCAAGTTTGGCAAGTCCGGCGAGCCTGTGTTACCATAAAACTGTTCGGGCTGACAATAAGGTTGTTGGGGCTAGGTATCATACCCGACATAATCCTAACAAAACATAATGTAGCATGTGTTGGTAAAAAAAACTACCAAATTCATACTAAATAAATATATAACGAAACCTGGTTCAAGTCGGGTAACCACGACGTGCCAGGTTAATCGTTAGCGGCGTAACCCAGCTTCTCCTCCGGAAATAAATGGTTAAACCAAGACATTCTGGGTATATATAGTACAAATGTTATGTTGTTTTTTGGTTGAACGTCGAGACCAACACGTATGCCTTTATAATAGAGAAAGGAAATGAGGGGAAGGGAGGGGTGCCAGGCTCCAATAATTCAGCAAAAGCAATACGGCGCGTATAGATCTATACGCGGCGTATAAGGTACGAGTAGACAACCTAGCACAGATTTTGCAGGGCAGGTTGTCATCAAACTAATACGCCGCGTATAGGTCTATACGCGGCGTATTAGGGAGCTTTTCTAGAAAAATCCACCAGCTTGTCTTATTATGTTTTTTGTTTTTTTTCTTTTCTTCTTTTTTTTTATTATTTATTGTTATTTATTATTATTATTATTATTATTATTATTATTATTATTATTATTATTATTATTATTTTATTTATGAATAACATATTATTATTCACATTCAGCAAAGGGTGTTCAGTAGTAGGGCTTATATGGGAAAATTAACAGTGCGAAACGACCTTTCAATTTATTGGTTGCTGTCGTTATGGAAAACTTGAATCAGTTACAGTGATTACCTTGGAAAAAACTGACAGTGCCAAATGAACCCTTTCTTGGCTGCTTTCGTTATCGGCATCTCAAATCCGCCTCTTCGATATTTTCAAACTCCAATGGTCTTGAACTTTGGCCACCACCGGCAACCGTAGTTGTGTTCACTCAACACATATCAGTCATAACTAAACTTAAGCTTAGGCTTGTTATTTGTTTTATTTTTAGTTGGGGGTATTCTAAGTTGATCATCTTGCGTATATTAAAGAATTATCGGCGTATGTATATACGTATATATATATAGTAGATGTGCGGTATAAGAATTCATTGCGCCTACATAACCAGCACCAGATCGAGATACTAGTTTGATGAGTTTGAATCTCTCGGATCCGCGGTATCCGTTAACGGAAGCAAGAACGTGAGCCCATACTTTGGACAGATAAGTGGAAATTCGGTCATTGCTCCAGCTTAACGAGCACCAGACTGAGATATTAGCCTGGACTTACCTGAACCGGTTAACACGTATGCTGACGTGGATTTAGGCTCAGTGTTGACACTGATATTAACACGTTTGCATAATACACAATGAAATCACAAACTCAAACAACAATCCATACAATAGCAATTCCCTTCAACAACCAGTCAAACAAGAAAAAGAGAAAAATAATGAAGATAATTGTTGTTGTATGGATTGCTGTTTGAATTTGTGCTTTCATTGTGTATTATGCCGGTGACAATGAAAGCTGTAAACAAATGATGTGCTGAAAGCGGTCTGTAAAAACCTAACCTAACCTGGACACTCTAGTTTTAAATTTATTAATATAGACTATCCTAATGCTAGACCACTAGACAGGCAAGTATACCTATCAACTGTAGTAAAGCCTAATGAAGTCCGGATATCGAACCCAAAGGACACTAGCGACACCTAAACTAGACTCTGACTTAAAACTTAATGATTTTTACTTATTTGACAATTAACTAATTAAACTAAAAACTGACACTAACAGACACAGACTTAAACTCAATTATCTAGACGAACTCAAAGATAGGAGAAGCACTACCTAGGTTTAGAATCCTACTTGTGAATCTTGGATCTCTCTTGGATATGGAAACTATGATGGAACCGGGATCTTAAAATACGGCACCCTTAGACAACCTAGTGGATCCCTGATCATTCTCCGGGTGTCACCTAAAAGGAAACACTAAGGGGCCTTTAAACTTACCGATTAGTTGGATTACCTGTCAGTCTCTCCAACAATACTAGAGTACCCTAAAAGATAGATTACCTGTCAGTCTCACTATCTTAATACCCCCTAAAGTGCAAGGGGTAACCTCAGAACAATCGATAAGACACGGAATTACAATGAAACTAGGGAAATCTAGGAAACCTCCTGTCAGAGCGTTCTAGCCTAAACGCCTAATCCCAAGGACAATCCGACTATCTGTTACCTCTCAGTCTCTAGATAGGTAGAATATAAAATCTTAATAAATCACCAACCAATGTTCCTATGGATTACTACGTCTAGTAAAACCATAAAATAATCACAAACACACAGTAAGCGACCTAAATATGCGTCTATAACTGAAAGACTTTCAACAAGACACATGCGGAACAAAGATCAATAATAATCAAAATTATATATGCAAACACATCAAATCAATTATAAAAAGATTCTTTACTTTAATATTAATCCAACACTAAAAACCAAAAACCAAGAAAAATACGCAAGTCACAAAGTAATCATCAAAAACCTAGGTAGCTAGGGGATTAGCCAACACTCATAATCAGGAACAAAACAAAATAAATAAGTTCAACAACTGAATTCATAATGAAAACAAGTAATCAAACCGAATAATAATATGTTCCAATGAGTAAAAATAAAACCCCGCCTGCTCCTTTTCTTCTCTCCTTGCAGCTGGCTCCTCTCCTCCTGGCTCCACCAAAATAAATTAAATGCTGACCTCCTCCTTCTTTCTTTCGGCCGTAGGGTTAGAATACCCCCTCAACTAACCGACGTCCACTTTTTATTATTTTGTTCTCTGTTTTGGTTCCATAAATCCAATAACCCGCCTACACCTTTTTTTTATATTTAGCCCATTAACATATAACTTCATAAAAAAAACATATTCAGCCCAAAGCAATTAACGTTTTTGTTGTTGTGGACTTGTAGTGAATTAGTGCCTTCCTCAGTTCTCACTCGATGCTCCTGTAATGCACCCAAAGTTAATTATATAATAATCCACATAATAAAATTCAAGAACACGTTTGAAGTCCCAATTTGTTCTATGGATGCATGACCATTTTATGAAATTATATAACTAGTTATTTAAATATTTTTCAAGCATTTTCATTACCTGCACATCTCCACAAAATACAATTATTTGATTTTACTATTTTTACTTATTTCTATTTAATAGTAAAACAATTCTTATTAGCTTTAAAACCTATTAAACCAAAAAATGAACCAATTTGTAATAATATTCTATAAAAACCTGGCTTAAAAGCATTTAAAAGTGTAGGAATATATATATAATAATATGTATATTTTAGATTACATCAAATATCCCCACACTTAAATCTTTTTCGTCCCTGAAAAAACTATTGGCAATGGAATCATAATCGGAAAACTGATTTTCAAAACATTTAGGTTATCTTAATTAATATAGATAAACGCAAAAACTGCGATTGCCGATATTGTTGTCCACTTAAACCCAGCCACCAGCCTATCATGTCCCCCGTCTCAAGAATAATCAAGACAATATAAACCGGGTTGATGCAGATTGGTTCAACCTATCACCTTAAGCTAAAAACCCTTTAATGGTAAGAAGAAAATGCACTTAGGTGGAATTTAGATGGATGAAAGGTCAAGTGAGGTCGTACGAGCAATACCTAAACCTAAAACTATATTAGCGGATTTCGGCCCATCATTGTTTCACCCGAGCTGCGACCCAGTATATGACGGTCCCAGGCCTCCACCCTTAGTGTTTCCTAAAAATATATATATTGACTAAAAACCTCGAACCCCAATAGTGTATCCTCGGAGTCACCATCCCCTTGGTAACACGTAAGCTCTCGGCCCCGTCTAGTATGTGCCTTTTGGCCTCTTTTTCTATTACTTTTTTTTAGTGAATCCTTCTTTGGCATTTTGCATAACTTTCTCATTCACTGTTACTTTCAATATAATTGCACATATTTGATGTTCATGCAACAAAACTTTGTGCTCTTAGGCATCTTTTACATAAATATATAACTATTTTTCTAAGCTCGTATAAATGATGGACATGGCGGGCGCCACCACTCGTTATTTATTTTCATAAAACAGAGTGGCGTGCTAATTTTAAGTGCATGTAATTCTCACCACCTCAAGGTTTAAAGATTAAGGTAATACTTGCTATGCCTTATCGAATGTTCAGCTTCACTATCCCCCCTCAAGATGAGAACCCTCAAGATTTATGACTATTAGGTGTATTAGTAATAATGAGGGGAAACCTTTCAAAACTAGTTGGGCCTACCGACACATCCCAAATTAAGTGCGCTTTCTATTTTTTTTTATCTCATATATATTAAGAGTTTTTAAAAAAACCAATCCCCAATTTTTCTATCATTTTCCATTTTGTTGCAAAATATTAATTCAATGGACTTTTTTTTCATTTTTTTTTATTTTTTTATTTTATTATTTTATTATTATTATTATTTATTTTATATTTGTATATACTTTTTTTTAAATAATTTTTTACCTAAAAACTTCAGTTTCCCATCCCCACACTTAAATTTCACATTGTCCTCAATGTGACAGGAAAAAGACAAAAAATAAAACAAGCATTCAAATATAAGTAAAGTGGAACAGACTCCCCTGGTAATATGACGATATTGGCTTGCGAGGCGTGTCCCATGCCCTCCATCTTGAGCGTGAACAATAGCATGTATCAATAAAGTCATCTCTCGCGAACGAAAGTAGCAATCCATAAACAAGCGGCAACGGCATCCCCACACTTGAATCCAACCATGTATCATCAATCAGCCAATAACATCCCTGGAACGGCAACCTGAAAGCAAACCAAGAAACAAGCAGCACACGAAAGCAAGAAACCACAAAATAAAAACAAAAACAAAAACAAAAACATTCCACCGGGTTGCTTCCCAGGAAGCGCTAAGTTTACAGAAGAGTCTTCAGCCGGACTCGCTCCTGAAATCTCAATCAGGAGGCTTTTCTTTTATCCAACCCCTGTCTAACCCGTTTAGTTCCACCCGTCCAATATATTTAATCAAATAACACATAGTGGAAATAAAAAGCATTTTAAAACAATCAAACGGGCCAGACCACAAATACTTAAACTTACCCGGACCAAACCTAATACATGGCATATAATGAGGAAAATGGTCTATCTTGCATTTAAGTTTTGTCCTATAACTCTTAATGTGCCATCTTTGAACCTTCAAAACATGCTGATCCAAGCATTTTCGCGCCCTCGTCTTCGGCCTTATCAACTTCGGTGGCGATCCACTATCTAGTCCCTTCACAGACCTGCTAAACTTCATATGATGTGGCGACTCAACTACCATCGTATTCTGATCCTCTTCATTTGCCACTTCCTTTTCTTTTCCGTTTGGTGCACGCTTGATCTCCATTGCTGGCTTCCCCATGATTAGTGTTTCTAAGTAGATAAGATCGCCAACAGGGTCAAATTCTCCATCTTCTTCATAAACTTGTAAAACCACCAATTCATCACCAAACTCATCCTCCCAATATGGTGCATGCTCCTCCTCTTCGACATCTTCCATCTGGTTAAGTGGCTCGTCAACAGAATCTTCACTTAGATCCGTGTAATCCACCGGTTTCAACTCCATCTCCTCTATCACGCCTTCATCATCATCACTCCAGAAGTCATCATCTGCTGGTTCTGCTTCACAGCTACAAAACATGGGATACTGATCGGTAGATGTAAATTCTTGCTGAACCGGAGGTGGGATTGGCTCGTCCATTATTGTCTCTGGTTCCAAAGTGATATCCTCACACACAACCTCGTCATCTTCATAAACGGCTTGCTGCTCTTTGTAAGAAAGACTCTCAATTTGATATCTAGCACTTAGCTCCTCTAACCTAGCTTCTAGTTCTTCTAATTTACGGAGCCTATATATTTCGATCAACTTATCAAGCCTAGCTTCCAATGCCTCTATTTTCGAACTGTTTCACGTTCCTCTTCTTCAGCTCTTTCCAACATCATCTCTTTCCAACTTCTTCTATATAAACTACTCCTAAACTGACTCGATCTATTGAACATATTAACTAGACTCGATAAAATAAAACAGAAACTAAATTACCCTAAACACGACTAGACATGCTAAATCTATGACACGGAATCACAAGACACACCATAACTCAAGACACAAAAAGACCAATTAACCAATTAAGTTCAATCAAAGCTAGTTTCGCTATCACCTAAGTGTCCCCAGCAACGGCGTCAAAAACTTGATGTGCTGAAAGCGGTCTGTAAAAACCTAGCCTAACCTAGACACTATAGTTTTAAATTTATAAATCTAGACTATCCTAATGCTAGACCACTAGACAGGCAAGTGTACCTATCAACTATAGTAAAGCCTAATGAAGTCCGGATATCGAACCCAAAGGACACTAGCGACACCTAAACTAGACTCTGACTTAAAACTTAATGATTTTTACTTATTTGACAATTAACTAATTAAACTAAAAACAGACACTAACAGACACAGACTTAAACTCAATTATCTAGACGAACTCAAAGATAGGAGAAGCACTACCTAGGTTTAGAATCCTACTTGTGAATCTTGGATCTCTCTTGGATATGGAAACTATGATGGAACCGGGATCTTAAAATACGGCACCCTTAGACAACCTAGTGGATCCCTGATCATTCTCCGGGTGTCACCTAAAAGGAAACACTAAGGGGCCTTTAAACTTACCGATTAGTTGGAATACCTGTCAGTCTCTCCAACAATACTAGAGTACCCTAAAAGATAGATTACCTGTCAGTCTCACTATCTCAATACCCCCAAAAGTGCAAGGGGTAACCTCAGAACAATCGATAAGACACGGAATTACAATGAAACTAGGGAAATCTAGGAAACCTCCTGTCAGAGCGTTTTAGCCTAAACGCCTAATCCCAAGGACAATCCGACTATCTGTTACCTCTCAGTCTCTAGATAGGTAGAATATAAAATCTTAATAAATCACCAACCAATGTTCCTATGGATTACTACGTCTAGTAAAACCATAAAATAATCACAAACACACAGTAAGCGACCTAAATATGCGTCTATAACTGAAAGACTTTCAACAAGACAAATGCGGAACAAAGATCAATAATAAATCAAAATTATATATGCAAACACATCAAATCAATTATAAAAAGATTCTTTACTTTAATATTAATCCAACACTAAAAACCAAAAACCAAGAAAAATACGCAAGTCACAAAGTAATCATCAAAAACCTAGGTAGCTATGGGATTAGCCAACACTCATACTCAGGAACAAAACAAAATAAATAAGTTCAACAACTGAATTCATAATGAAAACAAGTAATCAAACCGAATAATAATATGTTCCAATGAGTAAAGATAAAACCCCACCTGCTCCTTTTCTTCTCTCCTTGCGGCTGGCTCCTCTCCTCCTGGCTCCACCAAAATAAATTAAATGTTGACCTCCTCCTTCTTTCTTTCGGCCGTAGGGTTAGAATACCCCCTTAACTAACCGACGTCCGCTTTTTATTATTTTGTTCTCTGTTTTGGTTCCATAAATCCAATAACCCGCCTACACCTTTTTTTATATTGAGCCCATTAACATATAACTTCATAAAAAAAACATATTCAGCCCAAAGCAATTAACGTTTTTGTTGTTGTGGACTTGTAGTGAATTAGTGCCTTCCTCAGTTCTCACTTGATGCTCCTGTAATGCACCCAAAGTTAATTATATAATAATCCACATAATAAAATTCAAGAACACGTTTGAAATCCCAATTTGTTCTATGGATGCATGACCATTTTATGAAATTATATAACTAGTTATTTATATATTTTTCAAGCATTTTCATTACCTGCACATCTCCACAAAATACAATTATTTGATTTTACTATTTTTACTTATTTCTATTTAATAGTAAAACAATTCTTATTAGCTTCAAAACCAATTAAACCAAAAAATGAACCAATTTATAATAATATTCTATAAAAACCTGGCTCAAAAGTATTTAAAAATGTAGGAATATATATATATAATATGTATATTTTAGACTACATCAACAAACGTGTTAATATCCGCGTCAATACCGAACCTAAATCCACGTCTGCATACGTGTCAGCCGGTTCAGCTAAGTCCGAACTAATATCTCAATCTGGTGCTCATTATGTTGGAGCAATGAACGAATTTCCACCTATCTCTCTAAAGTAGGAACTCCCGTTCTCGCTACCTTTAGCGGATACCGCGAATCCGAGAGATTCAAACTCATCAAACTAGTATCTCGATCTGGTGCTGGTTATGTCGACGCAATGAATTCTTATACCGCAAATCTACTATATATATACGTATATATATAAGCCGATAATTCTTTAATATACGCAAGATGATCAACTTAGAATACCCCCAACTAAAAATAAAACTAATAACAAGCCTAAGCTTAAGCTTAGTGACGACTGATATGTGTTTGAGTGAACACAACTACGGTTGCCGGTGGTGACCGACGGTCAAGACACTTAGAGTTTGAAGAAATCGAAGAGCCAAATTTGAGATGTCAATAACGAAAGCAGCCAAGAAATTGAACGTTCGTTTGGAAATGCTAGTTTTCCCAAGTAAGCCACTGTAACTGATTCAAGATGCCCATAACGAAACCAGCCAATAAATTAAAATTTCGCTTCGCGCTGTCAATTTTTCCAAATAAGTCTTGCTACTGAACTCCCTTTATCAAATTTCGAATAATAATATGTTATTGATAAGTAAATAATATTAATATTAATATTAATAATAATCATAAATAACATTAATAATAACAAAAGAAATAAAAGAAATAAAAAAAAAGAAAAAAAAACCATAATAAGACAGCACTAGTGGGCTTTTCTAGAAAAACTCACTAATATAACCAGCACCCGTTTGATATAACAATATAACATAATATAATATAATAATAAAATAATATTATTATTTTATATTATATTATACAATACGCTATACGAACGTACCTACGAACGTCTTGCGTCCCGACCTAACCCTGGCATCTGAATCTTTAACGTACATCAAGTACCTAATAATAATAATAATAATAATAATAATAATATAATAATAATTAATATTTTAATAGTATTTTAATATTATTATTTTAATAATATTTTAATAATAATACTAATAATAATAATAATTAATATTTTAATAGTATTTTAATATTATTATTTTAATAATAATAACAATAATACTATTTTAATAAATACAATAATAGTATTTTATGTTATTTACAATAATATTTTCATAACAACAATATCTTAATAATAATATTAATATTTTAATAGTAATAATATAATAAAAATTTTAACAATAACGGTAACAGTACGGGAAATCTATTTTAAGTTTGGGAGGCCTGGCGAACTAGGGTTACCGTAAAACAGTTCAGGCTCATATAGGTGGTGTCTATATAGTAGGCATTGTGTAGTATAACGGTCGATGCCTAGACAAATTTCAAAAGTAAACCATTCACCAAATCTCTGTCCTAGCATCTACAACTATGTTCTAACATGTACTAAATAAAGATAAAACGAAACCATGTTTAACTCCGACTGACCGTAAGCGCCTTCCGGCATCTCCTCATCCGACTCCGGAAATATATTGTTGTTGGTGTTGGTTGAATGAGAGGGTGAGGGTGAGGGTGAGGTAAAAAAAAAAGAAAAGAGAAAGGGTGGAGAGGGAGGGGAGGGAGCCGGGCTCTAATAATATACAAAGCCCAATACGCCGCGTATAGGCCTATACGCGGCGTATTAGGGTACGATCCGACAACCCTATGATGAAGCCAGGCTAGGACGTCAAATCGTACCCTAGTAGGACCCATAGATATATCATCAGGTGAATAGAATTTAATTTATAAAAACTAAGATACGTGTCAAAATCAAATGCTTCACGTGATTGAAACATTTGATGCATAAGATAGTTTATTATGAAACAAAATCCAGACTATAAATGCAAGCATAAACAGATATGATCTGTATAGTTGGGATGTTGTAATAGAGTTATTAATGGAACTAGTCTTGATTGGAAAGAGTGGTGCAAGTTTAGTTTCGTAAATTTCCCATTATGATAGGTTGTCGTTTGTTGTTTGTTTTTTGGTTGTTTTCTTTATTATTTGCTCCTTGTAAGTGGTTACTCTTTGGTTTTTTAAAATTATACGCATACATAAAACCACGGTTAAATGGAAGACCTAGTGTGTACGGTAATTATACTTTAGGGCTGAAATAGGAAAATTGAATGTTTAGATTACCAGTAAATATGGTTAAGTTTGTTTGAATTGTATTATGTTAGCTATTTTGTAAAACCTGTTTGTTATATGTTTTTACTAAGGGTCCTACTAGGGGACACCCCCCTCCCCCAATACGTTTCATATAGGGCTATACGGGGGCCTATACGACCGAGATATAGCCCCCGTATAGCCCTAACGGGGCATATAGGGGGTGTTTGGTATCCTTAGATACCCTTTTTACTAACTCATAGCTGACATATTGGGTATGTTTGGCAAAGAGTTTTTAAAAGCTTTTAGCTACAAGTTTTAAAGAAAAAACTTCTATTTAATAAAAATTCTTGTTTAGTTAGAGTAGCTAGAAGCTTTTAGATTAGGAGAAAAAGCTTCAAGCTAAAAGCTCCAACTAGTAGCGTTTAAAAAAAGCTACTAGCGTTAAAATTTTATAATTTTGGTACTTGAACTTTCATCACCTTTTGTTAATTTATATAATAGTTAAACATTTAACCCTTATTTAAAACTAACTGCCCTCGTTACTTTTTAAGAGGTCAAAACTTTCTCACACGTTAATATAATTTTAAAAAAAATTATATCATAAAAATGAACATTTTATTCTCTTTAATTTGAGTATGGTATTGCTATACTTCTTTAACTTTAAAAAATTAACATATTATGTGATTACTTGTTAGGATCGGCAACAAGTCGAATCAGGCAAGCTCGAGTCATGTGTAAGACCAAATTAGGGTAAAAAAAAGTCGATGCAAAAAGGGCTAATTTAGTTTCGGTTCGCGTTGGAACGATTTTGAGTCGAAATGGGTCAGGTCAGAATAGGTTTCAAATTAGAGCAGTGCGCCATGCAGGCACTCAGCTAGTTTTATTAAAAGCTCCAGCTACTCTGCCAGACACCTAAATATTTCTAAAAAGCTACAGCTACTCTGCCAGACACCTAAATATTTCTAAAAAGCTACAGCTACCAGCCAGCAGCTTTCAGCTAACAGCCACCAGCTAGTTTTGCGAAACATACCTATTATATACATAAGATAAAAATTGGATGGTCGGTGCCAGAGAGTTTTAAGCCGCACACTTTTTTGACCTTTTTAATTAATTGTTTGGTTTGTTCAACCAGGGACGGATTTATACACATGAGTACCGGGTCAAGCGAACCAGGTGTTTTTCGAACCGTAGTGGAGCATTTAATAGCGACTTTTTTAGCGAACCATGTGTTTTCTGGGCTGAACCATATATATAATTTGTTTCAAATATATACATAAAACATATACTGGCTTAGTGGCAAGGCGTGCATTGTGTTTGAGTGCAGACCCGGGTTCGAGTCTCACACAACCTTATTTTTTTTTTGCCTTTTTCTTTTGTGCTCTATTACCTTTATACACCTTTCTTAAAAACCCTAAACACCCCCAATTTCCCTCCCTGCTCCACCTCTACCGCTTCTGCGTAGAGAAAGAAAGAAGAAGGTGCTATTAAAACTCAAAACAAAATATAAACAAGAGATCCACCATTGGGAACTTTTGTCGAGCACCTTAAATGCACTGCAAAACCTTACATAAGACCCGCTGCGCTGCCGGTGCCAGATCAGACGGTCAACATTGACACATTGTGCACGAGAACTCTTCGATTTCTACTTACCAGAAACTCGCCGTCGCCGATACCCTCCGCGTTCAGGTGCGTTCCCGCCCCTTTTGTAGTTCGTTAGTTAACCCTGAGAAAAATTGATGTGGGTAATTGTCAAATTCCAGATTTTTTTGATGCCAAATTTCCACCATGAATCTTATACTATTTTTCACTAGTTGTCGATTTTTCATTATAATTCAGAGGTTCAATACAATTTCAAAACCTACTAGAATGAGACTTTTGATGATTGAGTGTTCAAAAAAGATGTTAGTTTTTTAGGGCTTTGAATTTTATTTTTGCTTTTACAGAACTTAAATTTGATAGATTATGGACCGTTTTTTATCGAGAAGGCCACGAGACCCTTCACCATCTAGTAGTAATAATCTGGCAAGAGTCGAATTGGATGATCTTCCATGGGATCCTTCAGATCGAAAGCCGATTTCATCATATCATCCTAATCAAAAAGATGAAATTATATCGTTTTTTATTATATGATTAATCTTACTTGACCCGAACCGTTAAACCAATCCGAATCGTCAACCCGACCCAATTTTTTTATACGCGTTCTTATATATTTAGAGCATCTTAAAATAGCGAACCAGATAAAAAAAATTCTAAATCCGTCACTGTGTTCAACAATATTGGGTTAACTTGATGGTTGGTGTTGAAGTTTTAAAGATGGTTCCTTATGTGCACATGCAGTCTCGAAACCCTAGTATAACCAGGTTTTTTTGTTGCTACCATCACAAAATCCTTCATCTGAATTTTTGTTATAATGCTTTAATAGGCATCATACATTTTTTAAACCAAATTATATGTACAGATATTACCTAGTTTGGCATTTGATTTGATTTGATGAACGAATTTATGTTGTTGTTCTACTTTTGATATTGTTGTTTTGATCAAAAATCGGTTTAATGATCAAGTAACCAAATTCATATGTGATGATTGGTGCTTGTATGAACAAAATGATCAAAGTAAAAATTATGAAGGTTGAACAACAAGATTTATACGAGGAAAAGCCCTTGGTAACTAGTATCCCGCTTGCATAAAAACCTCGGGTAATGAAAACTATCACTAACGATTATATTAAACTTAAAAGGATTACAAGAGGTGGAATTAGAGTTGATCGTGAGTACAAAGTGTTTGCTAGTGTGATTCTAAGTATGCTAAAGTGTTGTGTGTTGTGATCAGCCATAATTCAGTATAAATACACAAGATTTCAAAGGCTACAAACTACTTAGCTATAAACTAGGCCACGTTCCTTTACACTTTCGTCATGATCGTTCGAGAGCATGGATGAGCTGGGTATACTTGGTAAAATATGCTCTCCATGAGATTGGAGACATAGTCATTAGGGGTGATCTGATGGCTCATATATTTTATTCAGAATATTATTAAATAATTATATTTAAAAGATCAGGTTTTTGAATTATCAAACGGGTATTCAAATCCCGAATTTTCAATATAATAATATTTTATCCAAAAAGACTTCTGCTGATATTTTATTCAAACGGGTATTCTAACCCAAAATTTTATAAATGAATATTATATTTTAAAGACTTCCGCTAAAACAAACCCGCAACTCTGATATATTTTCAAAACAGATACCAACTAACGGGCGTCGCACCTAGGCCCTAAGTTGGGGTGTGACAAGTTGGTATCAAAGTCACCGGTCTTAGCGAATTAGGTATACTTTATACCTAGGCTTTGATCAGAAATAAGGTTATGTTGAAAACATTGGTATTCAAATGAAGAATATCAACTCATATAATCACTGAGTGATTAAACATGATACGGATAGGATTTAATCCTACGGATATTGGTTCAAACAAAATAGGTACTTAATTGAAAGTATCTAAAATGCAATCACTGAATAAAGAAAATTATTACGGATAAGATAGGAACACAATCCTATTCCCAATCCAGCCAAGGATCATATCAACCTCAGTCAGGTAAAGGAAAAAATACGTATAGGAACAGCCTTACTCCCAATCCTCGTATCTAGTAATGAAGACTCATATCAGACCTCAATAGAGGAAAATTCATATTCCTTCGATTCCAAGATCCCACTAGCCCATATCTGTAAGGCCCCGAACCCCGGGAACCCCATAGTTGGTATTCATATAAAACCTTATAAAAATATTTAAACTTAAAAATAATTCATTTCATTAAAATAACCAATTCAGAGTATAATTTAGCAGAAAACATAAGTAATAAAATAAGTTCCCAAAAACCCGGGAATTATGCCCAAAACGAATTTAATTATGATTTAATATATATATATATATATATATAATAACATCAGGGTCGAGCAAACGTACAACCCAAACACGTACATCTCATCAACGTAGCAAACACAAAGTAGGCATACGTAACATCCGTAGTCGATAACGACTACAACATCGCCAAATATTGTCCATACAATAATATATATATATACACACACACACACACATACTATAACATCCCAAGGCCAACTATATACTAGCAAGCCTATATAAAATAGTTTAAATGTTTCATCAAGAAAAATCGTTTAGGTGTGCATGCTATCCCAAAACTTAAAAGAGTTAAAAGGGCATCATGAACTCACCTGACATGAGACACGGATTCACCACGAGCTAGAGAATCCCTAAATAATCCCAAGATTCAAACACCTGCCGGTTTACATTCAATCAATACTAACGACATTAAGATGACTCGTTTATCCTACGAGACGTTCTAACGGGGTTCGGGTCACCTAAAGCCTCAACCTCATCAAACTAAATCACAACAGCCCCCGAGGCGTCACATTCACCAAAACGACCCTTAGACACTCCCGGGAATAAAGAATTCCCAAATTACCTCCGGAAGCACTAGGTGATACCAATACGCGCGTTTAAGAGTCGTTTAGGCCATTAACATCCAACTCAGCCTCGTGTGGACCCAACATGATAAAATCACAGCCAAAAAGTCCACACGACGCTACACGAGTCAAATAGGTCGGTAATTCGCAAGTACAATGCACCAACTACTCAATAAACGCAATTGCGCGTTGTACCGACCCGTTGGAGTAACCGACAACCAATTCAGCCCCATAACTTATAAAAATGATTTTTCAACAGCCCGTACATCAAACCAAGTGTCCCCGAGCTGAATTGGTCGTTAATCACTTCAACCCTCGCGTTAAACGCACCAAACTACATTTCTAGTCAACCGAACACAATCTTTCAAACAATAACTAGTTGACCAATCTAACGAACCCCAATGAATATGGTTTTTAAGTATGATATACTAAACATACCTAGGAGGATTTTGGTGCAAAAACCTCACTCAAAACAGTCCCGGAAAAGCTCAATTGGATAGCCACCCGGTTAACCAACAACAAGCCATTAATCAATCAATACGCGTGTTATAACGACCAATTATGGTGTAAAAGACTTGGGGAATCATAGTACTAACCTTTAATTCATGTTTTATGCTCACACTATGGCTGGAAAAAGAAAAATCGCAGGGGGGGGGGGGTCTTGGGAGCTGCCGATCGGAAGTGGTGAAAGGGGTTAGGGTTTTTTTTTTATGATATAAAATAATAAGTTTCATTCTAGCCCCTCCAAATTGAAGTATATGGCATCTTGGAAGAAAAGTTAAATGATTAAACGTACCGGGATGACGTAAAGGCTTCCGAGAAACGTCGGTTAAATCCCGAGAATTATACATACTCTACAAGCTTTAAATCTTTGAACCAGGAATTAACGGGTGTTACAAGTCCACCCCCTTACAGTGGGATTCGTCCCTGAATCCCGATGCGACAGGAACATCTGCGGATAGAGTTTCATCATCTCACCTTCAGACTCCCAAGTTGCCTCGGAACCCCTACGGTGCCTCCACTGCACCTTTACCTGCCTAACCACTTTATTTCTCAGACGCCTTTCCTGACGGTCAAGTATAGCAATAGGTTCCTCAACATAGTTCAGCTTACTATCAAGCTCAATATCATCAAGAGGCACATGGGCCTCTTCATCCGCTAAATATTTCCTCAATTGGGACACGTGAAAAGTAGGATGAATCCCTGCGAGCTCTTCGGGCAATTCCAACCTATACGCTACCTCACCAACACGGGACAATATAAGGAACGGACCAATAAACCTCGGACTCAGCTTTCCCCTCTTACGAAAACGAATAATACCCTTCCAAGGGGAAACTTTCAACTTAACCCGATCCCCAGCCTCGAAGACAATAGGCCTTCGCCTTTTATCCGCATAGGACTTTTGACGATACTGAGCAGCCTTCATAAAAGCCTTAATCTTATCGAGCTTCTCAGTCGTAGCCTCAACCACCTCCAAACTACCCAACTGTTTCTGACCAATAGAACCCCAACAGACTGGGGTCCTACACCTCCTACCATACAGCATCTCAAACGGTGGCATCCCAATCATGGCATAATAACTTTAATTATAAGAGAACTCGACTAACGGTAAGTGACGATCCCAACTACCACCAAAATCAATAACACAAGCCCGCAACATATCCTCAAGAGTTTGAATGGTTCTCTTGGACTGACCATCCGTCTGCGGGTGATAAGCGGTACTAATGAGAAGTTTGGTACCCATCTCCTCATGAAACTTCTTCCAAAACCTAGAGGTAAATCGCGTGTCCCTATCCGAAACAATAGATACCGGCACCCCGTGCCTAGAAACGATCTCACGAATAAACACATCGGCCAGCTGCTCAGAATTAAAAGTCTCTCGAATCGGCAAGAAATGAGCGCTCTTGGTCAGCCTATCAACGATTATCCAAATGGTGTCATAACTACCCCTAGGAGTACGAGGCAGTTTAGTCACAAAATCCATCGTAAGATGCTCCCATTTCCACTCAGGTATTTCCAATGGTTGAAGTTTCCCGAACGGCTTTTGATGCTCGGCCTTAACTTGTAGACACTTCAAACACTTACTCACATACTGAGGCACCTCAAACTTCATCGAAGGCCACCAATAATTCTTTTTCAGGTCTTGCTACATCTTGGTCACACCCGGATGAATGGAATAGCGCGACTTGTGTGCATCATCCAAAATTTTACCTCTGAATCCCCCATACCTCGGTACCCATAAACTCCCATCCTTATACTTCACCCCATCACCGACATCTTCCAACAGCTTTTCCTGACCCCAAATACGTTCTGACATAATCCATTCCACCTGCAAGGTTTCATTTTGGACGTTGGCTATTTGTTTCAAAACATCGGGTTTAAGAATAAGCTGATAAGATTTCTCACAAATAGGTTTCGGTCTCTCCTTCCGGCTCAACGCGTCGGCTACCACGTTTACCTTACCGGGATGGTACATAATCTCCAGATCATAATCCTTAATCAACTCCAACCATCGACGCTAACGCATATTCAGTTCCTTCTATTCGAAGAAATACTTTAAGCTCTTATGATCGGTATAGATAACACAAGGAACACCCTACAAATAATGCCGCCACAACTTAAGCGCCAACACAACCGCCGCCAGCCCCAAATAGTGAGTAGGACAATTCGCCTCATGAGGCTTCAACTGCCATGAGGCATAAGCGATGACTCGACCTCGCTGCATCAAAACACACCCAAGCCCCTGGTAAGAGGCATCAGAATAAACCACTAAATCATCGGTGCCATCGGGTAAAGCTAGAATCAGGGCATGCGTCAACCTGTTCTTCAACTCGAGAAAAGCCTCCTCCTGCTCAGTACCCCAAACGAACTTAACACTCTTCTTAGTCAACTTGGTCAATGATGAAGCAATTTTCAAAAAGTCGGGAGTGAAGCGGCGGTAATACCCCGCCAAGCCCAGAAAGCTACGAATTTTGGATAGAGACTTAGGAGATTCCCATTCGTTTACGGCTTCCACCTTTGCAGGGTCAACCAAATTACACTCGGGTTAATAACATGACCCAAGAACTGAACCTCGCGTAACCAAAAGGAACACTTAGAAAATTTTGCATACAACATGTTCTTTCGCAGAGCTTCCAAAACTTCCGAGAGATGACCGGCGTGATCGGATTCGCTTTTGGAATATACAAGAATGTCGTCGATGAACACAATAACCGAACAATCGAGCATCAGTCTACACACCCGGTTCATAAGATCCATGAACGCAGCCGGTGTGTTGGTCAAACCGAAAGACATCACTAGGAATTCATAATGCCCATAACGAGTGCGGAAGGCAGTCTTAGGAATATCTTCCTCCCGAATCTTCAACTGATGATACCCGGGCCTAAGGTCGATCTTCGAGAACCAACTAGCTCCTTGGAGCTGATCAAATAAATCGTCGATCCTTGGAAGAGGGTACCGATTTTTAATAGTGAGCTTATTCAATTCACGGTAGTCAATGCACATCCGCATGCTACCGTCCTTCTTCTTAACGAACAGGAACGGGGCACCCCAAGGTGAGATGCTCGGTCGAATGAAGCCCTTGTCGAGCAAGTCTTCCAACTGAGCCATAAGTTATTTCATCTCATTCGGTGCTAGACGGTAAGGGGCTCGAGTAACGGGTTTTGCGCCCGACACAAGGTCTATCTGGAACTCGACCTCGCGGTCCGGTGGCACATCTGACAAATCATCAGGAAAAATATCTGGGAAATCCCGAACAATAGGAACATCACCGATGGTAGACACCTCGGTTTTATATTTATAGCATACGCCAGATACGCCCTGCAACCCCGCTGCATCAACCTTCCCGCCTTAAGTATAGATATGATATGTGGCGTCGCACCATTCCGGTCACCGAAGACCGTAATCTGGGTCCCATCCGGGGCCCTCAGACGAACAAGTTTCTGACCACAAATGATCTGAGCATCAACACTCGCGAGCCAATCTATCCTAAGCACCACATCGAAACAACCAAGCGGAATCAAATACAATCACACGTGAAATTTATACCCAGACAACTCAATGGAACAACCCTAAATAGCCCTAGACACGGGAACGGATTTTCCTACGGCGACCTCAACCTCAAACAGATCAACTACGCGCTCGGGTGATTTATTCAACGAGGAACAGAAAGCGGTAGACACGAAACTTCTGCTGGCACCCGAATCAAATAAGACTGACGCCTGTAAATCATCAAGCAAAAAAGGTACCTAGGATAATATTATACTACTGCTTAGCTACATGATCATCACATACGATTCCAAAGGAATAAGAATTTATAACGGTGGAATAAAAGCTAAATAAGGAAAGGTACCTGAAACAACATCTACATCATCCTTCGCCTCCCTCTTGGAGATGTTGAAGGCCCTCGCCCTGGCCTTCGGCTTCTCTTCCATATTCCCCCTCGAGGAAGTCCCCTGACCGGACACCCCCCCCCCCCCCGCCTTACTGGTAGGACAGTTTGATGCCAAGTGACTGGAACCCTTACAGCGGAAACAAGTCAACGTCGGACACTCGAAATGGGGGTGTCCCACCATATCACAACGAAAACAGGAGTCAGACCCTCTCTTACATTCCCCCTTGTGCGGTTTCCCGCACTTCTTACAATTACCGAACGCCGCATCCCTCTTAAACTCAGAAGTCTCAGTCTTCACCTATTCTCAGACGAATTAAAATTGCTTCCCCCGGGCCACTTACCATACGAATTAGTGTTCCAAGTCTTCCTAGTCTCGGTCGGCGGTAACTTCTCCCTCTGATAATACAATGTACCTGCTAGGGTAACCACCGAATGAAAAGATTTCATGTTAGTAGTCACCACACCCCTACGAATATCTGTCGGAAGCCCCTTCACATACTTTTTAATCCTCTTGGCTTCGGGAGTAACCAAATCGGGACATAAATAGGCCATCTGGTTAAACTTGGAGGTATACTCCCGATGCGTCATACTACCCGCCTCCAATGTCAATAATTCATGTTCCATCTTATCCAATTCATGCAGAGGACAAAATTTGATCGAGAACCAACTTCTTCAGCTCATCCCATGTCATCCTCCTGATCAAACGATCACCCATAGCCTGTGCCAAGTTGTCCCACCAACACAGTGCCTCAGAACGAAAAGAGGCAGTAGCATAAGTCACCATATCATCCCCCTTACATTTACTGACTCTCAGAACGGCCTCCATCTCCCTCACCCACTGATGCGCTGCCAACGCATCCTTAGTACCATCAAAAGAAGGGGGTCACACTTCTTAAAGTCACCATAAGAGCAACCCCGAGTAGACACACTAACAGTCCGCACTTCGTCTTAATCCCCACTCGGCATATACACCTCTTCCTCCTCATCAACCTACGTCTCCCTACCCTTCCTTTCTTTACCCGAACTTTTACCAACCATAGACTTCTCCATGGCCCTAACGGCCTCAGCAACGATCTCAGGAATGGCGCTATGGAGCACCTGGTAAACCTCGTCCGCGATAGTCATGCGCATTGCAGGATCTAAGGCGGGGTTATCCCCCTCATCATGAATCGGGGCTTCCTGCTGGGAAGTAGGAATCTCATTCTCGGTTTCGGCATGTGGCTTACGACCACGTACACTAGGACGGCCTCTCTTAGCTGCTCGAGTATTAACCATGACTTATCCCGACAAAGACAGAATTTTAACACGGTCAAGTACAAGTGGCATTTAGAACATGTAAGGTAAGGGTAAACTGCTAATGACGATGATCAAGTGTAATTAGTCGTTTACTTTACCTGCCCGTCCTAATCGCCCCTGGCCCCTAACCACATTAGCATTCTATCTAACACTTAATCACATACTGGAAACCTTAAATTCAAAAGACTGACTAAATAATTTAAAGTTACCTCTTGGCGTGCAGCTACTCGCGGTAGGCATACTAGTTTCTTTCTTACAGTTCGAGTCCAAGCATTCGGGGATGCTCAGATCCCTCGAACCATGGCTCTGATATCAACTTGTAAGGCCCCGAACCCAGGAACCCCACATTTGGTATTCATACAAAACACTTATAAAAATATTTAAACTTGAAAATAATTCATTTCATTAAAATAACCAGTTCAGAGTATAATTCAACGGAAAACATAAAAAATAAAATAAGTTCCCAAAAACCCGTGAATTATGCCCAAAACAAATTTAATTATGATTTATAAAACTTTTTAAAATAAAATGTTCAATAATAAAATCTTCCATCCACGTGTGCCCTTCACCGTCCAAGTAGCTTCGTGCACGTCCAAGTGATAAGGCATCCTCCTCCTAACCTGAAACTCACACTTACATGCATACAAAGTCAGCTTGAGCTGAGTGAGTTCAAGTTTTATTAAATAACATCAATAAATAATACTCATAATAGTCATTCCAAGAGTTTAAAAGTAAAAGGAGTACATCAGTTAAGTCATCATCTTCAACACATAATCATCCTTATATCTACATGTATATACATACACATAAATAAACATCCTTATAAGTGCATCCCTATATATATATGTGTGTGTGTGTGTGTGTATAACATCCAAATAATATCAGGGTCGAGCAAACGTACAACCCAAACACGTAACATCTCATCAACGTATGCAAACACAAAGTAGGCATACGTAACATCCGTAGTAGATAACGACTACAACATTGCCAAATATTGGCCATACAATAATATATATATATATATATATACATACATACATACATACTATAACATCCCAAGGCCAACTATATACTAGCAAGCCTATATAAAATAGTTTAAACGTTTCATCAAGAAAAATCGTTTAGGTGTGCATGCTAGCCCAAAACTTAAAAGAGTTAAAAAGGGCATCATGAACTCACCTGACACGAGACACGAATTCACCACGAGCTAGAGAATCCCTAAGTAATCCCAAGATTCAAACACCTGCCGGTTTACATTCAATCAATACTAACAACATCAAGATGACTCGTTTATCCTACGAGACGTTCTAACGGGGTTCGGGTCACCTAAAGCCTCAACCTCATCAAACTAAATCACAACAGCCCCCGAGGCGTCACATTCACCAAAACGACCCTTAGACACTCCCGGGAATAAAGAATTCCCAAATTACCCCCGGAAGCACTAGGTGATACCAATACGCGCGTTTAAGAGTCGTTTAGGCCATTAACATCCAACTCATCCCCGTGTGGACCGAACATGATAAAATCACAGACAACAAGTCCATACGACGCTACACGAGTCAAATAGGTCGGTAATTCGCAAGTACAACGCACCAACTACTCTATAAACGCAATTGCGCGTTGTACCGACCCGTTGGAGTAACCAACAACCAATTCAGCCCCATAACTTATAAAAATGATTTTTCAACAGCCCGTACATCAAACCAAGTGTCCCCGAGCTGAATTGGTCGTTAATCACTTCAACCCTCGCGTTAAACGCACCAAACTACAATTCTAGTCAACCGAACACAATCTTTCAAACGATAACTAGTTGACCAATCTAACGAACCCCAATGAATATGGTTTTTAAGTATGATATATTACACATACCTAGGAGGATTTTGGTGGAAAAAACTCACTCAAAACAGTCCCGAAAAAGCTCAATTGGACAGCCACCCGGTTAGCCTACAACAAGCCATTAATCGATCAATACGCGTGTTATAACGACCAATTATGGTGTAAAAGACTTGGGGAATCATAGTACTAACCTTTAATTGATGTTTTACGCTCACACCTTGGCTGGAAAAAGAAAAATCACAGGGGGGGGGTCTTGGGAGCTGCCGATCGGAAGTGGTGAAAGGGGTTAGGGTTTTCTGTTTTTTTTATGATATAAAATAATAAGTTTCATTCTAGCCCCTCCAAATTTAAGTATATGGCATCTTGGAAGAAAATTTAAACGATTAAACGTACCGGGATGACGTAAAGGCTTCCGAGAAACGTCGGTTAAATCCCGAGAATTATACATACTCTACAAGCTTTAAATCTTTGAACCGGGAATTAACGGGTGTTACAATATCATTCGAAGACAAGATGTGCAGGGAACAAGATCAAGTGGATCAAGTGGATCCTAGAAATCAATAAAGTCAAAGGGAAAAGGGATAATGACTGATCCAGAAGAAAATCCTCAGGGACAGGAATATTTCAATTATCTGATAAACCAAGATCCTTACTTTTCTCATCCTCAAAATGAACGCCGGAGCACAGATTATGAAGGAATGTACATCAGAGACGATTCAACATGTTATGAAGTCGATGTTACAAAATAGCCGAATCAATGCTCAATGATATAGAAATGAAAGAAGAGAAGGAAAAAGGAAAAAGGAAAAGGAAAAGGAAAAGGAAAAGAAAAGGAAACAACTGAAAATACCAAAAAGGACAGCAAGATCAAGAAATTGATTGTCCACTAAAAGAAATAGCTAATAAGAACTGTAGTAGTTGTAACCAGTGTAACTAATAATAATGTTGTGCACTTCTGTAAACTACAATAATATAAATAAAAGATATGTTTTAAATTCCTCGAATGTTGAACTTATCTTTAAAATTTTATTGTAGTATGTCAAGAGAAGAAAGTGCAAACTCTCAAAACAATCCTTCCAATAAAGTTGGAAGCGGAGAGAATGTTAACAATGAAAACAAGGAACTTCCCGCCCAATATAAAGATGAAATCCAGAAGATGATCTAAGAAGCTATCAAGGACAATTCTATCAATCAAATTCAACCAAAATTTGATAAGAAAAGCCAAGGTAAAAAAAAGTCCGTGAAACGAACGCGCTTAGAGCAATACATATTAACCAAACAAACACGTGATAGGGATTCTCAAACATTCCAATTCCAATTCCAATTTCTTTAAAAAAAAGTCCGTGAAATGAACGCGCTTAGAGCATTTACATCATATCTCTCATTTTGTGTGAAGGAGGTTTTTAAAATGTGTGGAGCGGTTTAGAGTGTTGTGAGTAGAGAAGTGAGAAAATATAGTTATAACAAACCATAATAAAGAATAAACTAATCAAAGAAAGAAATGAAGAAATGAGAAAGAAAAGAGAAGAAGTAAAAGGAAGAATGGAAAATGTAAAGGAAATGGAAGAAAATGGAAGGCTTCCACCATGGTAAAAATAGGATTTCTAACTCATGTCCCACATCGCTAGATTACAAAACTTGTAAGCTCTTTATAAGGAAGAGAGTTCACATGATAATATTCTTATGTGCCAAATCACACCCAGTAGTCCTAGCAGAGGGTGCAAAGCACCCGACGCGCACGGGCACGGGCTCGGGCGAAGTGCGATGGGCGCAATGTGGCGCTTTGATGGCGCACTTTGTACGCTTTCATCGCCGCTTAAGGGCTGCCTTAGTGTTTTTGCATCTTCGCGATACGCGAAGAAGTATGCTTAAGCTTCTTCGCATAACATTGACACGTAGCCTGACACGTGTCACGCCACGTGGCATAGCTAGGGCTGACTCGGCAACCCTACTGCAACTTCTCGATACGCGAAGATGCTCAAATTCAAGCATAAATAGGGCAGCAATCTGGATTTCACAAACTCGTCCCAAAAATCATACTTTCTCTTGTATTTCTTATATATACGGCTAGTATTATACCAAGTAATTGTAACGGTACCTCTCCGATTGAAAGGAACTTTTATAACATGAATCCAAAAGCTCTACCTAACCAAGGTATGACATTGTGCTATCGTGTAAAGTTTCATGTCTCGTGATTATCATTATGATTATGGGTTTATACTAATAGAAATATACTACATTGTGTTTAATCTAGGTGCTTAACACCAGAAGACTTGTTAAATATAAACTTGCAAGGTGAGACAATCGAGTTTTTGCACAACTCACATTTGCGTGAGACAACTAATTTTCCAATGCTGTCATGATGCTTTTCTAAATCCATTAAACTCATGACAGATAGTCCAAATATTTTCAAACGATTTTAAATACATTACAGTGATTAAGTCTCTGCAGACTTACGGGATGGTTACTACTAGTATTGTGGGGTTTTGTATACAAGGCTTGCCTACTGGGCTATTACACGTTACTTATTGGACAAGTGTTAGCCAATAATTAATATGACCACAGTCACAGATACGGTCGAGTGACAAGTACCTTTCGGTAATTTGTAAGCAGGCAGATGTAAAAATATCTTAATGTTATAACTGTAAAATGTGTCATTTATAAATGAATGTACTCACCAGTATTTCCTGCTGACAAAATATTTTTAAACATGTTTCAGGTGACTTGTTAGAGACAAAGGAATGATGCCTGCGGGCTTCCAGCTTAAATAAGTGGCTTGTCACCAGAATAAAGAAACGTGTTTTGTAAATTAGGGTTTATCCCTATAAAACTTTTGTTCGTATAAAAATAGGTTTTTATCCCAGTTTATGAAATAAGAATTATGGTGTTTTTATAGCTCTGATTAATTTTCCTAACTACGGTTCTGATGAAATATTCCGCTGCAAATTATTTTAACAAACATCGATACCACCACTCAACGTTCACGGCTTCCCTCCCGGAGTATAGGGGTCGGGGCTGTGACAACAGTGATTTTTCTGTGTGTTTGAAAAAATACGGTTCACCTCCTATAATTTTTTTAATATATGTTGAAAGTGGCTGTGAGTGAATGAGAGAGAAAAAAATAATTAAAAAGGTATAAAAAAGTATATATAATTGAGAATGTGAGAGAAAATGTAATGTGTTTTAGTGTAATTTATTCTCATCTCTTTTTCTATCTTCAAATTCAAAATTACACTGAAAATTACTATCTTTTTTTTTCTACTATTCAATTAAATAATACTTTTCTATACCTTTATCATTATCTTTTTTCTTTCCTTTACTCACAACCACTTTCAACATATATTAAAATATTATAGGAGGTATTGGGTTCTACAAAAACTTTTTAAATATATAGAAAAATTAATATAATTTATCTCTCCTTCAATCACAACACCTAAACCACTCCCGATATTATAAAAGCACCACTCCCTAAATTTGATGGACGGATTACGAATGCTCTTAAATAAGGAATTTCAAGTTTATCATACAAATGCAAATATTTAACAAATAAAATTTAGTTACAAAGTATTCGTACGTAGGTCATACAAATATTTAATTTTTATTCATAAGTGTGATCATACATTAAATTTATTATATCAATCTATCTATTTTAATAAAAGAAAATAACGGTAACACACGCCACTTGAAAATTCATTCATAGCCTAAATTTTTCACTCAAACTATTCTTCTACTTTTAATTAAAATATGCGGATATTTATGTCAATATAATCAAAATATTTTATTTTTAATGAAATCAGATCTACCTTATTACTAAATCGATTTATATACAATTTTGAGTGTAGGATATGAATGTGGTAAAATTCAGTTAACGATATTTATAGGTCTAAAATGATAAAGTCAAGAAGATATTATGAATGAATATCAAATTTTTTCTCACATATTTATTCAACCTCCATGAATCTATTGAGTTTTCATTCATCTCTTTCGAAATTGTAATACAAAAGCGTGCTTTATTCATGCTACTTTATATATGATGTTCTTTTATTTGTGTCATTCGTAATGAAACACCTTATCATCTTCTGTTAATTGTTATTACATTAAAAAAGTATAATTACAACTTATAAATTTAAACTCATAAAACCATTTAATTTGATAAAAGACAGGGTTTTTTTTAATTTAATCATTAGATTCTATTGCTTAATTATATTTTTTTAAGCATCCCGTGCATTAAACGAGTTCTAAAGCTAGTAAAGTTATAAACAACTGAGTATGTATTATGTTTTTATACAAATTTAGAATAGAATAAAAAAATAATGGAAAACGTCACAGAATAGCAACCAAGTTTCAAAAGTGTTCCAATTAGGTCACTCGTATATTTTTTTTGTCCAAATTAGGTCACTAAGCCTTTAAATTAAATCAAGCCATCATCGCCTAATAGGAATTTTTTTTGTCTCAATAATGAAATGAAGGAGAAGATGTGGAGGTTGGAATTTCCAATATACATAATTATACTAAAACGTTAATAAATAAAAAAACACATGTTAATTATATTAAAAAAAAACAAATATTACCTAGAATTCACGTCAACAGTCCACATCAATATTAAAAAAAATTCCTAACTGAAACAAAAAACAAAATTGCTAAAAAAAACATATTAAAAACTATAACTTAACTAAAATATAAAAGATGAATAAGTTAGTTGAAAATTTTTTTAACTTGAATGAGCTAACTAGAACTCTCTTGAAGTTTAGCTACTATTTTTTAAAAAAAATAAATGTTTTATTAACACTAGGTTAGGTACTTGTGTAGCACCCGTAAATTTCCATTAAATCCTTAAACCTTATAAAATATGTATTTTAACCGAGACCCGTTCTGACATCTTCAGGGGTCTTCTGGTCGTTCTCGTAAGTTAAATTTTTTAACTTTCCATCCAAGTATTACATTTCGTCAAGCTGGAGGGCCTAGATGTAACATTTATATTAACATAATAAGTTAACCCTAACCCCCACCCTAAGTTGTGATCGGCAGCAGCTATACAAGGTCCTTATCGATTTTCGTGCAAGTTCCGGCCATTCTCCAGCCTCCCAAGACTAAGTCCAGGTCGGTCACAGCCTAATACAACTCTTTTTCACCCTTTAACCCTTTGTTGAACATCTTAGGGTTGAGTTTTGATTATAACAGTTTCTGACATATTCGTACTCATTTATTGTTCGGTCTATAACTTGGTGAAAATTTATTTTTTTTGATCGATTCTTGTGTCCATGATGTTCTCTTTGAGTCTAGTTTCCAGACAAGTATAATTTGTAATTTTTGGACGAGATTTGAATGGTTTTTATGATTTTATAAGATCGTGTGTCAAAGCAGATGCGAGGTGACGAAGTATGTCTTCCCAAAATCATAACTCATTTTTGAAAAGTACAAACTGGTTGGTTCCACTTCTGGAACTTCATATTTTGAGTTAGGATTACAACCCAATTGGAATCGTTTAATTTGGTTTGGTATGATTTGTAAACAAATAAACCATTTTGCTGCGCACTGAAATAGCTGCACGTACCTTTCGGTGTTGGATGAATTTTTATGATTTTTATGTGCACTAGAAAAATATAATAAAAATTTCTTTATAATCCTAAGACATTTATTAAACTCTGGTAAAAATTTCATAATTTATTTCTATGGTTTTCCTATGCAATAAAATATATCTTTTCATGCTAAAATCTGCATGTTATACTCGTTATTAATCGATACATTCGTTTTCGGCTTAACCGGTGACTGTCCAATTGTGTTCTTGTCGAGGCTGTTTAAAGTGAGGTTTTGCTCCATCATATTCCTAGGTATGTCATATGTGATATACTTTAGTATTGTGAGCTATGAAGCTCGTTTGATTGATCAATTGTCGATAGATTGAAAAACTAGGATTTCAGTTGACTAGTTTGCTAATTGTTGTATCTAACGCGTTGTTTGAGGGAATTAACAACCAATTCAGTTGCTGTAGCCTTGGTATGATTTGTTGGCTGTGAAAAAAAAATATTTTTTTTAAGTATTGGGGCTGAATTGGTTGTCGATTACTCAAACAGGTCAGTACAACTCAAATTCGCGTTTGTTGGTAGTTTGTGCGTTGTGCATGCGAGTTACACCCCATCCAACTCGTGAGGTGTTGTGTGGACTTTTTGACTGTTATTTTATTAAATTTGGTCCACACGGGGCTGAGTTGGTTGCTAGGTGCATAAACGACTCGTAAACGCGCATATTTGATAAAACTAGCAACTTTCGGGGGTAGTTTGGGAATCCTTTGCCCCCGGGATTATTTAAGGGTGGTTTCGGTTAATACAAGGCCCCAGGGGCTGTTGTAATTGAAATTAGTGAGGTCGGGGATTTAGGTAAATCAAACCATATCAGAACGCCTCGTAGGATAAACGAGTCGGTTCGGTTCCGTTAGTAATCATCGTGTGTAATCCGACAGGCGTTTGAGTTGTGGGAATACTTAGGGGTTCTCTAGCTCGTTGAGATTGTGTGCCTCGTGTCAGGCGAGTTCATGATGCCCCTTTTAAACTCTTTTTACGTTTTGGGCTGGTATACACACTCAATTACAATTTTACCCCATTTTGCTCGTTAAAACAATTTGAATGGCAACGTATAGCCTTATTATTATTTGTGCAATTATGAAACCAGGGGTAGATTATATTCTATGCCTTAGGATATTTTAGACTCATTTTGGTCATAAATTCCTTAAGGTTATATACATTGTTTATGGTCTGGACTCGAGGATGTTATTAGGATTGGTGTTAATTGAATACGAATAGACCTACTTATTTGGTTCTTATTTTGGACTGACTTATATATATATTACCTGATAGCCTACGATTGTTGATATTTTTTAGTTCCTTGTGACTAAGATTTATGTGAGTAGGCTTATTGATGTATGTGTGCATGGTGATTATGGTTGGATCCAATATATTACTCGGGTGTCTAAAACTCGTGGTGGAGAGGCCCGCGAGGCGTAATCATCATTTAGGCGGGTCAAATATATTACTCAGATCCTTGACTTTATGTCTCGTGATTCTTGGTGGAGAGACCCGTCGATTGCTAAACCGTGATCGCGTCAAATATATTAGTCGGGTTATACTCGTGGGGGAAAGGCACGTATCACGTGTTTAGGTTTGTAAGTTGTGACCGAGTCAAATATATTACTCGGGTTTGACTCTTGATGGAGAGGCTCGTGTCACGTGCTTATGTATAGGCTCGTATGGCGTAATCATCATTTAGGCGAGTCAAATATATTACTCAGATCCTTGACTTTATGTCTCGTGATTCTTGGTGGAGAGGCCCGTCGTTTGCTAAACCGTGATCGGGTCATATATATTATTCGGGTTATACTCGTGGTGGAGAGGCCCGTATCATGTGTTTAGGTTTGTAAGCCGTGACCGAGTCAAATATATTACTCGGGTTTGACTCGTGGTGGAGAGGCTTGTTTCACGTGCTTATGTCTTACCGTGTCCGAGTCAAATATATTATTCGAGTCTTGACTCGTGGTGGAGAGGCCCGTGTACGTGTGTTTGACCATGAATATATTATTTGGTGATATTTATTTATTTGCTTATTATCCCTCTACTATTTTATATCTATAACTTTTGAAATAAATTATGAATATTGTTTATGAAAACTTGAACTCACTAAGCTCTAGTTAACTTTGTGTGTATGTTAGATTGAATTCATGCTAAGGACTAGAGATGATCGCTTGGTCATGCTGGAGGCTACTCGGACAGTTGAAGGCATTTCTGGTCGAGGATTTCAAATAAAACAGATATTTTATTTACATTTGATTTTTGGGCACTTCTCCCCGGGTTTGGGATTATTAATACTTAACCTTTTTCTGCTGCTTATTGTTTGGAACCTTTTTCCCGGTTTTGGAAATTTTGATACTTAGTAAATTCTGCTGTTTATTACTCTGAAATGTTTTTTTATATAAAACAAATTGCTTTGGTTTTAAATTTTTATGAATTTTGGATACGATTACCAACTGTAGGATTCCCGTAATTCGGGGTCTTACAACATGTGTTAAACACAGACGAAAAATAAAGAAAGCATAATATATAAGTGTGTGCAATATATTTTAATGAATTGCAAATGTCATATTTATAATGAGGGATAATTTTACATAAGTAAATTTAATTAAAACATAATAATTATTTGATTTTGGACAATAAGAATGAGAACAAAAATATAAATCCTTTGAATAATATTACAATTTGTATATTGTGAATTATGAAAATGTCGACAATTAAATATAATTTTGGTTTTATACTTGAAGAGAATGCATATTCATATACGTGAAGTCAAAAAATCTAACACAAACACCACTTAAGTGGAGTTGGTAAGCATCTTTAAGTTGAAACATGAAGTCTTGGGTTCGAGGCCCATATCACACAATAATATTTTTCAAAATTTTGCAAAGCCTTACTATATTGGAAAATGAGTCATGGGTTATAATAAAAAAAATGGATTATAAGTCATGATATAATAAGAAATAGCTAACATGACATCTACTTGACAATCCATGAGAAGGGCCTAATTGAATGTCATATGGACAATAGGTCTTCTTTAACAGTATAGTTAGATTTTGTATAACTTGACATCTACTTGACAACCCATGAGAAGGGCCTAATTGAATGTCATATGGACAATAGGTCTTCTTTAACAGTATAGTTAGATTTTGTATAACTTTCTTTGGACGGATAGTATTTATCCAACAAAAGCCCATTAACTATTACATCTAGGCCCAACAATGACGACGTGTCTTTACTTTTTAGTTTAGATGAATGATAAATCCCTTTTAAAATTGAAAGTTGGTTCAAGCAAAATCATAGTTAATTTTATTTTGATAGTTGAAGAAGAGTGACTGAATTCATCACAAACCAGTACCGAATAGGTCGATCCACCTCATATAAGAAGAAAACCCAAATCTGATAGCATTTGATTCAACATCTCTAAATTTTCGGGCAAAAAATGTCAATCACAAAAGTCAAGGGACTGAAATGAAAATTTTGGAAATTTGGACCCTTCGATATAAGCGACGGATTAGAGGCAAACCCGTCGCCATACGTGACGGGAATATTACAAACCCCCAGAAAAGGCGGTGTCGCGCTACACGACCGCCTGCCAACACGTGGAAGGTCTAGGTGTTGACACACCAAGCCTAGTTGGCGGCGTCGTGCTAAGAGACGGCCAGCCCTAGCATCCATCGCGTATCGCGACGGATTTAAATATTCAGTGGCGGTTAAAAGGTCCGTCACTTTACGCGACAGACTAGTTTAAGCTCCGTCGCAATACAAGACGAAACAGATTTTTGCCCTATAAATAGGGCGATCAGGCAATGCCTTTAAGCATCCCAAACACACCTCTGATTACACACACATAGCCTCGTAAAGTGTTCCATGACCCCGACGTTCCAACGTGTTCGTTTTTCTAGAAGTATGTGCAAGTAGTTGAGGTTATGACGATTCAAGTTACTCAAATACACAACGATAAGTAGGAGTGTTGCCCGCTTTAAGCCTAAGCATTCTATCAAAAGAGCTTGTGTAAGGTAGGGGTTCTGTCAAATTATTTTATTATATTTGGCTTAGATCCTAGTATGTGGTATAGCCCATACCTTGATCAAATCTAATTTCAAAATAGCTTTTCATAAATCGAGGGTATAATTAAAATAATGTTTCTTTATAGATTAGAAACATAAAATATTATATGTGGAGATTATAGTCAAAATGACGTTTCTTCATGAAGAAGAAACATAATTGATATGCGAGTCATGGGCATGCATTGCAAAAGAGACTTTGATCACCACAATTGAAGTATGTTCGCGTGGTTGGATGTGTTTGGACATGGGGTAAGGCATATAGTTGGCTAAATGGTTCAACAATGGGTAGTGGAATGTATGGGTGGGATATGGTTTCTCTACATGAGTTGATAAAGTGACCAAAAAGGTAGCATTCGTTACTTTTCAACCCGAAAACCCGACCTATTTCGAATTTCTGGTTTGGGTTTACACACACAAACACACACACAGATATATATATATATATATATATATATATATATATATATATATATATATATAGGGTAAGGATCCTAAGAGAACCATTGCCAAATTGAGAACTTTGAGAACCATTTTGGACCACTAAAAAAACCCTCTAAAAACATATTAAAAAAATTATAAAACAAACAAAACCGAAAATTTTAAAAAAGTGAAAAAAACCAAAATTCTTATATTTCATTCCGGTTTCATTAGAAAAAAAAACCGAAATTTTTTTTCTTTTTCGTATTATACCTAAACAAATATGTATACTTTCATTTAATCTATAGTTACGTAATATATACATATGTACATTATCATTTACCTTAAATTATACAAATGTGTATAGGAAAAAATATGTGTGTACATATTATACATATATGTATAATAAAAAAACCGATTTTTTTTTTTTAATTCGTATTATACATATACACATATGTATACTTTCATTTAATCTCTAGTTATGTAATGTACACATATGTACATTATCATTTACCTTAAATTATACATATGTGTATAGGAAAAAAACATGTGTATACATATATGTATATGTATAATTTAGCTAAACCGAGAATTTTTATTTTACGTTTTTTTTTAGAAACCGGGATGATAAATAAGAACTTTGGTTTTTTACTTTTTTTATTTTTGTGTTTTTTTTGTTTTATGATTTTTTTTATTTTTGGGTTTTTTTTGTGGTCCAAAATGGTTCTCATAGTTCTCAATTCCCAAAAAGTTCTCACATAATCCTGATCCTATATATATATATATATTATAATATTATTAATTAATTTTCGTTGCATGTATTTATGTGACATTCGTCATTGCCTTGCGTATTTGAATTCGTTAAACAGACCTGTTTGGTCGTTTAGATATAGTTTGTTAGTCGTTCATCATTAATATTATATTCCCGACCATTTACGATCATCGTTCATTCATTTTCTATTGTTTTGGATCAATAAACAAAACTCCAGGATTTAACGTTTTAAGGGGTAAAGTTTATTAAAGTTAAGCAACTTGCAAACTATTCGGGTAAAATATAAAAATAAATCCACTTGTTTAAACTTTTACTTCATCATATAAAGCATTTCAAACTACAAGGTTCATTTGGTAATTTATGTTTAAATTCTATTTTAATATAATCTGATAGTTGAAGGGTAATTTGTGTAAAATATTCAAAATAATAATAATTAATAAATCCAACCCTACACCCTCCCCCCCCCCCCCCACCCTTGGCGCGCTTTTCCGGCAAGTATAGCCCCGGCGGTCGCGTGTTTTAGGCAATGAACTCCGGCCACTACCAAACCTCGTTAAAACCCGCGTTTGAAGCCAATTAAAAACACATTCAACCCTTAGACCATAACGGAAGGTGATAACTATAGTCCATAATGTGTTCTAACAACTAATCAGAGCGTTTAATTCCGGGTAAACAACCGGAAAAGTTTCATAATCACAATAATAAACATTTAATCTTTTACATTTCAACTAGCACTATAAATAGATCCTAAACATCAGCCTAAACTCGTACCATCCGTAAAATTAATCTAAAACCCTCTCTGTAATCGTAATTGATTCATAGTTTTCCGACGAGTCACCGTTCACCGTCAAGCCATAACATCTCTAGGTAATGTTTATATTCCTTTGAATTGTCATAACCCGTAAATCGAAACCCCCAAGCTAATTTTGAATGATGGAATTGAATCTAGGGTTTTTGTTGAGGAATAAGGTGATCCAGAATATTAATATATGTATTTTTTGTTTCTTTCTTTAAACAAATAGTTAAGCTGGTTCAGTTGGTTTATACCTGTGAGTAGAGGTGGTCAAAAAAACCGGTTCGGGAACCGGTTTGCCGGTTTAAACCGGAAACCGGTTTTTACAAAAACCGGTTTTTTAAAAACCGGTTTGAGCGGTTTACAAACCGGCGGTTTGTACTTCGGTTACAACTTTTAGATCCAAAACCGGTTTTCAAACCGGTTAATGAAAAAACCGGTTTTTTTTAATAACCGGTTAACCGGTTTATAAAAAAACCGGTTTTTTACCGTTGGAAAAAAACCGGTTAACCGGTTTCTTTATAACCGGTTAACCGGTTAAAAACCGGTTTAGACCGTTGTATAACGGCTATATAGCCGTTTTTTTTTTACCGTTTTTTTTTTTACCATTTTACCCCCACAAACATCTATATATAGTTTAGGTTGGGTATTGGTTACATCACACTCGATTATACAACTCTAAACGCTCTAATCGTTTATTTCATACGCGATTATTTTGTTATCTCACGCTCAATTATACCACATTACCACTCCATACGCTCTTATTTCGTAGTCGATTATCATGGCCTCCCAAAGTGCTGCTTCATCCGTCAACATGGGTGCCTCGAACACGGGAGAAACGGTCGTTCGGGTCATCCCCACGAAACGAAACCAAGATGTTTGGCAACATTTCGACCTATGCGAAATGTCTAACGGTAGCCCAAAAGCTCGATGCAAACATTGTTTGAAGTTTTATGGCAAAGATGCAAACTCCACTTTAAAAGCGCATGTACAAAGGCCCTTTTGCAAGGCCTTGAAGGACGAATCGGGAAGTAGTTCGCAGCCGGAGATGACGAATCAAGGAGCGGTGTTTACGTACGACCTTGAAGCGGTACGTCAAAAGTTTTCAAACTTTGTGATTCAACAAACACTTCCTTTCAACCACTTCGACAACCCTCAATTCACGGAGATGATGCAAAAGTATGTTCAACCACGCTACCAACACGTAAGTCGTTCGACCCTTAGAAGAGATTGTCTTAAAGCATGGAAAAACGCTAAATCCGAACTAATTTCATACTTTTCAAACTTACAAACTGGTGTAAACTTAACAACGGATGTGTGGTCGGTACCTAATGGTTCGCCCGACTCATACATTTGTGTGACGGCTCATTGGGTTGACCCCGAGTCGTGGCAAATGATGAAACGAACCGTTGCGTTTCAATTCTTTGATTACCCGCACACGGGTAGAAATATTTTTAAACTCTTGGATAAAGTCATTCGACAATACAAGATTGAACATAAAATATTTTCAATTTCGTTTGATAACGCGTCCAACAATACGGCCGCGGTTGGCCATTTAAAATTAAAGTATAAACCTATTTGTGATGGAGCGTTTTTTCATAGCCGATGCATTGCACATATTATCAACTTGGCCGTGCAAGATGGGTTAAACGTGATCGAAACGCAAAGAAACAATTTTAAAAGAATGTTACGAGATGTTTTTAGCAACAATAAAACATTTTCAAGATACAAAAAATTTTGTGTAGAAGCTAATTGTCAATGGTTGGGGCCAAATTGGGATTGTTCAACAAGATGGAACTCGACTTGTGATATGTTTGAGAAAGCCATCCAACAAAAAGAATCACTAATTGCGTTTCATCAAATTTTGTCAAGTAGGGGTAAATGTGCACCGTACGATCCTAGAAACTGGTTATTGATTGAGATCGTTACGGAGGTCCTTCAAATTTTTAAATCTTGCACAACTAGTTTATCCGAGGTTTACTATCCAACAAGCCCCATTGCTTTACCAAAAATTGCTGTCATGTGCACAAAGTTGAGTGAACTTCATTGTAGGGGTGCACCTTATTTTGATATGGGTGTAAAAATGAAAGAAAAATTTAGAAAATATTTTCAAGAACTACCCGCTGTTTTGACATGTGCTGCTGCGTTAAACCCTTGCATCAATGTTGGTGGTGTTGAAGCTTTAATAGAAAAAATTTGTGATGAGCTAGAGTTAAACGACGATCAAACCCCCTATTATAGCCAAAGTTTAAAGAATGCTTTCAACACCACCTTGTCAAACATGTATGATGTTTACCTTACAAAATACGGGTCGTCTTCCCAAATTCATGACTCGTTAAGAGCTGTTGCCCAATCCCAATCCCAAACCGACCTTGAAATGGGGATGTACTACATGATTTGGGAAGACGCCGGTAAACGTCAAAAGGTAAACACCCCAAGCAGTGAACTTGGAAGGTATGGTGGTACCAACTTTGTGAAACACATGACTCCGGATGAATTAAGAAGTCTTGATTTGCTGGCTTGGTGGAGAGGTAAGGAGGATGAGTTTCCGATCCTCGCCGCCATGGCCAAAGATTTACTAACGGTCCAAGCTTCTACGGTAGCTTCGGAGTCTGCTTTTTCTGTTTCTGGCAGGGTTATATCGATCAGGAGGACTCGACTCACTCCACCAGCTGTAGAGATGTCGATTTGCTACAAGGATTACTTGGACTCTTTTGATAGGGCACAACATCAACGCTCACTCGAGGGGGAAATGGAGTATGAGGCGGGCTTGTATGAAGACGAGGTCAATCAAGGACACACTCAACCAATGACCGATGAAGAAGCCGCGTACGACGATTACCTAAGGAATAGCTCGGGATCGGGTAGCGAAGAAAATTAGTTAAAGAAACAGCAAACATGGAGGCAAATAATGAGTAAGAAACAGCAAGTTGTTCATGTAATCGTGTCTAAGCATTCTTTAAAGTTTGTATTTTTGAGTTACGAATATGCGATAACGATTTAATGTTTGTATTTTTATTGTAAAAACTATAAATGAAAGTTATGTGTTTTTAATCTTCCAAGCAAAGAACCCTAACAACGAAAGCAAAGAATGGCTTCGGTCACTCCGTTTTGCCTTGTAGTTACCGGTTTGCCTTGTAGTTACCGGTTTGTTTATACTGTGAAAAAATAATGGTTATTTAAAAAAAAAAAAAAAAAAAAAAAAAACCGGTTAACCAAAAAACCGGTTATTAAAAAACCGGTTAATAAAAAAACCGGTTTATTAACCGGTTCTAACCGGTTTCTAAACCGGTCCTAACCGGTTAGACCGGTTAGGGTTTTGACATACAAAAACCGGTTATTAACCGGTCAGGTTATTAACCGAACCGGTTTTTTTCCGGACAAAAAAAAACCGATTTGTGCACCTCTACCTGTGAGTGTGGGATTTAAGACCCGGGTTCAAACCCGAGTCAGCACACTTTTAATGTTATATTTTTTTTAAACTATGTTTTATTATAACTTAAATTAACTATATTATTATAAACCAAATAAAATCACTAAAAATCATTATAAATGAAATAAAATTATTTTAAATCAACAAAAATAAATTATAAACTATTTTTTTACCCCTTTTTCATCCAAGACCCAACTTTTTCATTTTCCTTAAACCTCGTTAAACTCGTTAATAATATGATCGTTTCCATTTCGTTAACTTTATTCTTTTTCGTTTAAATATAATCGTTGTCAAGATAAAATCTCATCAAAATTCGTACTTCGTAATTATAAATAAAATTCCCTTATTAAATAATAAATTATTAGTTGAAATAATATTTAGATAATATATTTTGTTAAACCTTTATAACTAGTTTATAATTCCGTTACTTTAAATTAATTCATTAAGCTTTTAATTCGTTAAATGTTTAAACTTAAATTTGTTAGCTTTTAATTCATTAACTTTAATTCAATAACATAATTATTCTTCAGGATATGATTACCGTTTAAAATTCATGCCTTGTAAATGCGATAACAATAATTTTAGCGTTAATTATATTATTAAAATATTATAAATCATTAAAATACCTTTAAACTCAAAAATAACATTTAAAATAATATATCTTTACCAAAAAAAATAGTAAAATTTATATATTAAAATAATGCATAATCCTAAAATTTAATTATTTAACCTTTTCAATCCCGTTAGTTAGATTTTGCTTTTGTTTTAATTATAGTTCGTGAAGTTCAATCGTTTCTGGTTCTTTAACGTAAGGCCCCGTTCCCGGAAGCCCTACTTTGGTGTTGGATTTACTCATAAACACAGTTCTAAATATCAGAGTTGATTAAAATTTTCGCGGAATACTAAAACATCAACCATCATATTACAAAACAACTAAAATCTTGCCTTAACAAAAGTTGAATTGTCTTAACATAACGTCATATTTCATAACATTTCTTCCCCGAGATGCCAGTCTTCTAGTCCCTACCATGTGCCATCCTCAAGCCAGCTCCCTTAACCTATTTACCTGCGTGCATACTAAAAGTCAGCTATGCTGAGTGAGTTCTAGTTAAGCAGGTAACATACATTACGTTCATATTATTACACATGTTAATATATATATCCGAAGACACATATTACGTTCGTTCTTACTTTCATACTTACATACATTCATATCTTTACTTACCTTCATTATTTTTATACATACATAACCATTCTTCGTTTTAAAGAGTCTTTCGCCCTATGACCTTCGCAAATACTATTAGGGTCTGCAACCCTTTACTCTTCGCATATATTATTAGGGTATGCAACCACGTACTCTTCGCATATATTAGTAGGGTATGCGACCCCGTACTCTTCGCATATATTATTAGGGTATGCAACCCCGTACTCTTCGCGTATATTATTAGGGTATGCACCCTTTACCTATTCAACCATACCTGTCTCATTAATCATTCATATAATCATCATATAATAATAACATTCAATACATGGTCATACACGTATCATAAACTTACCATTCAAGTAAGTGTATTATCTATCACATAGGAGTATGCACACAACCCCGAAAACATAACGCATAAAAGGGGCTAGAACTCACCTGAAGTCGGTTTCTCTCACTGTTAATGGTAATGCCCTTCCTTAATTGTGCACAGCTAACTGTACAACCCATTACGCGTGTCAATTGTCCATTACTACTACTTCTTATATCTAAGTTAATGAAACCCTCGGCTAACGGGGGTCCGGGGGCAGCGCCCCTGGTAGCGGGGTCTAGGAGCGGCAGCCTCTAGCAGGGTCCAAGGGGTTTCTCACAGAAATGCAGATGTTACATTTAACGCACTTTCGGTTGCTTCGGTTTCGTTATCATGCTTTTGGCTTTTATTGCATGTTTATCTTTGATTTCTAGGTGGTTTCTCACACCCCCTTTTTAAACGTTTTACATTTTGGGGGTAGCATGTATATCCTACTCAAACGATTACTTTGTATGCTTTATTCAAACTACAATTCTCATTATGGACTTGTGTGTTTATTTGCTTACTTGCATTGTGCGTTTATTTACAAAAATAATGAACAAGTTGCTTCTGCTTTTCTTTAATTGAATGTATTTTCTTTGTTTGAACTTGTGTAATTGAAGTATGAATGAATTAATGATAATATTGTCGCATAATAGTGTCACATGTGTTTTGAACAATATGTATGTCACACTCGGGCGTTTCCGCTTGAGCCAGGGTGTTACACAAAGCGACCATAACCGAAGTATTTTCGGCATTGCACGGTAGTAGGGTGGTGGAACTTACACGTGTTACAAAAAGGATATGTTCACATATGTGGCTTTTTGTTAGGTTGAGTCTTAAGTATCTTGGGTTTGTTTTCGGTTGATTAAAGCAAGGTTTTGGTGTTTGCTCCTGTTCTTGTTGTGGTTGGTATTGGGGTTTGAGGAGGATTCGGCCTTGACTTCCTTAGGTGATTCGGTCACGACCTTTTCGGTTGGCTCTTTGATTCCTTTGCGCGTTAAAGTCCCTCTTTAATATGATTATCGGGCAAGACTACTGCAAGGGTTATAGCCTCGCCAAGAACATAAGGAGCGTTACTCAAGACAAAGTCTTGAATTTGCATTGGAAGACCCCTATGTACTTGTCAATGACACGAAACAAGGGAGTAACGAGATGCGGCACCAGGAGGCTAAGCTCATAGAATCGAGTGGTGTAACTAGCGTTGTCACCAGCCTCTTTCTTGAGGTTCCAAAATTCGACCTCAAGGTTCATGAGTTTATTTGGGGATAGAAATTCCTTAGTTATAATATCCTTGAGCTCGTTCCATGGCAAGGCCATGACTACCTCCACGCCACGGATAGACTTTTCTTTGCCCCGCCAAGTGAGTGCTCTTTCATCAAAGACACTTGAGGCTAAGTGAGTTTTCTTCTCATCAGGGCAATCAATATGGAGGAAAGTGCTCTCCATTTTCTCATACCACTAAAGTAAGGTAGTAGCACCTTCTGACCCATCAAACATAGGAGGTTTGGCATTAGTGAAAGTCCTGAAGCTACAAGATTTTGAGTTGGAACTGAAGTGAGGATCTAGGCCATCATAGTTGGTATCAAGACAGCCAATTGCTTGGTAATCAGGGTTACCATTTTGCGGTTTGAGTTTCTAGCGAGACAACTAGGAATCGGGAAGACATATTGCATTAATGCAAGAGGTGAAACTAGAGTGAGATAACGAAACGTTAAGAGGTTAAAATATTAATGTGAATATAAATTATTATTATTTTTTAACCATATAACCCTTGAAATTCCAAATCATCGAAACCACATGAAAACTATACTAAATTTGAAATTTGGGATATCCAAGAATCACCATAGATTTTCAAACTCCAAACCAAAATCAATATAAACATTGAAATCGAATAAAAAACTGAGTGTTCATGTATCACCATGACTTTTCGAATTTTCAATTAAATCTACAATAAAAAAGCATTGAGTTTTGGAGTCATACATTGCATGAATCACCATGACTTGAATCACCATGACTTGTATATGTAAGTTTGAGAGTGGGAGTATACCCACTTTTTTTCAAAAGTGATCATATTGACTACCCAAAGTTGTGGTTTGTATAACGTTTGGTGTGGTATGCTTTGGCCTTATAGGTTTCATGCCCAAATTGAACCCTCTAGGAACGTGACCAGGTCTCGATGTCTGAATGGGTTCGGAATACAAATCCATACTTTATAGAGATTTTAATAATTGAAAATGAAATTTGAAAATTTAAACACTTGAAATATAATATTTCGAAATGAGGAAGGCATAAAGCCTTAGGAAAAGTGTATGACATTTGTGTTCATATGATGTAATAATAATTTCATAAATATAATGGTGCATATGAACAAAAAACAAAGATGCGGGCACATAACAAATAGAGTATACATGCAATTTGAGGCCCTAATAACTATAACTATATTAGGTCATCACGTCTAATAAGCTATCGTATAGTCACGACTCTGATACCAATCTGTAGCACCCCGGCCGTAGGCGAAATACGTCGGGGCAGTACCGTTCAATTGGATATAAGCTCGTAACACTATTAAAATCACAATATTATTTAATTCATTATTATTACAACACAATACAAATTTTTTTTTAATAGAATAACATTACATCGAAATAGACAAGTATTATTCATTATGATAACCTAAAAGTCCAACAAAATTTTCTTCTAATATTCAATGATCCTTAACTTGCAGCATGTTTAAAATAATATATTCATGTCAGAATAATGTTGGTGAGATTTAATAAAGTTTTGCATATATATAAATATAAAAATAGAAATTCATATGTCATCATATAGCGTCTCAATCATAAAGTAACAAAAAACAGAACATGATATTCCCGCTCGCTTGGCATAAATCAAATCTACTAAGGAATCCCCGTTCGCATTGACACAATGTCAACCTACTAAGAGTAATAGATGAAAATGATATCGCCATTGGTTCGACATAAAGTCGACTTACTATGAGGCGCATGTACGTCCCGTCGGACCCCCCCCCCCCTCGAGTTTGTGTTTGAGCTTTCAAACCAATCACCATAAAACAATAAGCATATTGCACATAATTCCACTTAATTTACAAACAACATGCATAACACAGTGTGAATTGGTTTGCGGAATTTTACTCATGAAATAACTTAACACATTGTAGCGTGCTACACTCCAAAATATAAAAGTGAAAAAATGGGTTATGAAATCACATGTTAAGCTAAGCAAGTAAAAGAAAAAATGAACGATTAAGCTAGTGAACCGGACAAGCTCGGTTCAACGAGCAATCCTAAAAACGTGAAACATTTCTAGGTTCAAAACTAGGTGCAAAAGAAATATGAAATGAGAAAGAAAAAAAATAAACAAATGGTTCATCATTTGGAGTTTTTGAAAAATGTTTTGGAAAAATATATATATATTTCTTTATAAATAGTTTTAATTTTGGTCAAAACGGTTATAAGTCATCTGTTTTTAGTTTTTGTTAAAAGATTTAGTTACGATAGTTGTTAACCACATTATTTCGGTTTGACTTGTCTCAAGAAAAGTGAACAGGCCTAAAATAATTTAAACAAGTGGTTGGGTTTTGGTCGGACACAAAGTTAAAATGTCAAATTTGGTTCCAACATGATAGTTTTATTGTTTTAGAGTTATATAGACGAAAGAAGGGTGTTAAACATGTTTAAAAGAAAATAAAAACTCCAAACTTTGAACAAAGTACAATATAAGCGAACCGGGTTCGTTTTGATGAACTAACACCATGGTAAAATTGGCTTTGACACGACATGTAACATCCCGGCTTAAGCAAAAATGTCCGAGTGTGACGTACAGATTGTTCAAAACACATGTAACACTATTAAGTGGCGATATCATCATTAATTAATTTACAAGTCAAGTATACAAGTTTGCAACAGGAAATACAAGGAAAATATAAATTCAACCAACATTTTGTCCATTTATTTAAATAACCTAAGTCTAGTGTGTCATCTTTTACTAGCAATACCTGTAGCATATGTATAAAATAATGTCAACTATATGAATAGTTGGTAAGTTCACACAGTTTGATATAATACGTAAAAATCATACAATTCCATGAACAAGTGTAAATCGAGCAAGTAAAGTCCTCTCCGGTTGGTAACAACCAACGTACTCAGATAATCGCGCAAATAAGGTCCTTTCCAGTTGGTAACAACTGTAACACCCCAGCTTTAAGCAGAATACGCCCGGATGTAACGTACAGATAACTCATAAGCTCGTAACACTATTAATAGTGTCAATATATTTATTTATATTCCATAACTTCACAAGTACACAAATAGCCTGATAATAAGACAAATAACATTAAATCTACATGAAACAAATATTATTCATTGAAATAATCCTAAGGCATAACAAGTTTTCTTGTCCTGGCACTTCATCTTATCAACCTGCAGCACGTGAAAATAATATATTTTGTCAACAACACATGTTGGTGAGTTTTCATAAGTTTTTGCGTTTTCATATATATATATATATATATATATAACTCGCGATTCAACAATCGTCATGCAATAAGTATTCAAGCGTAAAGTAAATGAAATCAAATAGTGTCGTCCTCCCGTTCATTTAGCCTAAGCCGTTGAAGTCGGGGAAATGAGAACCACCTTACGTAAACAACCGAAGTCATAACGTTAGACGGCGCGGGTACGTCTCGTCGGACCCTACCACCATGTGTATGCGTTTGCGTTTGCGGAACTTCCACCATAAAAACAATAAACACGTTGCAAGCAAGTTCACATATAATCATAAAAATATGCACGAATAATATTAACATGTACGATACAAGTGAATCGGTTTGTAAACAAGCACATAACTAACGAAAGAAAAACTTGTGACGTGTTACCCCCAAAATTTTAAAAAGCGTTAAAATGGGGTTATGAAGAACTCACCTCGAAATTAATGAATAACTTGAAATAAAAACCGAAAGCGTGTTAACGAAACCGAAGCAACCAAACTTCATGAACTATAATTGAAAACAAAACAAATCAAACTAATGGGATTGAAAAAGTTATAAATATTTGGTTAACGGGATTTTGTATTATTTTAAAGTGTTTTGGATTTTTATATTGTTTTTAAGCTTTAACGGGACCATGATTTTAATATTATAATTTTTACAAAGTATGGAATTGAATGGTGATCATGTTATCGAATAATATTTATACTAACGAATTAAAACTAATATAATTCTAACAGGTTAAAGTATAATGAAAACAAAACTATAGAATTTATGTTTAACGAATTGGAGCAAATGAATTAAAGTTAATAAGTTAAAGTTTAACGATTAATGGATTAAAAGCTAAAAAAAAGTAATGTAAGGTAATAAACTAATTTTTAACGGTGAAATGAATTATAAAATTATTAAAGTCACGGAAACATAAATTAGCTTTAATGCTTTTAACGGGTTGTAAAGTTAAAGAATAAAGTAACATAAATGAAATATTAATTTTTATGGTTTAACGAAATATGGAGGTTGGGTTTTAGTTGAACACGATAAATTATAATTTATAAAATTCTTTTTAGTTTAAATAAATAATTTTATTTGATTTAAAAAAGATGATATAAATAAGAAAAAGGTTTTTTAAAAAAACATGAATAGAACCGGCCTGACTTAGGTTCGAACTAGGTCTTTCCGTTCATGCTCCAAGAGCATTCACCAACTGATCTAGCTTGCTATTTAATTTGAGAATGAAACAGTTTGTTATATATTAATATTACAAGATCATCATTTTCATAGAAAAAACCCTAAAAATCTAATCCAGTTAAATTACTTCATGTTTCATCAATTAAGTTAGGCCTTTTATTAGTCTGCCAAAAACGAAGAAAAAAAACTATGTAATTATTACCTGTTATTGTTAAGGGAAGATGGTGAACCACAATGGCTCGAATGAAAACGAACTTGACGGATTAATGAGATTCAGTGAGTATAATTGGTTGATTTAAGGGTTGGAACGAGTTTAGATGGAGGTTTGGGAGCTATTTATAGATTCAATTAGAGTGGTTATTGTTAAATGGACATAATTACAACTTTGACTAAATTCCGGCCGTTCCGGGTCTGATTTGCGCGATTAGAAGCTGTTATGACGAGTTAAAGTCATTGATTATCGCTTGTTTGTTAGTGTCTAAGTACGTTACAAGGTTTAATTGGAATATTACGCGAGTTTTGCGAGGTTTTAAAGTTCGCCGAATGTTTTTGCGCTTCGCCGGACGGCCGCCGGAGTTGGTGGCCAGAAAAGCGTGGGTTGGGGGTGGGCTGGGTTGGTATATTATATTTTATATTGATTTACATATTTGGCTCTCCAAGTTTCATAGTTATAATAAAACAGATTTTTAAATATAGTTTCACAAATCACCCTTGAACCTTTGAATGTTTATAAACTTGGTGGAAGTATATATATATTTGGATTATTTTCGATTTATACCCGATTAGCTTGTGATTTGATTAAACATCAAAATCGAATGAACACTAACTTAAATCTTTGCGAATATTGTATTAACGATAAACGTGGAAACGAAATTTGAGAATATAATAAATAATATACGTTTATATATATATATATATATATATATATATATATCATTTATAAACAAAAAAAAACAAAAATTTCAAAATAGGTCAGGTTTCGGGTTTGAAAAATAACGAATGTTACAACAACCAACGCACTCGGATAATGAGGCCCTTTTCCACTCGAAGCAAATGGTCCTGAGTGCAAAGGGGAGCGTATGATCATACTTAATGAGGCAACCACTTGAAATTGAAATCAACGTAAGTAAGCAAGTAAACACACAAGTCCATATAATGAATTGTAGTTTTGTAAATGACTCGATAAACCATTGAGTAAGTAGAATACATATGCTACCCTCTAAAAGTAATAAAAGCGTTAAAAAGATGGTGTGAGAAACTTGTCTCGAAATCGAAGATAGACATGCAATAAAAGCCGTAAGCACGATAACGTAACCAAAGCAATCAAAAGTGAGTTAAAGAATCTGAAACGTTTGAACTTCTCGAACTATAATTAAAATAAAAACAAAATCTAACTATCGGGATTATAAAAGTTAAATATTTTGATTTTAGGAGTTAAGCATTATTTTAGAATATTTTAACATTTTATAGCATTTTATATTATAATATTACTTTCAAGCTTTACGAAATTTTAACGATTTTATTATTATTATTATTATTATTATTATTATTATTATTATTATTATTATTATTATTATCACTAATACGAGAATTATAATATTTGTTGAACGCGAATTTTAACGGTAAAGTTATCCCAAAGATCATCAATTCACCGTATTATAAAGTTAGCGAAATAGAATTATAATATAACATTAATATTATTTAAATTTTATTTCAGCTAATAATTTATTATTAATATGAGAATTATATTATTTTTGCAAGGCACAAGTTTTAATGTTAGCTTTATCTTGAAAAAGATTATGTTAACGAATTATAAAGTTTAACGAGACGAATAAGTAATAAAATATTAATCGGGTTTTACGAAACTTAACGAATGTGAAAAGGTTGGATTTTTAGATGAAAGATTATAAACTTTAGTTTATAATTAATTTTATTAAATTTAAATGATTTTATTTGATTTTTAATAAAGGAAAAGGCTAAAAAAACAATAACAAGAATAAATGTATAAGAGAGTCAAATTTGTTTTTGATGAACTAACACTAATGTTAAATAAATTTGAATATAACATTAAGTTCTAAACGACCCGAACAACTAGAAACTACAAACATGGCATACCCGGAAGAAGAACTTAGATAATAAAAGAAGAAATCTTGAACTTCACGGTTTGACTTCATAAATCAAAGTATGTGAAATTCACCAAAATAAGATAATAACAACAATCTTTTGTAAATTAAGTCGTGAGAAAATAAGAAGGTATGGAGCTTTATTTATAAGTGAATTGAGCTAGAGGTGTTTCAATTGGATTAAATTAGTCAAAATACTTAACGGGTCATGAATGTCATTCAAAACTTGTAATTGGTCATAAAACTTAAATTGTAACTTGCAAATTATATTCAAACAAATTTATTACCATCATAAAGAATTTTTGACCAAATTCTAATGTAGTATGAATGCATTTTCCTTCATCCTTTAAAACTAGGTAAAAAAAATGTGACATAATTAATTAAAAGAAAATGTTCTTTGGTCATGCATAAGTAATGTTACCTATGCGATATTTGAATAAAGAAAAATAATGAATGTTAAAAATTTTGTTTATATATATATTAGGTTAGGTACACGGGTTAAAATAAATAATTTTTTAAAATAATAACACTATGTGAAATACAAAAAATACGTTGAACATATATAAAGATGTAATATATGATAGACTATATTACACATTATACAATATGAAAATAAAAATTGTTGAATATTCATAAATCTCTAAATATTTATTTGTATAAAATATTTATAATTTTAATTGTACCTTTACCTTCTATATCAAAAATGTGTAGTTTCACTTTGTTTTGATTTTAACTCTAGATAATGCAACACACAATTGACCATTAGTTAAAGCAGCTTGTCTAAAAAATAAACCAGCCATATATAGTGATCGACCTTAGCTTTTGTTTATCTTTATTGCAAAACAAACATAAAGTGAAAACTTCTTTTTTTGAAATTTGAAATTAATTATTTTATTTAATGGTATAAGATTTTTTTAAGAATAAAAGTGTGAGTTCCAATATTACTTACAAATATGATTTCAGCTTCTAAAACATGATTACCAAATTCTATTTTCACATGTAGTTTAGCTTCATTGAATATACCACTTTTCTAGTTAATATTTTAAGCAGGAACACTTCAACATCGATTTTACCATAGGTGGGATAGGGACCCTGTTAAATGCCATTTGCAGCCTGTGCGTTTTCCCGGTTTGAACGCCTTAGCCTTACCCTGAACCCGCAGGCCCGGTTCAGACAATGTGAGTGGTTAGGTGTGAGGTGTTGGGACTCTCGACATGCTCAGGGGTGCGATCCATCAGATACGAAATTCGCCGTTCAAAAAAAAAAACACTTCAATATCGGCTTTGGAACTAACCTATGACTTGAGAACCTTAAGTTTTGAAGCCATTTAAAACATTAGGAAAGTAATACTTTCTTGTAACATATAATTTTATTTCTAGCAGATACCATATGAACAATGCTAATATTTTTCAATGTGTAAATGGTTCAGAGTTGTAAATGTGTAAATGGATACTGCTTTAGAAATTATAAATGGATACTCTTCTATATTTTTTTATAGATTTTTAAGATGATGAACTTTACATAGATTATGGATTCATTAAATAGTCAAGTAAAAAAGAAGTTATAGATGGATAATGTTATAAACTAACCAGTGGACCGAGATTCTTTAATTGGTTACAGAAACCTACTCCTTTAAATTAACATAAACACCGAGAACACATAAATAATGAATTCATCTTTTAAGGGTTTGAAAGAAAAAGCTTATAATTTAGTAAACAATCATATATACTGAATAAGCTGAAGTTTATTAAAATTTTTTATTTAAAATTAAGCTTGCTCTTCATCTAACAATATAATTTCTTATAAAATATTAATATTAGTTAACTAATATAACATATTTAAAACCTTAAATTTTGGAATAAGTATTCAAAATCAACTTGAAAATTGATTACTTTATAAAACTTAATATAAATAATTAATACAATATGTTTATGTAAAACAAAATAATATATTTATGTTGGTATTAAATTTTTAAAATTAGAAAAAAGAGATTAAAAAGAAAAATAAAATAAAATATAAAACTATTAATAAAAAAGAGAAATGCATTAAATATAAGAGATAGGAGGGAAACTTTTGTAAGGATCACTCTAATGTGATGACATGTGTCAATTAAAATATTTATTTATAATATAGTATAGATTAGTAACGGTTAATATATTTAAATAACTTTAGGAAAAGACATTGCATACGAAATATATTACAGATGATTGTATGCATAACTAAATGGATCACATCGATCAGTTTTCAAAATATATTTACTCTTTAGTCCTTGAACTTTGAGGTGTGATTTAAATGAAATAGAATTTATATAACTTGGATATTTTTATATTTTGCCCGCATAGTTTACAAATTGTTTTAACTTTAAAACGTTAAACTTTCGTTAATTGCACAAAATGAATTGAAAACGACAAATGATAACCGTAAATCCTCGGAAATACGAATAGAAATGAACGTATGATAAGCGTAAATAATCGGGAATATAATGTTAACGATAAACGTTAAACAAGAATACATTAAAAAGACAAACCGAGTTGGTTTAACGAATGCAAATGCAAATCCAAATACAAACAAAAATGACGAATACGAGCAACCAAACTTGTGATATGTGTGTGTGTGTGTATAAACAAAACCGAAATTTAAAATGGATTGAGTTTTTGGGTCTGAAAAGTAACGAATGTCACACGACATCATGTTCTAAACAACGGTATCGCATGGGAACTACTTGCACATACCTGGGGTAATTATCAAAAGAATAATAAGAATAAGACTTGATCTTGGACAAAGTTGAATGAAAGGTAAAGAGTCCAATTTATAGGTAAACATGTCCAGGGAGTTGATCAAAGAGTTTAAATTAATCAAATTATTTAATGGGTCATGAATATCGTTCAAAGTTTGTTGGTCATAAAAATTGAGTTGTAACATAGAAATAATGGTTAATAATGATTAATATATCATAAAATGGAATCATGAAACATCAAATGACTGGATTTGGCCTTAAATCGAATTAATTGTAAAATTGAACAAAATAAATGAAACAAACAGGTGCATCGCACATCGCAATGGGCCAATGGATTGATCGTCGCGATACGCGACTCAAAAATAAAAAAAAATGAAATCCCTAACTTCGTTGGGTATCGTGACGGAGGAAAATATATCCGTCGCGACGCGTAATGGACTGAAAATCAAAAAACTTTGGAAAATGACTGTTTCTACCCCTGGACTTTGATTAAATGCAATAAAGGCTCAAAATACATGAAATTGAACTTGAGATCGATATCGTAAGAATGAATTAACATTATTATAAATTTTAAAATATGAATTAATAATAATTTAATGTCCGAATCATAATTTTTTTTAAAACAGGTTAGGTTTCGGGTTTGAAAAGTGATGAATGTCACATTGACCTCTACCAATAACAACTTTATAATATATATTAGGGATAAATCTCGAGATTTTATTCTAGATTGAAAATAACAATTGTAAATAACAAGAATTTTTTGAATGGCATGGTTTTAGATTCGTTGTTGACAAAGATAACAATGGCTCGGTTTTAACTAATGAACTGAATAAACTAAATTAAAGACAATGAATAACCGCTGATTCAATTTTAAACTTTTTTTTTGCTGACATCTTTTGTTCAATTTTAGTTACCTAGATTCACAAACTGAATTAAACAAATCAAGCTGATTTAATCGATCCCTTTTCCGAAGTTTAAAGATTTACTTAGTTTTTGATTTATATAGACCTTATTTAATTTTTCCATCTAAGATTCATTTTCATATAAACTAGTTGGTGTACCCGCGCTTCGCTTCGCGGGCATGTAGTTGTGAGTTATTTGTTTTGTTTCTTGGCGCAAAGTTACAGATCTCCAAGCAACAATTTTGAGAATCTTTCTTTCATCATCTCGATCTCTTATCAAAAACCTCAAATCAAACATCATCATAGAAAACACCTAGCAACAAGATATATTGATATTAACAATTATTAGGTTTTCAATCACTGGTATTTGGATGTGGGATTTGAAAGTGATTATTTGACATTTAATCATTCATTTATTAGGTTTTCAATCTCAAAATGCACATTTGTAAAACACTTAAAAAAGCCCAAATCAAACATAAGTTAGGACTTGCTTCACTTGTAACATGGCTGCCATTTTATCAAACACCTTTACAAAAATTAACAAATGAACTTCGATTTATACATTTCGCTGGTTTCAAATCTAAAAGTAGAATAATCAGATAGGTCAAAAGAAAACCTACGTTTGAAATATTTACTCCTTATCTGCCGGTTAGAATAGAAATCCAAGAGGTAATCCGATCGACGACTTGTCTCCGTCATACCTTGATCTTATGGTGAACATGACAAAAACATAAATTCATAAAATCTGAAGTATATGCCTTCTGATTTTGATTTCTTCAGCATTGAATTGATTCAAGAAAAGAAAGTCCAAGTTTCTTTCGTCTACATATAGAGGAGTAGAGGTGCACAAAATACTCGACACCGGACCCGACCCGGACCCGGTTTCTACCCGTACCCTACCCGCAGGTAGGACCTGGTATAGGATTTCTCCTCAAAGCTGTATCCGGAACCGAAACCGACCCGGGAATACCCGGACAAAACCCAACCCAACCCGAAATCCGAAAAACCCGGTCAAACCCGATCAAATACCCGACTATACCCTGAACCAGTTCCTACCCGGACTAGATTTTGACTTTTGTTGACCATACCCGGGACCGGTTCCTACCCAGTCCGGTTCCTGAAGATACCCGGTTTGTACACCTCAATCTACATCCAAACGAATGGCCACCATAAAAATCAAACCTAGTCATACAAAAACATAAAGTAAATTATAATCAATTCAAAGAAATAATTCACAAAAAACCATTGATTCAAAAGACAACCACTAACAAAAACATCATACTACCAAATGCCCTAATTCCCAAATCACAAGCCCTTAACACGTGGAAGTCTGCGGGTTGTATCGATTTCTCAAATTAGCGTGTAACACCACAACAAAGAACAACCTAATGCATAAATTGCAACATAAGAGAAACAACTCTGAACCTAATTAAGCAAACAAATTCAAAAAAGTTAGCAACGGAAGCAGTAATAGAAGCAAGTAACCAACAAACTGTTACCTAATTTAGCCAATTGCCCACAAAATCAAAAGAATAAATGACTAGCATATACTATGAAGAAAAGAAACCCCCCCCCCCAAAAGTAGCAATACGATTGTTGAAAACTTGAAATTAAAAACAAAAATAAGCTGTAGTGGGTTGGTTACTCATTTTAAGAAGAAACAACAGAAAGAGACACCTAAGTGTCATGTGGCAACATTTGGACGCTACATAGACATGTACGTTGAGCTTTAAAACATGTAGCAGTAAAACAGTAGTACTTTGTGAGATACCTGCCACTTTCTAATTAATATATATATATATATATATATATATAATATGTTTGAAATACATGCGAACGGGCATTAAGCTTATCAAGGCAAGTACCCACCAAACAGTGTTCCTATGAAAGAGCGATATTGTCGAGAACTCTTTTCAAAGCTAAGCTTTTGAATAATTTGATGAAATGATTAATGAAATGATTGATCAATGCTTCAAAACCTCTCATTTTATACCTTTAATCATTATAGTTTTTCATAATAAAATCCTCTATCTTTAATTAAAGACGAAGAGTTTTAATAATAGATTTATCAACACGCCACTATCACTGATTCATACCAAGTTCTCGAAGTGGTGTAGGGTGAAATAGGGATGGATTGCAAAAAAGCATGGGGTGGATGTAATTATTTTTGGGGTAATTTATAAGGAACTTAATAGGCAAGGTAATAGGTGATTCCATTCCATTAATCAACCAAAGACTCTTTTTCATTCCTTCGCAATAGTCCATTCCATTACGTCTCTCATTCCTGTATACCAAACACTACTTAAATAATTTTATTTGAATAAATTTTCTTTATTTAAAGACAATAATATTTTTCTCAAATTGTCATGTGTATTTTATTCATTTGTCTTTTCATACCCACCAAACAACATAAATAAATTAAATAACTTATTCCATTTCTAAAAGGTTAACCAAACATACTATAGAATAGTTATAATTTATAATCCAAATTCGACTCTCTTGTTCATTTTCTTCCCATCGTCCAGTGTTGTAAAATTGCTAGTCGCTAGTCGGGCGGTGAGATGGAGACTGGCGATTAATCAGGATTAATCGGATCGAACTTTAATGTATAATTTTAAGTTTTATATATGCGCCCGCACATTTTTATATTCAATTTTCAGTTTTATGCATACACAAACACATTTTGCCCGAATGGCTAGAATCTCGTTGCAAACTGCTGAGTTTTGCCAGAATCACGCCGGAAACCATTGATTTTTGCCGGAATAGCGCGCGTAAACCGTTGATTTTCGCCGGAAACCGCCGATTTTTGGCGGATTTGACCATTGGCTGATTAGCCCAAAATTAATCGGTGAAGTGAGGACTAGCGATTAATGCGAAATTAATCGACGCGTAGTCAGGATTTTGCAACATTACCGTCTATCATTCCATTACCCCATTCAACAATTGAAGCTAGAATTGCAAAAGAGAGCTTCACTAATCCCAATTGAGCCCAAAAGCTAAGAAGCCCAACAAAAACTTACCGGGCCCAATCTGTAAGAACTCTAAAACGGCCGAACAAGTGGCGGAGGAGAATACCAATAATGGACTTGAATATGGCGGAACCCGGCGAGATTCTACCAGATCGGAAAATAGACACGTCAGCGTACGATTTGCTTCAAACGACTCGAACATCCGTGGAGGATATAGTCGCACAGATGCTTTCCATTAAGAACGAAGGCGGCGCCGATAGTATTAAGTCACAGCTACCTGAGCTCGTTACTCAGATGCTCATCAATTTTGTTCATCTTCGTAAGGTACCGTAATTGTTTAATGCTTCTAAATCGGAGTTTAGTGATTGTTGAGAGTGCATATTTGAATTGATGCGTCTGCTGTTGATGTAGTTATGCTTTTGAGCGGTTAGGGTTCACTTTGAAGAAGTTGTTATTATAATGACCTAATTTTTTTAACTGTAGTGTTTACATTGGAGTTATGGAAGTAAAACAGTCATTATTATTTAAAATGACCTAATTTCGTTAAGTGGATTGGCTGCAAACAAACCAAACGTTCGGTGTACTGTTTAGTAGGTGTTCATGGACCATTCGCATGTCTTATAAAAGGTTAACAAACTAACATGAATAAGACCTTTTTTGGTTTGGTTCGTTTACATCCCTAAGCATATGTATCTTAATCTTCAAGGTTTCTATTGAAGTTAAGGAAGTAAAACAATAATTATCATTAAATTGACGTAATCTCGTTAAATTTATGGTTTACATGAACATATGCTTCTTAAACTTATTAGTTTTTGTTGAATTAAGGAAGTGAAACAAAACTTACATGAACATTGTTAAATAACTTGTTTAATTTACTTCATTTTATTGTGTTTTCTTGCAGGCAAATCGATCCATATTGCTTGAAGAAGATCTTGTAAAATCTGAAACAGAACATGCAAAAGCACCCGTAGACTTCACAACACTGCAACTCCATAATCTTATGTATGAGAAAAACCATTATGTTAAAGCAATTAAGGCTTGCAAAGACTTTAAATCAAAGTATCCAGACATTGAACTTGTTCCTGAAGAAGAATTTTTTAAAGATGCACCGGAAGAAATTAAAAATTCGGTTCTGTCGAATGACAGTGCCCATAATCTGATGCTTAAAAGGCTCAACTTTGAACTGTTTCAGGTATATATATTGAATAATAAGCACGGTACAATAGTTGATATTCTGTTAATTAGGCATGTAAACAAACTGAACGAATATGAACATGGCAATGTGGCATGTTTGGGTCTGTTCGCTTAACTTTAGCCGCTAACCGAACAAATGAACGGTAACAATTAAACGAACGTGGTTATTTCTTCATATCTGTTCGTTAACAATATAAAGAAACTGTACACGAACGTAAACAAATGACATAACTGAACATAGATGAACAAACATAACTGAGCCAAAAACAGTTTAAGTAATGTGAAGAACAATGTGTTGGTCCTAAAAAGTTGTTAAAACTAAACCAAGTTGTAATGGGCAACTTTTTTTAAATGAATGTGTTAACGAATTTAAAACTACAAACGTAAATAAACGTAAACGAATGAACATAAATGGGTTTAAATGAACGAACGAGACATGTTCATGCTCGTTCATTTAGCTTAATGAACAAACTTTTTTGTTCATGTTTAACGAACTCCCCACCGAATGGTTCACAAACTATTAATTGAACGTTCAGTCGTTTAAAGGACCAGCCATATCCTGTTAATGTTTAGCTGCCATTCAAAGTTTTCATTGCTGTTATTTATTATTATTATTATTTTTTAGCGAAAAGAATTGGCAAAACTTCACGAGAAACTGGAAGAACAAAAGAAAGTCCTTCAGGACACAATCGCAAACCGAAAAAAGTTTCTTTCAAGTCTCCCTTCACACCTTAAATCCTTAAAGAAAGCATCTTTGCCAGTACAAAACCAACTGGGGATTCTTCACACTAAGAAACTGAAACAACATCAATCAGCAGAGCTGCTTCCACCTCCTCTTTTTGTAATTTACTCACAAATGTTGGCTCATAAAGAAGCTTTTGGTGAAAGTATTGATCTTGAGATTGTTGGAAGCTTGAAAGATGCTCATACATTTGCCAGACAACAAGCTAATAAGGATAATGGTAACGTTTACAACAATCGTGTCTTTGTTTATATATACATGGCTTCAAAACCGAACCAAAAACTGAAATTTCGGTTTTTGAGTTATTGAAATTCATCCGGTTTTGAGTTTAGTTTTTTGGGCCAAAATCTTTTAGATATTTAATAATTAAATAACAACACATTTTCATTTTCATTAATTATTAAAAAAAAACATTACAGTAATTATCATTAAAATATTTAAACCTACTTGAAATTTAGTATGAAAGATGAGAAGTGTGAGTGATTTAAAGGATTTGTGAAATGCAGCGTGTATTTATACCATTTTTTTAACTTTAAAATCCAACGGTATTACAGTTCGTAACTTGTAACGGTAACATTTCTCCAACCCACTCCGAGTTCTCGTACCCACTACCCTATCTCGATTGGGCTACTCGCCACACCCGAGCCGGTGTGCTAGCTCTACCCGGGCTACTTGCCTGGTGGCGAGTTGAACATCCGGGTACCCATACACTTATTAATTTCTTATACGTAGTATAAAATTGAAATTGAAGAAATCATAGATTCGGTTTGGTTTTTCTGTTTTGCCGTTCGGTTTGTTTTTTTCTGGGTTTCGTTATTTATTAATTTCTTATAAATAACTTAGAATAAAAAAATTAAAAATGAAAATCAAATTTGGTTTGTTTCCGCCTTTTCCGTCTTTAGTTACATGCAAAATTGAAAACGAACTGAAACTTTTGTTTTATGCAAACATAAAACTAAACTGGTTGTTTTCATTTGCTTTCTGTTATTTTGGTTCCGGTTTTTTTGGTTGTCCTTTAGGCTTGAACTTTCGGGTCAGAAAATTCTGCATGGTTTAATTATTTTGGGCCTAAATCTCTTTGTTAATTAATATTTAATTCATTATTGTACAGTTAGGCTCAGTGTTTTGGTTTCATACACACCCCTAAGTTTTACATTTGCATTATTTTACAATAAAATAATAATGATTCATTTTGATGCTACAGGCATATCAACTGCTAATACAGAGAACTCCAAGGTGGACGATGATGTGGCAGATGAGGAAGACGATGGCCAAAGGAGGAGGAAGCGTCCAAAAAAAGTCCAACTCAAAGAATGTGTTGACACGTCAAGAATATACCAAACACACCCGCTTAAACTCATTCTTCAAATACATGATGACGAGACCTCTGATCCTAAATCTACAAAGCTTATTGCATTGAAGTTTGAGTATTTGTTGAAGTTGAATGTTGTTTGTGTTGGAATTGAAGGATCTAATGAGGGCCCCGAGAGTAATATTTTATGCAATCTTTTTCCAAATGACCCAGGTCTCGAGCTTCCTCATCAGGTTAGTTATTTTCTAGTTTTTACACATTATGTTGGCTGTTTTGACCCGTTTACTTTTGAATGGGTTGATTTGTGTTATGTATTGTTTTAAAACTAGTAGAATAAAACAACTACCTAAAATGGAAACAGAGCAAAGGTTTACAGAGTCTATTTCAGTGAATAAAGTCATCTAAATCAATGTTAACAAAACCTGACCGGACATCGAATCAGACGCCTTAGTGGTCACAGGTCGGACCGGATTTAAGAAGCAGTTGTCAGTATAATTATTTTTAGAAAAATATAATAAGTAATACATAAAATGTTTTAATATATGGATTAAAAGTTTTACATATAATTATATGCTAAAAAAATACAAATCTAGGACATCAATAACTGAATTTAAAGAAAAGAAAGGATATTTAATCATCTAAACCATAAGCATATACGAATATAACCAATACCAACTTAGTGTAGCTGGTAACTAATTGAAAGGATAAACTTGAGGTCTCAAGTTCGATACATATATGTAGACTTCAAAATTATATTTTTCAACCCAATTACAGAACTCAGCTACTTAACTTATTTTCTCTCTATATTCTGCTGTCCAACATCGCCCCACCAGACAACTCTACACCCTTATCTGCTCTTATAAATATAGATCTTTATAAACATCCAAGTCCGGTTCAAACAAACCATCGTGTTCTGGTTCAAACCGTTTGAACAATGACTGCCCAGTTTAACAGGAAACGGTTCAAAAGGGGTAAACCGGGCCAGTAGTTCTGGCGGTTCCTGGTTGAACCAGTCCAACTGGGGGGGTTTGGTCTGGTTTTAATAGCATTTATCTAAATCACTTGATTCGAAGTATTAGATTGTTATTAAACTATTATAATATTGTTATTGCATGTAGCTGACTAATTAGTCTTAGAAAGAAACTAAAATGTCTAGGAAGAGATGTTGAGCACCTCTTCAAAAGCTCGAGCCAGCTCTTGGCTTGCCCAATCAGCTCGGTTACCAGTAGAGGTTTTTAAATTTTTTATATTATATATATATATATATATATATACCTATTCTAATAAAGTAAAATAATTGTGGACACTTGTCATCTTTTGGTTAATTCTCTCAATTTTTTCCCTCCAAAACTATGTATGTAATAGATCAATAATTATTCACTTTCCTTTTATACTCTATTTATATTATATCTATATATTTTTATAAATATAAATATTAACATATTATTTTACTGTATATTTCAAAATACTTGGGTGAATTTCAAAAATCAACAACAAATCATGTTTCTCAAAGATTGAGAAGAATATAATTTCAAATGTTATCATTCACATATTGTAATATGTATATTAAAAACAAAACTCAAATATGCTTTCATTTTACAAAGTAATTTTTTAATCATTAAATTATATATATATGCTTAAAAGTTGATCATTTTTTTAAAAATCAATCCATTAATCTATTATTATTATTAATAATATTGTAAATTGTCATATAAATTTATAAATTATAAATATATGCTTTAAATCTATCCATTTATTTTTTCGGTTAATTTAGTAAACTATATATATGTTAAAATGTAAGGATATTATATACGAATCACTTTCAGACATAACAAAGTTTATCATACTTAATTTCGTAGTTTTTTTTATCAACGATTGTTTTGGGTTTTTTGTGGAACTTTAATTTGAATTTACGGGTCAAAAGTAGGTAAATAGATTGTTTGGTACAACTTAACTACATTTAGGTCAAAATTTGTTACGGTTCAAAAATGTAACATTTGAGTATTTTTAAATGTTTGAGAATGCAAATAGATTTATCGTCAAATTTGTTATGGGCTCAAAGTGTTGACTTGAAAATGTCAAAAGGATGAAAGTTAGAATTTCAAACATGATTCGGGTTTCAAATTTATTTTTAAGGGCATTTTTCGAAATAATCAAAAGGTTCGAGATTTGGCAAATTGACTATTTTTCCCTCGAATATTAAAATTTAAGAAAAGATGATGCACACTTTCGACATGCCATCCCCATGCCTATCAATGCTTCTAACTTTTATCAAATTTGAAATATTTATGTAAGCATTAACTTTTCCTTCAATGATGATCAGAACATTATATGGGAAGGATGTCATTCAAAACTATGCTCAAATGAAACAAAATATTCACAAAATTGAATGGGTTAACATGTTTTTTATGTTGTCATTATGACAAAGTCGAGAAGCCCTTTGAAACTTATCAAAATCTTTTTCATGGTGTAGCTTAGATAAACATAGTTTTTGAATTACATCTGTTGTTACAATTTAATGTTCTCATTTATTTTGATGGGTGGTAAATTGATATATATATCAATAAAGGTAATGCTCCTTTTGTATTTAGGCTGAGTGGTTAGAACTACTATCTTATGAGAAGTCTTATTTCTGAAATTGGTTCATAACCAAAATTCTTTCAATTATACATATATGGCACTAAGAATTAAATTTTCAATAGAAAGAAGCATTCTCGGGTACGTTTTTATGTACACATAGTATAGATACAAACATAGATGTAATACATTTTTTCGTTTATGCTATGTAATTATTTGCTTTACTTGTAATTTTATAATTTGAATTATTCCGTATGTGACACGAGATCTAAAACTAGTATATATATATATATATATATTAAAACTTGACCTATATTTGGGTTAAACTTATATATACTAAAGTTTTTGCTTTATCTTTAAATAAGCCAAACTAGAATTTTCATTAGTAAGAGATTTTTTAATATTTTTTCATCTTTTATTCAAAAATGTTATACGGCTTTTAAGTATGTGTGTTATATACATAATTCTGAGCTTTAATGGTCTTGAAGATGACTTGTTTTGGTATTAATCCATTTGGTCCGATCGTTTTCCACTTCTAGTAAATTTTTATGATAAGATTATTACGTACTTTTGACTCAATTCAACTTTTTTTATCTTAATATTACGCAGTCAGCAAAGCTTTGGACTGGTTATGGCCCAATATTTGATGAAAAAAGATCTTCACGTCCATATAAATGGGCCCAACATTTAGCGGGAATTGACTTTTTACCGGAAGTTTCACCTCTACTTACATCAGGCACAGAATTTACAAACAATGAAACAACAAAACAAACTGCTATTGTTTCTGGGCTATCGCTATATCGCCAACAAAACCGGGTCCAGACAGTTGTTCAAAGGATTCGGGCCAGGAAGAAGGCCCAGATGGCCCTTGCGTGAGTCTCTACTCACTACAACACTGTATGCTTGAGTTTAATGGGCCTTAGTCAAACGGTCATGAAGACCGAGCCAAACGGATATCACATTGTAGTCAAGTGAACAAGACATTTTATCGATCGGTTGTTATTTAGTTGGAGCCTTTTGAAATTAATGAGGATTTCATGCTTTCATTTCCTAGTGTTGATTGGGTTTATTATTTGGGTAACTCGGGTCAGGTTATTCACTTATTCGGGATTTTTGTGTATGATATTGTATCCGATAACCGATCCTTATAACAATCGGGTTCATTGGGTTTGGGTTGTTTGTTATCGGGTTAGTCAGGTTAGGTGGTTCGGATCTGGACATATTTGTTAATCGGGTGTTTAGTGTTAATAGTATACGGATACCCGACCCTAAAAATATAGGTTTTTGGGTAACTGGTTTATCGGGTGGGGTGATTGGGTACGTGTGAAATCGACAGGCCTACTTTCATTGGATGTTACATTTGCATTACGTGGAATTACTTTTCAACTAAGTTAACATGTATTGAAAATTTTGAAAATCTTTGGTTCACTTACAGGGAACAGATTGACTCCCTAACAAAGTTAAAATGGCCTAGTTTGACTTGTCAAGCCGTCCCGTGGTTTTCACACACTCGTCAATGCAGCTTACAGAGTTGGACAATTATACCCTTGCACAAGCCCACAGCACCAATCGAAGAACAAAATCAAACCCAACAAGAAGTCAACACGGTTGGTGGGCCCGGTCCCGGGCCTGATACTTCTAAACCCGAGACAGAAAACATAACTGAAGATGGTGAGCTTCCGTCTCTAAATCCAACCACTGTCATTGGTAAAGAAATTACGATAACGCCCTTGAAGGTATCTGGAACCGAGCATTCGAAACGTCTAGCTCTTATTACTAAATCAGTTGGTTCTCCAATGAGCAAGGGTAAATCTCCAAGTTCTAGAAGGCTTGATGATGAGTTTGATTTGATGATGTCAGTGTCTGATAGTGAGGTAGATGAGCCACAACAAACTGAGCCCGAGACTGTACTAACAGAGACCGGGGGCATAAAGGTAATTGACAACTCGTGGATAGCATGTGGGGTCCGGGACTACTGTCTTATTTTAACGAGAAACCTTAACAACAGTGACGGACTTTTGAAATTAAAAGCCAAGGTATAGTCAGTTTGCTAAGTTGTTAGTTTGGCATGTTAAACTTGTAATTATTTTATATTTATTTTTTTCATAATTTATTACAGATCATGGTCAGCATGGAGTATCCACTCAGGCCGCCACTTTTTACCTTGAATCTTTTTAGAGCCACTAATATGGAAACTGAATCAGAGGCTGAGGTTAATGAGTGGTTTAATGAACTCCGGGCCATGGAAGCTGAGGTAAGAAAGTTAGATTTTTTGGATAATTTGTGTATATAGTAAAGGGGAATAAATCTCGTTTTTCTAATGGCCAAAATAATGGGCTGGTGGTTGATTGGCTAACAGCAGGCCAACCCTCAAAACACTTCTTTTTAATCTCTTTCATGTTTTGAGTTCTCAATTAAAAACCTTACAGAAACAGTATTAGTTTATATCTTTTTATAATAAAAGCAACTTAGGGCGATTTGTGCATTTGGATACACTTTAGATCACTTACAACGTGTTTGATCCGTTTCTTTCTCAATTAAATCCTTTTACGTAATTGCATAACCCCTTTAAAGTTTAAACATAATAACCTAAATAACCTGTTTAGAGATAAATGAGTCAAAATGGTCACCCGTTGAATAATCTTGTAATCTAACCATTTTCCTCTTTAAGGTGAATATTCATGTAATGAAAACAATACCTTGGGAGGAAGAGAACTTTGTATTGGGTCATCAAATATGTTGCCTTGCAATGCTGTTCGACTTTTACGTGAACGGAGATTCATCTACCGATAAGGGAAACAACACATGTGTGGTTGATGTCGGTTTGTGCAAGCCTGTTAATGGCGGGGTTGCATCCAGAACTTTTCGGGGCCGGGATCATAGGAATATGCTCTCATGGAAGGACAATGGCTGCACTTCTGGCTATCCTAGCTAAGGTCAAATGGTCAACACCACCATTACAGGTACTATTATAGAATTTTGTAACTGTTACTGTATTTGGTTGTACAAGTGAATGTTGTCTCTATTGATACACGGGTTGGTTTGAACTGATTTTTTTTTAATTCACTTTGGATTTTTTTTAAATACGTATGATAGGCATGCTAAATATCGCTGCTGAAAATAGGTTATCAGTAGGGATGGAAAATCTGAAACATACAGGATGGGCAACGGGACATGTATCTGAGTATGATATTGGTTATAGGAATTTTCTTGGGTTTGAGACAGGTATGGGATTAACCGACAGTTATTTGAAATTTTGAATTTGTTTATCGGAGCGTGTTGATATGTTATATTATATTATGACTCAACAACCAATGCGCCCAAAATGAAGTTATGGCGCATGAGAGGGGGTATTCTTATGACCAATATCTCTTCAGTGAATTACGCAGAACGATGTGTGACTCGTCTAATGCGTCACATGTATCGATGTGCTCTTTGATGTTCTAGAAAGAAACATGAATAATGTGAATGATGATGTATACACCACTCTTCTCTCAGCGTAACCTTATGTTTTATCAAAGTGGACACATCTGTCTATAACCACTAGTTTTTGTTGCTTGAACTCGACCCGCACTAATATGCACGTGTTCGCTACAACCTCATAACTAGTTTGTACGGTTTCGTTGTATCTGACGGTTAAAAGTGGTTGGTCATCATAATAAATAATAACAAAAGGATGTGGAAACTATTCAACGGATATGTTCTACAAGATGGGAAAAGTGATCCATTCATTATTAGGTGCAACTTTTAGACATGACAGAAAATAACTTGAATTTTTCATATTTGACTTCATTTTACATGAGCCAGGGTAATTTTTAGGTGAAACCAAAAAACATATTCAGGTTATGTTCGGGTCCATCTGACAAATTCATAAGTTGGGACCATTCAACCCAAGTATCTTTGTAAATATCTTCTAAATTTTGTTTTTACTTTAGTCTATAAGGTACTTTTTGTCATAGAGTAAAAGATAACAAAAGAAATGATACATCATGTTATTTAACATTAAGTATTTTTTTATTTACATTTGTATTTTTATTGTAAATTGAATGCTTTATAGTATTATTATGCAAAATACAATACAATTTTAGGTTGAAAGGGTCTCAAGTCTCAACCCATGAGAACTTGTGTGTGGTCGAATGCATATTTGGCACGACTATCAGGTTTGTGATACGTGCTGAACACACGAATTATGCATGTCCAGTTCATGTAGCCGTGCTTAATTGATCATTTCTATTTGCAATTGAGTACATGTTTTCTTTTTAAGTAGTGCATGTAGTCGGTTAGTTGCATTAGGTCTTCTTGCATATTCACGTTCATCTGTTCTGTTTGTAAGCCTATTGTTTGTTTGATATGGAGAGAAAATTAAAAAGAAAAATGTCTAGTTCCGTATCTTATTTCTTTGGAGTCCAATCCGCTCAAAGGGACATATCTTGGGAGACCGCTGATCTCGAATCCGGTTACTATCAGTTTGTTTGGTGTCAAGTTCGACTCGTTAACCCATAAACACAAATCATTTAATACCCTTAAATACAAATCATACATTTTCACACACAATAGGTTAGTTAGCAATGGGTGCAAACCCGCTTTGTCCTAGCCTTGTTTCCTCTACATCTACTTCATGTGACATTGAAGATTATCTGACTTATAACTTCACCTTACATAATTATATGACTCCACATCCTTAAATCCTAAACCATTAAACCCTAAAACCTTAAAAAATATGTACCGACCAATACATGAAAAATCCCATTTTAAGCCTATGAAACCTTTACTCCTTTAGGACATTGGTGCTTGCGTGCCACCTTCACCATTGACCAGATTGTGTTCTCCTCAAATATCGTCTTTTTGCACCGGGCTGTGTGCTCATCATTTCCATAACCTGTTATTCGACCAAATAATCATAATAATGCAACTTTTATAAGGGTCTGTTTGGTATAGGACAATGGAATGAATAAAGGAATGGAATAAACGTGGTAATGAAATGGACAAAGTAATGAAATGGATCATTAGATTCCATTGTCATGTTTGGTTATTATGTAGAAATGAAATGATTCTTCACTTCATAAAATAATAGTTATATTATAATATACAAATCAATAATGATATTAATAATAATAATAATAATAATATACTATAATAATAATTATAATATAATATTGACAATATAACAATAATCATAAAAACGTTGAATCATGCATACGCATTGTGAAATATTAACTCACCACATTTAAATATAATAATAATTCTAATATAATAATAGTTATATTATAATATACAAATCAATAATGGTATTAATAATAATAATATACTATAATAATTATTATAATATAATATTGACAATTATTGTTATTATTATTATTATTGGGTATTTCTATTCCTTGAAGGAATGAAAAAAAAGCATTCATTCTTAAATGATTGAAAATCCTATAATTGGAAGGAGTTTCATTTCTTAAGGAATAACTCATTCCATTACCACATGACAACCAAACATGTTTTAATTCATTCAATTGGAATAATTCATTTCATTCCATCCTCCATTCTTTCATACCAAACACTACATAATTATATGTAGCATATTATTTGCTTTAAAAGTATTCGAAAAACTCAACAAGAAAATGCTTTTTGAGTCCTATACAACTTTCCTTGTCAAGTACATCAGTACATGTTTTAACTCGAGCCTGTTTTAACCTGGTATCCATCTGTCTTACCCACCCCTTTAAAAAGTTCCATTATATCAAAAGAATTTGAAATACCTGATTCTGTTGTGTTTCTATCATCTCAGCCTGTAGGATATAAACAATTTTATTAAAAATGATTTACTTCTATTATAAATCGTTTATTTTATTAAATTAATTGATTTTTTTACCTTTCTTTTCAATTCTTGATTCTCTACTTTTAGTTTTGCTACTTCAGCTTCCAATTCCATAGTGTAAGCCTACAACCACACACTTCACATTAAAACAACAAAAAACCAGAAAACCGTAACAAAAACCTACACGAACCTGTTTACGAGCGCGCGATCGAGCAGCCGATTCTCGGTTCTTTATCATCCGTCTCTGTCTCCGTTCAACGACTTTGTCAACCGCCCCACTTTTTCTACCCCTCACAATCCCACTAAACTCATAAGGCGAAGGTGAAACCGAGGACGTATCACCATTATTCTTCCCGATATCGTCCGATGAAACCGCTGGCGACCCCACCGTAACCCCGCCAGGCACGGCCAACCCCATATTCATGGGAAAAAGTTGTTGACTTTTTGGTTGACTTTGTGTTGACCTAACTCCATTGTCATTCAATGGCATGTTATTATTGGACTGAAATCCATTTGTGGGTGCATGTAGTCCGTTTGTTCTACCGACACCCTGAAGTCCAACCGGACTAAATACAGGGTTGTTTTGAAAATTTGGTAAATTACAAAACAACCCTGTATCATTTGGTTTACTAACCAACTCTGGCTCTTCCCTTACGACCCCGGCTTTGAACAAAAACTGCTCCAGTGTCATCTCGCCTAACGTTTGTTGTCGTTGCGGCAAATTTGGTTGACCAAACCCGCTAAACTCTTTCGATATATCTTTCCAAACTTGATCAACTGTTTTTTGACTTAAAGTTCTTGGCAAAGTTAAAGATCCTTGTCTTTGTATGATCCCACCACCACCACCGTTGTCACCGCCACCACCGTTAGCGACAATATTGTTTACACTTGTTTGATTTTCTTCAGCATTCCAAATACTTTTTAACAATTCATCCATATTCATGGATCCAAAATCTTTACCAATGCTGCCCATGGTGTTTTGCAACTCATCAAAAGTCAACGAGTATATTGATCCTTGTCTTGCTAAGTGGAAGCTTCCCGGCGGTCTATTGACCTCTACCGCCGGCTGATTACCGAAGTTTTAAAGTTCATAATCCTTATTTAATCAACCTAATCTCACTTAAACAAAAACAAAAACAAAAACAACATCAGATCAATAAACTGTAATTAATCATAATCACATAATAAAAAACCTTAATATATCGAATTACAATTAAAACACGTTTACAATAAATAGTTGTCACAACCCCTTTTCAATAGCAACATCGATGCTACTAAAAACAAAAGATGAGTAAACTTACGTGAAATTGATAAGGAATGATGAGATGAGATGAGTTGAGTTGAGTGGTGGAGGTGATGAATGTGAGTGTGAGTGCCTAATAAAGAATGTTGGTGTGGGTGGGTTTTGGGTCAGCAGCTTTTTTCTTTATGGAGCCGACAATTGGTCCGTGTGTTTCACTTTCTAGTTTTAGAAGGTATGGGGCTATTGTCTTTAATCTTTATTATTTTAATATATTTCAAAATCGTCATCTACTAATTAATAAATTATTATTATCATTATTGTTTAGAATATTATCATGAAATAGTGTCTAATTTATATGGTACCCTTAATTATGACTGCAAGAGTAAACATGAAGAAAGTAAACAATGACTGATTAAAAATGTGAGGTTAAAATTCCATAGAACAAAGGTTGCAATAGTTCTAATTTTTTTAGCAATATAGTTTTATCAACTAAGATGGTGTATATTTTAGTGGTGTCAAAGTGTATAAGAACGGTGTTTATCTATCATGATAGGTATAAAACTTAAAAGTAAGATTACAGAGTGCGTGTTAGTTGTTAAAAAAAGTAGTTTATTAAATGGAAAGACAGAAAGTTATCTAAGAATAAATAGAGCAAACATGTTTAACTCTTTAGTTTCATAACTAATTCTAAATATTAATATTTGAGAAAGTATATTTGATATTAAACATTATTTGAAATAAACAATAATATTTTTATAAATAGTATACATATGTAAAGATTCATGATCCTAAAATTTGAGGTTAGAACTTCTCATAAATATAAATGAAAATGTTTAACTAGAAAGATGTGTGATATTATTATTTCTAAATTAAAGTTACCTCTTTAGAAAATATCTTTACTTTTTTGTTATATTTTGAAAATTATATATTTCGTTTTATTATAACGTACATAATCAATATATGAGCTTCTATCATATGAACTTTACTTTAAGAAAAGGAGTAACCACTTTCATTTTCATTGTTATTACTAACATATTTTTACAAATTTCGTGTTTTAATATATTTGATATCAGAAAATCCGCATTTTAACTTGTATAATATTTTTATTATACAAAGATGCTACTTCTTTTTAATTAAACACACATTAATTTAAGCTATAAATAAAGTTGAATATAGCAACATGATAAATATAATGATAATGTTGGGCATTATGTGTGGGGCCAAAACAGAGTACACGTGGACCACCAACGAGAAGGTAGGAAACTGATGGGAGAAGTAACCTACCACTGTTTGATGTCTAGAATGATCTTAGCCACCCACGTGTCCGTGCTTATTTTATTAGTATCCGTCAAAACTGTATAGTAAGATATTGACCGGTATTTAAATTACATGCTGTTCAAAAGGGTACGATCCTACATTTTATCTAATATCCTATATGTACTGTTTACCCTTTTAGGAAGAAATGTGGACTCGAGACCCTACCCTCTAAACAATAAAAAGGTCGGGTATAAATAAGGGTTTCAAGGGTCCAACTCTTTACCCTTTAAAGCAGTAATCGCAGCTCCTTTTCTGCACTTAGTAGTTGCATATCTCATATATGATTTTAATATATGAATCCTAGAACAACTATATTTTCATTTAATAACATAGTAAACTCTAACTTTGAAAGTTTATCAACCATTTGAACCGATGCAAATAATATTCACATTTACAAATTACATGTAGAGAACAATTCCGTGATTTTCATATATATATATATGTTTCCAATCAGTAGTATGGCCTTTTATTTTTCTTAGTAGTTATGAAATTTATGATGAATCATATATATTCTCCTACATTTCAGATTAATCGTAAATCTGATGTATATCTATTTAGAAACTACTAAACGGGTCAAGGGTAAGAAAAAAGGGTCGGACCCTTGAAACCCTTTTACCCTTTAAGGTGAAATTTAAATACCATTTACCCGACCTATATTATATATTCGGGTCTAATTAAGGGTTTTACAAGTCGGGTAAAAGGGTTTCAAGGGTCTGACCCCTTATCTTGCTCACCCCTAACACCACCAAGGTTCACACTACAACAAATAAATTAGGGTGTATATAAACACCAACCGTATGGTGTGTGAATAAAGCTATACGGTTCGTATAGGGTCTATACAAGTCGTATAGACCAAACTTATTGACATGCGTACATAGATGACAGTGTGATATCTTTTTGCAATCTATACGAGCCGTATAAACCCTATACGAGTCGTATAGATATTCTAGCTCGTATAAACCCTATACGAGCTGTATAGACCATATATGAGCCGGCTGACCTATACGAACCGTATAGGGTCTATACGACTCATATAGACAACATGTCAGCCTGTATTTTGACCAGATATAATTGTTTTATGTCTATACGAGCCGTATAGATGGTATACGACCCGTACAACCCAGGTATCAGCTTTTTCTTGCTCGAACCATGTAAGATTTGTGTGTTGCTTTGTAAGATAATACCAAAAGTTTTTATATCAATTATATTGCAAAAGCTTAGATAACTCATATGAGTGTCAACCAAAATGGATTGCATGACCACATCTAAAGAGTCGTTACCCAAAAACGCCCATGTTGTTCGTAGGTTATAATGAATGAAGCAAAATATTTACTTTTAAATTACGTGTCTTTATTTTGTAACCAACTCGGTTGTTATTTTTAATATTATGTAATCTTAATTAAAAAAAAAAACTATACGAGTCTCTATACGAGTCGTATAGTTCTATACGGCTCGTATAGGGGCTATACGATACAAATAAATAAAAAATTGACACTCCCTGACTCGAAAATGACTTGACTCTACGCCTATACGAGTCGTGTAGACCCTATACGACTCGTATAGGCTCTCCTGGTGTTTGAATAACCTCCCTGGTGTATGTATAACCCTAGCCGTAAATTAACCATCTTTCAAAGTAAGGACCTTCAATTCTTCCATGTAATATTCGTCATTTTCGATCTATTCCAAACCCATAAAAACTCTTAAGACTTTTATATTTCCAAAGTGTTGCATAATTGCACCGGTTTAACGGTTTTCACTAAAAATCATATCGTCTCGAACCTTCCACATACACCAAATCGTTGTAACAAAAATAGCATGAAAAACTTTCGCTTTCTGATTAAGGATTCAAGTATATTTATTACATCTCCAATATGTTCCGAATTCCAAAGATAAAGAAAGAAGGTACCTTACACCATTGGACGAACAATTGCCATGATGCTTGGGCGAAAGGGGCATGACACCATCATGTGTTCCGCTGAGTTCATGCTTTTAAAACGTCAATTTTTTATGAGTTAAATACTTTTTAAAAATTGTAGTTTGCTCATATTCTTTTCAATTCGAAAGAAAATTTTAATCCTTTTGCCTGTCACTTTATTGTAATCGTTTTGAGTTTAATGAGAAATAGCATGCGAATAAGTTAGTTTTGCTTTTTTTTTTATAATTTTCTTTTGGTAACTTAATACAATTAGTTTTTTTACATGATGATAGTTATGTAATTTTAATTCTCTTTTTATTTAATATCAGCAATAGTTTATTTTTACTATATAACTGTATTCTATTTTTATTATTTACAACAAAGCCTTAAACCTTACTATATATATTTAATAAAAGTTAAAATACAAAGGGAGACAACAATGATAACTGTGAGAAGAATTGTGACAAAAAAATAAATAAAAAAAACCCTCAAAAAAGTATTCAAAAAAATAATAAAAAAGTCATAACTTAAAATATAAATAAAAAACGAAAAATTTAAAAAACTAAAATGTTTTCGCCGTCATTCATGTTCCAAAAAAATGATGAAAAGAAACAATTGCGAGAAAAAGTACACAATGATGAAAATTAACTAAAAACACAATTATAAATAAAAAAAAAACACGATAGATAGCAAAATATAACACAATTTCGAACAAAATATAACACAATGTTGAGTAAAATAACACAATATAAAAAATAAATACATAAATACACAATGCCAAGGAAAAAAGAAACAATCAATGACGAAAATAAACACAAAACACAATGATCTTTTTTCTTCAATATTGTGTTTTTATGTTTTTTTAGAACGAGGAAGACGGTGGAAATATTTTTGTTTTTTATTTTTTTCGTTTCTCTATTAAATTTTGAGTTATGATTTTTTATTATTTTTAAGGGTTTTTATTTACTGTAAATCCTTCTCATTTTTCTCATTTTTGTCCTCACTTATTGAAGAAACACAAGTCTGAACTGGATAGTCCGGACCTACATCTACCCCAGATGTGAGTCTACTGAATAATGACGAGGTCAGATCCTAGCTAATTGCCTGCAAAATAGAACACCGTGAGCCTCTTCACGGCAAGGACATGGTGGGGGGGGGGGGGTCTTCCCATAACCATTCTCCGGCTTGAGAATAAGTACAAGTACTGATCGGAATAATCGATACAAATACAAGTAATTGCGTAAGGCGTGTGGGAGTGAATGAATACCTGAAGGAGATGATCTTGGTATTTATAGCCGAAGGTGGGGGAAGGTGATTGGTGGAGTTGTCACTATCAAGATATTCCTCTTTCACCTGAATGGACGCGTGTCGAACCTTTACAGGATGTAACAGTCTGGATCCGTGTAACACCGTGAAAATACCCGATCTAATTTTGGACTAAAAATGGAAATTTTGAGTTTTAAGACTCATTGCGCTACACGATGGTCTATGGTATTAGCACCATCGCGCTACGCGATGAAGCATCACACAGTTCAAGAAATGGGGGGCGCCGCGCTACGCGACGACCAAACCCAATAGTCTCATCGCGCTACGCGATGACCAGGTTAAGTAACCTGGGACATGTGGCCAACCACATGTCAACACGTGGCATCTCCTGGTGAACTGCGGCATCGCGCTACGCGATGACCCTGGGAGAAAGATCATTGCGTTACGCGATGCCCTGCAAAACTCAAGTATAAAAGGGCAGCTACGGGTTCAGCCTCCTTCATCCCATTTTCACACTCATCTTCACATAGTTAACCTAGAAGTACGTGCTGGAGTGTTCCGAGGTTCTGAGGGTCCGATTCCGTGAAGAAACGAGGTGATAAGACGCCACAAACGAGCTGCTGCGCTGTTAAATGAAGCACAAGCTGAATCGCTGCTGATTCTCTTAGATCTTAACTTCCGATTAGCCGACTAAGGTAGGATTATGGTTAAGTTACTATATTATATAGTTATTAGAACCTAGTTAAGGATATAGTCGTTAAACTGTAAATGTTTTCCAAAATAAAGTTTTACGAAGCAAAGACGTTACTTCCACGTGAAGTAATGCTATCAAAACTATATTTTGACGGGCACGTAGTAACTGGAAGGGGGATATCATAAGTAGACTCTTCTTGCCTAAGGTAAGTAATTCGTACACATCATATGTAAATACAAGTATTTTCATGGAGAAGTTTGCCAAGGTGATATCCTTTATTAGGCCAAAGCGTGCTATTCCAAACATCATATGTAAATACAAGTATTTTCATAAAACGACTATAACTATACTAAGGTTTGGTCAGACCTAAGAGTCTGCTGATCAAACCTCGAGTCTGCTGATCAGACCTCGAGTCTGGTGAATTGAAACAGGCTTAAAGTCTGTTGAATAATACCAACTAGGTACTTATGCATACCTATTATGAATATAGGTTGATATCATACTGAAGCTAAGGATTCTGATATTACCAACTGATAATACAAGGTGAACACGTTAACCTTTTACTATCTGAACTGATTTTACTAGGCAGCTCAGATCAAATACACATGTGTCTGGATCCAAACGTAACTGATAATTGGCATACAAAACCAAGACAGTCATAACCAGTTCTCCAACAGGGTTACATAGCCTAGGGGAAGATTGTCTCCGAACAGGTACTCGGGGAACCTTTCAATTGTGTGTATAGGGCAGTGGTACAAATCCCGGGAATGGACAGGCATTCCTGCTGAGTTTGTGAACAGAAAACTATGTTTGTATTTAATGAATGTTATAAATGTTTTATCAAGTCAACGTTTCACCAGCATATAGCTGATGTGTTTTTCCCACCCATGCAGGTAACTAGATGATAATAGACGGTATACAAGGATTTGAGTCATTAAAAGATCGTTCAGGATGGCTCAATTTTAATATTTATAAATCCTTGTAATATTAATATCACTGTTTTGCAAAACTGAAACTCCGGTATTTAATTCCCGAGTAATTTTGATAATGTAAATTAATATTTTAAATATTTTAAGACGTCCGTTAAAATGAACCCGCTACTTTGATATATTTACCAAACTAGATACCAACCCGGGACGTCACACCCAGGCCCTGAACCGGGGTGTGACAAGTTGGTATCAGAGCCATCGGTTTCAGCGAATTAGGTATTAACATAATTAGTACCTAAGCTTTAACCATTTATCTGATAAGTAGGGATAAGCTATGATTGGTAGTCTACCTATCCCTAAGTCTATATATGTGCAGATGTCGTACACAGATTATTACGGACAAAAAAGAAGGGTTGCAAGACGATCAAACCCTGCACCCTCGTCTGAGCCGTCCGAAAATTCTAGTACAAATTTTGGTCCCAAATGACCAACTGTATCGGTGAATCCGTGTTGATACATGTTTTGTACGTCTTGGTCTTTATGAGTTTATTAATGTAATTATCTTATAATGTAGGGGATTTAATGTAAATAGCTCATTCGCCTAATTCTAATGCACATTCGTTACTCTGTAGCGAATGTGTCCCATTCGTATTAAATGTAAGCTCATTCGTTAACTTAGATTAACGAATGAGATAACGAATGAGGGCTATACGCTATGGTTTAATGTATTAACGAATGAGTGTGTTCATTCGTTAAGTTTTAATGTAACGAATGACACATTCGTTAAGTATTAACTTAACGAATGTGGTCCCCCCTATAAATACCCTGTAAGATATTCATTAATGTAACAGTACACACACATAACGTAATCTAGCCTAATCGTATACCGTATCAACGAATAACTCGATGTCATCCTAAGATCTAGTTCCTAACCGGCTCAATCAAGTGGTATCAGAGCCATTCGATCTGATATTCGATGTTATTCGTTGTCTAATTGTATTGATTCATTGTCATTGAGTCAATTAGAGTATGAATTGAGGTCAATTGAATTCGTTTAAGTTTCGGATAAACAGAGTATAACTGGTAACTGTAATTGAACTGATATAGAAGTAATTGAGAGTGTTGTTAAGGTAATTTGGAATGAGAAATGGAGGTTTGAGTTTGAATTGAGTTTTAATTGAGTTCTGATTGAAGTGAATTAAATGTTACGGACTAGTGTTCGACGAAATGGTTAATTGAAAGTATTAGTGGTTGTTTGTGATTGCGGACTAGTGCGATAAGGTTCGGATTTGGTTTCCGAGCAGGTTGAGGTAGTTTTTGTGAAATTCAGACAAGTTTGGTCTAAGTTTTGGATTTTTGAATGTTTGAAGATATGAGTTTTGATTCTTTAATGGTTGAATACTGATTCGTTATCTTTATAACTGCTCATTCATTCAAACCTACTCGTTAACTTCAACTGATCTTTCGTTAAACCTTACATTCGTGTTCATATTCGCTTAAATCACATTAGTTCCTCTCAATCACCATTCGTTAACCATTCATTCGCCAATACACATTCGTTAACCACATTCTCTATACATTCACCATTCGCCCATTCGCTAAACCTCACATTTGCTAAATACATTCGCTATCCGCATTCGTTATTCACAATCGTTAAAATTCACATTCGCTTGAATCCTTAACGAATATCTCACATTCGTTACTGTTTCTTACTTGTTATATCTCACATTCATTATTGTTCTGATTCGTTTGAACAGTAACCATAACCTTTAAGTTTTGACAAGTTTGGTCCCTTAACTTCTTAAACTTGTTATCTCATGGCTTCTTAGAATGCTTTGTACTATGCATTAGCATCCCAGAATGCTTTAATGCAACAAATGCTGACCATGGACAACGAGATTGGTAGTTATAACAAGTGTCCAAAACTCTTGAAGCTGTCAGAGTTTGCTCGGTGGGAACCAAGATTTCGTGGTCATTTGGGATCAGTGCATCCAAGCAGTGTACGATTTCTCGATGATGTTTATGCAGCACCACTGGATGGTAGTGACACGATGGGCTGGACTCCAAAGGAACATAAGCACTATGAAGCAAAGGAAATTAAAGACTTTGAGAGTGAGACAATAGCCTACTCAACTCTCACAATGGCTTTACCCGAGCAAATCTTTCACCAATATAGCACGATCAAGGCTTGTGCATCACTGTTTGCAACTCGGAAGACTAGAAGTTTGGGAAACACGCTGGAAAGCAAAAAGACTCTTGTAAAATTTCAGTTTCGAAATTTACGTTGCTGAAAAGGGAGACCCTTGAAGAGATGATTAATCGTTTTAGTCATCTTGTTATGGAAATGGCAAGTGTGAATCTTTAGCCGACAGAGACAGACAAAATTGATACACTGAAGAATGCATTGCCACCCTCGTATTCTACTTTCCTTTTGGTGTTGAAAGAGAACGCTTACTTTCGTAACACCGAGCTCACTACCATGAAATTTATTAACAAGATAGAGGAAAGAGAATTTGATTTGAAGTGCCAGAACTCTTTGAAGGATAATCAAAACCAGAATCCTTCTCTTTATGGTGGTGCAATTCTTGCAAACAACTCTTCAAGCTCTGTCCCAATCACAGCTTTCTTCACTCAAGCACAAGAAGAGTCAGCTAATGTAAATGGTTCACCTAATGTATGCTTCATGGAAACTGGTGCCAATACTGGTTCAAATGCAAATGCTTCAAGTTCGTTGGATAAAGTAAATCTGCAAGAAGCTGAACAACAATTTGCGTTTGTGTGTGCGTTCATGACTTCATATGAACAACTTGTTGGAAGCAAGATTGCAACAAGTGAGTTAACTGATGAAGACTATGACCAAATTAATCTTGATGACCTTGAACTGATGGATCTCAAGTGGAACATGGCAATGGTTGTGAGAAAGGTGAAGAGATTCATGTAGAGGATAGGAAAAGATCTTCCCACTCTTAACAAGCGGGTTGGTTTTGACAAACTGAAGGTTAAGTGTTATAATTGCAGGGATTTTGGCCATTTTGCCAAAGAGTGTGATAAACCTAGAAAAGAGTATTCAAGTCCACACAGTTCTGAGAGACATTCGGGAAAGAATTCTTCAGGAAGTGATCAAAGTAAGAAAAGTTCGTCAGATGGTGAGCAGAACAAGTCTCCAACCACTCAAGCTCTCGTGGAAAATCAAGGTGTAGATTGGTCTCAAAGGCTATTGGGAAATCAAGCTAACCTTGCTGTTGTTTAACCTGTTGAAAACTTTGAAGACGCAAGTGGAGACAATCTGACTGAAGAAAGTGACACCTCATATTCGAAAACTGACTCTGATCAGAGTTTGTCTGTACAAACCGAATCAGAACAGTCAGTACCTGATCAAGCTAAATCTTATGCCTGCATGGCTAAGATTGAAGAGGTATGTCTTAAACCTCAAACTAATGTATCTGAATCTTCAGCTGTTGTGACAGAGTGTGCTGAATGTGTTGTACTCAAAGCCAAACTTGACCAGCCCTACACAGAACGCTTCTCTCACAAAAGAACATTTCATGATCAATAAATGTTATCGACAGAAATCCAAATTATTGGAACAATCGACTTTAAAAATAATAAAACTGTCGAAAAGCAATCATGATCTCAAAGCTGAAATTCAATGTAAGATTATTGTTGTTGATCAACATTTCAAGGAGATTCTCCGACTCCGAACCTGCATTTCAAACCTAGAAAATGAATTTTTGGAACTTAAAAACAAAATTGGAAAATTTCGAAATTCCTCGTTTATTTTAAATGAGATTATTAAAGTTAATAATTATCACAAGAAAAATGGGAAAGCGGGTTCAGGGTACGTCGAGATTCCTCCTCCTTTTAAATGAGATTTACAGTAGTATTCCGGTGGTTGATCAAAACATAACTACAGAAATGCCTACTGTTGAATAAGAAATTGTTGAACAAAACAAAACAACTCAAGAACCAATTCATATTCAAAGTAAATCTGTGTTTACCAAAAATGAATTGGATGGTTCTATAGAGGAGTTGTCTGAAACAGATGTGATTGTCAAAAACAAGAACATACTTGCTGAAAATCACATTCTGTGTGAACCTGAGGAGTTTGAATAAGCAGTATATGGTTCAAAGCCCTCAGGTGATTCAGTGAAGCATCCTAAAGTAATTCCTAAAGCGAAGAGGTCAGAAAAACCTACGGTGACTGATGAGGAGTTGATGAAGTTCATCAATCCTCAATCTGATTCTTCAAATGGGAAAGTTTTTAAATTAAAAGGGTTATTCGAAGTCTTTTTGGATAAGGAAGTTCCTTTGAACCTTCTAAAACACGAAATGATTGAAAGTGTCTTTCAGGATGACACTTCAAAGGTTACCGAACTTGAATAGAAATTCTATCAATCCAAATCAACTAATGTTCAAGCAAAACCTAACAATAATGTTTTTAAACCCATTAAATTCGTAAAATCGTCAAGTTTGGAGAATTCCTCAAATTCCACAAATCTTGAATTCTATAAGACTAAAAAGGGTTTAAAACATGAAGTTCCAAAGCCAGTAACTTGTGATAAACCCAAGGTTGATACTCATCAATATTTGCGTACAAACAAGACTAGTACTTCACCGTTAAAATCTTTAGACTCTCGTTTATGTTTCAAATGTGATGAACCTGGTCATATCTCAAAGAAATGTAAAGCAAAGGTTGAAGATATCAAACATTCATCAACTCGAAAGATTGAAATGAATCATAACTTGAACGAAAATCAAGTTGATGAATATGTTATAATGTATTCAAATGTTAATCCGAAGAAAGTCGTTCGGGTTGAAACTTTTAATGTATCAAACAAATTTGTTGATCGTACTCAACCAATTTGTAAAAACACTGATTCGGGAAAAATACGTGATGGTTACTTAAAGAAGAAAACCAAGAAATCCATCACCTATTCGCAAGTACCGAATGCAAGCGTTAAGTTAAATGTATCTCCTAAAGTATCAAAAAGAGAGCCTAAGACTGAGGCTTGGGGTGCCTTTTTGAACTAATCATCTTACGTTTCTGTGTAGAGTTCATCCAGGCTTGTATCAGGTCACAAGTGGATACTGGACAATGGATGCTCTCGGCATATCACTGGAAATCTTAATCTTCTGAATAATGTCAAAGAGATTCAAGGGGGTTATGTGGCGTTTGCTGGGAATAACGGTGGGATGATTACTAAGGAATGAGAGGTTTCAAACGGGAAAGTGGTGTTTGAAAAGGTTAATTATTGTGAAAAAGTGGATTATAATCTGTTGAGTGTGTCACAGATTTGTGATTAGAAGTATACCACTATTTTCACAGACAAGGAGTGTGTTATCCTTCAACCAGGATACACAATTCCGGAAGATATGGTTGTCATGCGATCACCTCGATCGAATGATATATATACTCGACATGGGTGTTAATGTAAATGTTTCGCCTTCAACAACGTGTTTTGTCTCCAAAGCCACGGAGAAAGACTCGATACTTTGGCATCGACGTATGGGGCACATCCATGTTCGCAAAATGAATCATTTAGTTTCAAATGATTTGGTGGATGGTGTAACTCTCAAGAACTTCAAGCTGAATGATCATTGCGTCGCTTGCAAAAAGGGGAAACAAAAGAATAAGTCACACCCGTGTAAATCGATTAATTCGATTATCACACCCCTAGAACGACTTCATATGGATCTATTTGGTCCAGTGAATTGTGCTAGTATCGCGGGTGATTTTTATTGCTTAGTCGTGACAGATGATTTTTCACGATACTCATGGGTGTTATTTATGGGGTCGAAGGACCAGACGCCTGTGTTAATTCAGAATCTTATCACGAAGATCGAATCACTTTATAAACTGAAAGTGAGACGACTTCGTAGTTATAATGGGACTGAGTTCAGGAATAATTTATTGGATTTCTTCTGTGTTAAGAAGGGAATTCATCGAGAATTTAGTGCGCCGTATGTTCCTCAACAAAACGGTGTGTCTGAATGGAAGAATTGTACGTTGACTGAGGTTGTGAGAACGATGCTTGCTGATTCTAAGCTTCCCGTTCAATTTTGGAACGAGGCTATGAATACGGCATGTTAGACACTGAATCGCGTACTAACTGTAAAGAAGTTCAAGAAGACAAGTTACGAACTTCTGAATAATCGTAAACCAAACTTAAAGTATTTGGAACCGTTCGGGTGTCCTTGTACTGTTTTGTAGAGAGATGCCGGGAAGTTTGATGAAAAGCCATTCGAGGGTTACTTTTTGGGATACAATTCTCCTAAGAAGTGGATCTTCAATATTTCTTCGGGTTGTGTGGAAGAGTGGTATCATGTTGATTGTCAAAGTTACACCACACCTCCTGCTGGCAAGGGTCCTTATTGGATGTTCGATTACGACGGGTTATTTAATTCGTTTACACCAGCGGTTGAAGAAATATCTGAAGATCTTGTTCAATCTTATTTGGAAGAACGATGTCTTCCAATTCCTAGTTCTTCTTCAGTTGATGTAAATGACTTTTCTAACATATTAGAGACATCGAACGATGTTTCTGAATCTTCTGATGATGCTGATTATGTTGATTCGTCTTCAATACCACTAGAGGAATCTCCAGAACAAAATGAGCCAATTCTAGTTTAAGATTCATCATCATGTGTCTCCTTAGACATAGTAGAAGAAAATTTCACCAATATCGGCGATAACGTATCTGTACCTGCGAATCCTTCCTTAAGCATTCACACGAACCATCCACAGGAACAGATACTGGTAATGTATGTGATGAACGATGGGGTTCGCACGAGAAACCAATTAGCTAATGTATGTGATGATGTGGTAACTCATAATGTATCTCCTACAGATGATCCGATTGCTTGTCCGTATGCGGATTTGCACTCAACGGGGATTCTCAATATTTCACGATACACCTGCTTTTTATCCCAGATTGAACCGACAAATGTCACAATGACACTCAAGGAACCATCTTGGGTTAAGGCGATGCAGGAGGAGCTGCAACAATTTATACGACCGGGTGTACGGGATTTAATCGATAAACCCGATCGCGTAAAGAAAGCTATACCAACGAAATAGGTTTTTAAGTGCAAAAAGGATGACCGAGGGGTAATCGTGAGAAACAAAGCATGATTGGTCGTTCTTGGTTACAATCAACAAGAAGGCATAGATTACACTGAAGTATATGCTCCTGTGGCACGACTAGAGGCTATACGTATCCTTTGTGCCTATACAACCTATAAGAATTTTAAAGTGTATCAAATGGATGTGAAATTGGCATTCTTAAACGGTCAAATTCATGAAGAAGTGTATGTGAAACAGCCACCCGGCTTTGAGGATCTAGAATATCCAGAGCGTGTTTACCGATTAAACAAGGCTCTTTATGGTTTACACCAGGCCTCGAGAGCCTGTAACAGCACGTTGGCTGACAATTTGATAGCTAGCGGATTCAAGAGGGGTGCTGTGGACTGTACCTTGTTTTACAAGAATGTTGGTGATGATCTGCTCCTTGTCCAAATTTACGTGGATGACATTATTTTTGGTTCGACAAACGACAGCCTGTGCAAGGATTTCGAGAAGACAATGCAGATTAAGTTCGAGATGAGTTCGATGGGGGAGATGAGCTTTTTCTTGGGTTTGCAAGTTCACCAGTCTGATTCCGGGATCTTTATCCATCAGACCAAATATATGAACGATGTCTTGAGCTGATTCAGGATATCCGACGACAAAATCCCTTCGACACCTCTTCCTGTGGGTCACAATTTATCACCGGGTGAATTGGAGGATACCGTTGATCCAACCCTATACCGAGCTATGATTGGATCTTTGATGTATTTGACTGCTTCTCGTCCTGATATCATGTTTGCTGTTTGTTTATGTGCTAGGTACCAATCGAGTCCTCGAGTGAATCATCCGGCGACAGTTAAGCGCATCTTACATTATCTGAGGGGAAATCCCGACATCGGGTTGTGGTACCCAAGGATGATAAGTTTGATCTCACCGCTTATACTGATTTGGATTATGGAGGATGCAAGATCAATTTCAAGTCTACAACAGCAGGTTGTCAATTCTTGGGAAACCGGCTTGTCTCCTGGCAGTGTAAGAAGCAGACAACGGTCTCAACTTCACCAGCCAAAGCGGAGTATGTGGCGGCCTCGAGTTGCTGTTCACAGGTTCTCTGAATCCAGCAGCATCTGCGGGATTACGGTTTGAAGTTTCTTACTACTCCTATTTTTATTGACAATTTGGCCGCTATATCTATCACCAAAAAACCGGTTCACCATTCAAAAACAAAAAACATTGAAATCCGTTATCACTTCATACGTATTTTCTTTGAAAAGAAATGAATTTGACATTGAAAAAATACATACGGATTTTCAAAAGGCTGACCTTTATACCAAAGCGTTTCATAAAACACGTTTTCAATATTTGCTGGGTATAAACGGTTTGAAAACTTTAACTGAGATTCAAAAGCTTGGATGAATCATTTTAGTTTCATTTTTCTTATTTTTTAGTTTCATTTTTTTGTTGTTTTTAGGGGGGAGAAAATGAAAAATCCAAAAATATTTTGTTTTCTGTTTGTATAGAAAAATTAAAAACTCCAAAAACATTTAAAAATTGAAAATTCCAAAAACATTGAAAAATGCTCCTCAAAATGAGTTTTGAAGCAAAAAGAGAAAATGATAGTTCATTAGTCATTTGATCCTAAATTTAGTAAAAAGTAAGCAATAAAAGACTGAATGCTTAACTTTATCGATGTATTGGTAGGTCTTTTGACAAACAAGTACGGACTAGTAAGTGATATAAACCTAAAATTGGAGATTAGTTATATAAAAGGTCTTGATAATAATGGCAGAAATGTAATAATCTGGTCATACTCAAGCCTTCTAATCAATTTGAAAACCAATTTAAGGAAAAAGAGTCTAGTTGGTGGTTAACGCTTCAACGATGTATGGTCTTATGGCCTTAAATCCTGTATTGATGGGATGCTTTAAGGTTCCTGACACCATTGGGTCTTTATGCGGTTTTACATCTAGTATTCATTTCGATGAATATTAAAAAATTCTTGTAAAAGCGAACCCGCAGTGTAACTACTTAAGTCTCTAAACTTGATCACAAAAGGTACTTCGTGTACAAAATTGAATTACAGACTTGATCAAACCACGCTGTGAGTCATACATTGACCCCTTGCTCGCGTCTTATAACCATTAAGAAATGAACCACAAGGGACACAATGTCTACAAACCGACAGATGAAATCGTGCATACTCATCCATGGGATCGGACCTTAGGGTATTGCTTGATAATGGGGGTATATCTTGTAGTGGGGATTATGGACTATGACTGCTTAAAGATAATGATTTTACTATCAAATTGGTTTTAAGGTTTAAGTCAAGTTGGGGTGATTTGAAGAAAATCAAACTACGCTTGAATCAAGATTTGAACTAATTCTTTCTGATATTTGTGTTTAATCAAACCATTTAAATATATCACCGAATGTTTTGAAAAATTTGTTCAAAGATTTAAGTGGACAACGATACCAGTAATCGACTTAACTTCAGTCATAATAAAATGCTGAAAATAAAACTGTGATGGACGGAAATTTTGATCAATATGATTCCCTGCTCAACTCACAAAAATATGTACTGCTTTATTAGGTTAGTTAGTACTACTTTATTTTGTTTGTTGTTTGAAAAATTTTAAAATTCAAAAAGATTTTATCTCTGCTTTATTTTCGATTCTCCAAGCTGGCGAATAATCCAAAAACAAAAAAAAAGTTTGTTTACCTCAAATTTTAAGTTAATCGTGCTTAACGTATGATAAACTGGTAACGGTTGATTTTTAATGTAAAAATCCATTTAATTTAACCCGTACCGATCTGTGATAGATCGGGAATTTTAATGTATGCAATTAAAACCCTAAACGGATTTAATTGATTAATTAAATCTTTGACTAACACACTAAATTGGTTTTAATGAATATTTAATTCCTTAATGAGATTGTATCTCATTTGTTAAGGAACTTTGGTGATTCATTAACTTTGGTTTAACGAATGTAAAGCCTTTCGTTATTTAAACATAACGAATGAGTATCTCATTCGTTATATTGACATTCGCTTCCGTTAGTGCATAACAAATGGAAGACATTCGCTTAAATAGTTAACGAATGGAATGATTTTAATGTATCATTCGTTAAAATTTTAACGAATGACTCTAATATTTGTTATAAAGTTAACGAATGGATTGATGCTAATGTATTATCTGTTAAAAATTTAATGAATAAAATTCTTATTCGTTTAAAATCTTGAACGAATCAGGTTTATAATTTAACGAATGAGGCCATTCGTTAGTTCAAATTTGAACGAATGACTTCGGAAAGCGTGAAATTATTGGGGTTTATAATCCCAATGACATATGAATGTCTCTTCATTCGCCATTTCCTATTTCATCCCCAACCTTAACCAAACTATTGCAAAATTTTTCCAGAATCTTATACCTAATCGTTATCACAATCGATTAACATTTTCGTGTTCTACAGGTATGGACGATCAAAACCATATTACATTCATGAAATCTCATTGGTGGTTTAGGGTTAACTGATTAGTTTGAAATTACCATATTAACCGAACAGTTACCTCGTTTCAAAACTCATATGTTGATCGAAATTATAACAGATGATATTTGGTTAACATATTAAACCGATTTCCGAACATGGTTGTTCAGGTTAATTGTGATAGGAAATCAAAGGGTTCATCGATGACAATCGTCTTCTTTGACTGGAATTAAGTCAAAATTAATTGTAAAATTCACTCATGTTAGTCAAATTGGTTATTAAGTTAGATTCGTTGTTATTATAACGAATGATAGCCAGATTCGTTAACGTGTTAACGAATTACTATATGTTTCGTTAAAAGTAACAAGTAGGTATTCGTTAAAAGTAGCGAGTGGGAGATTTCTACTAATAACGAATGAGAATAACGAATCAGATATGATTCGTTAACGTAATAATTAGTGATTCTTTATTATAACGAATGAGTTAACGTATAAGTTATTTGTTATTTGTAGCGAATGTACTTCATTAATGTATAACGAATGTCTCATTCGTTTAAACCATTATGACGAATGAGATGGACATTCGTTAAACAGTATAATATTTTCGAATTTACAAATGTTTATTTTTTTTAATAGAAATAGCAGACGAGATTATTCAAACCCTATTCCCGAGCAAAACCCAGAGGATAATCCTGAGCAAAAACCAGAGGATAAGCTGAACCAGAACAAGCTCCAGTTCTATTATCATGGAACAAAAGCCATAACATTTGTGCTTTTCTAGAGATGGATTTTGAAGATTCACCGATCTTTGACGGCATGATTCGTTTCTTGATACGTTCCAGGATTTACAAGGCCATCTCTACTCATACTATTGTTTATCAAGGCATTATTCGAGGCTTTATGGATACTGCTAGATTTAACGAGATTGAGAATCAGATAGAGGCAGTTATTCAGGATAAACGAGTGGTGATAGATGTTAGAGTTATTAGAGATTCATTGGACTTTCATGATACACTGGATGATAAATGTGAGTTTGATCGGAGTTTGATTTGTGGATTGTTTGGACGGGTTAGGTATAATGGTGATTTGGGTAAATCGATGTACAACAAAGCACACTTCTTTGAGCAATACAAGTATTTGCTTCACGTGTTGATACATTGTCTTGGTGGACGGAAAGGAGGGTTTGATGAGTTTTGCGTGATGCTACAATCTGAGTTTGTTGCCTTAGTGTTAAACAAATCATTCAATTTCTCTGAATTGGTTTTTTATCACTTAAAGGAGAATATCACTAGACGTCATAAGTTTCTGATGTACCCGAGATTCTTACAGATGATGATCGATGATTTACAGCCTGCATTGGTTAAGGATCCACGTGATGTGTTGAAGCTGGATCGTATGAATGTGGAGACGATTGAGATCTTACCGTGGTCAAAGCATTTAGGACCGTCCGAGGTTTAAGTGATTGATCGGTCATCTCGCTAACATTGATTATGTAGCACCACCTAATGATCGTTGGGCTCATGATGATTCCGACTCTGAGCGTGAAGGTGGTGATGGTGGAAATGGTGGTCCAGGACCCCATGCTGAGCTAACGTATGAGCACAAAGGTAAGAGTAAGGGGAAAGAACCAATGGTGGATAAGGGGGAAAAGCCGAAGAAGCAACGTGTCAGACGGCGCTCGGGTATAGAGATACCAAGTCAGCCATTTGAGTGATCCACTCCACCCGTATCAGTACCAGTATCTATTTCAGCAGATATTCCTACTTCTCCAGTACCTCTGAGTATTCGAGATCTCCAGTTCTTGCTGTTACTCGATCTCCTACTCCTGTACAGATGCCTATCTCTCCAGTGGCTCCATCTATGACGTTGACTACTACGTCCGTGTCTAATCCATATTTTGGAGATGTCTTACATACTGTGTTAGCACGCATGACTCCTCCGCAACCAACTACTCCTGCTACACCAGTTACTCCTACACTGTTGGCAACGACCTGAGCATTCATTCATGACTTTTAATCGTCCTCAGGGTCCTATGCAATTGCTTCAACCACATTTCTATGAGTTATCTCCCAATGCCCAATGGTTTAATCTGTTGAATCTGGTTCATATGCAACAAAATCAGATTCAAGCAGATCGTTCGTTTTAGGAACAGATGAGGGTAGAGCAGCGGAATATGTTCAGACATATTCAATTTATTTAGCTTGAGAACAGGGAACTTAAGGCCCTTGTTGCTGCTTAGGGGGAGAGGACAGGCAAACAAGACGAGATCATACTTCAACTGACATGCAAAGACGATGAGTTGAAGAAATTGAAGAATGATGAGGATGATAAAGATGGAGAAGGAGGTGTAGATCAGCAACCGCGCGGTAGTTTTGCACCGTCGGCAGGTAATTAGGCTAAGACTGGTAGTGGTGGTGGGTCAAAGGGTAATTAGTTGCAGATTGTGCCTTACAAGGACTATTCTCAGGCTAAACCGATCGATGTGATTCCTGAGAATAGAATTATTTTTGTTGGTATGGATGGAATTGTGAGGAGTATTGTAAATGCTGATGAAATTGAAGAGGGTGAGTTTGTTGACCATTCGTTGAATAAAGAACAAATTGCCCTTCTTCTGGATCTGAGTGAACAGGAGGTTGAGGATTTGAGAAAGAGTGTGGATGTGAATGTTGAATTTGAAGAGAGTACGAATACAGGCATTCCACGCGGGAATGTGCCTGAATATGAAGAAGTGGAGGTTGAGGTTGTTACTTCTGAGGAGTACCCTGAGTTTTATACTGACAACAACGACTCAGGTGTTCCATTCTTTACTACGGAACATTTTGATTCAGCAGAACATCGATTATGAGAAGAAATCGAGAAATGGAATAAAGCTGCAGAGACAAGTCACCTGTCTGCTAAAGAAAGAAAACGGAAATGTGCTTTGGAGGGTATGTTTGAGCATGATGTGAAGAGAATGAACAAGATGATAGAGGCCATTCGTTATCATAAACAGGAGGAAGTCAGATTGGCCAAGGCTCAAGCATCTGCATACCAGATGAAGAGGTACAAGCCCGTCAAAGATGTGAAAGGTGATTTGATAGCTTGGCAGTTTAATTCTGAGCTTAAGTTATATATCGTGAAGTGGGAGCATGGTAATTATTATTTCAAACGCCCACACGATATACTATCTATGCCAAGGTGGGATGTTAGAACACTAGCCAACAGACCGTTCGTGAATCGAGGAAAAGATGTCTGGGCTGAGTGGTTCTATACTCATTTATTACATGAAACCCGTTATGGTTTCAAATTCTTCAAGCCACAAGTGCCGACACACAAGTACATTGACGAGATCGATCAACGCACTGGCTGGAGGAAAATGATCTTACAAGTAAAGCCGTCGAAGACAATGAAGAGGGCATCGATGAAGACATTCCCTCAGAGTCTATTCACCACATTCAACCGATGGTATTACGATGATAAGACGGGTGAAGCGGTTATTGTATTGGGTTCCGGGTCTAACACGAAGATTATTCATGTGATTTATCAGATGTGCTCGTTAACTTATCTGAGTCTGACAACGATGTGTTATTTCATAGTCAGATTAGGTTTGCTGTAAGATCCCGAACCCCGGGCGCCCCACAGTTGGTATTCATACAAAATATTGTTTAAAGTAATTAAACTTGAAAACGGTTTCTTCCATTAAAACAAACATCTCAGAGTGTAAATTCAGCGGAAAACATAAATAGTGAAGTAAGTTCCCTAAAACCTGGAAATTTTGCCCAAAACCAACTTTAAAACATAATTCATGAAACTATTTAAAATCAAATTGTTCAAAGTACATTCTTCCATCCACGTATGCCCTTCACTGTCCAAGTAGCTTCGTGCACGTCCAAGCGATAAGGCATCCTCTTCCTAACCTGAAACTCACACTAACATGCACACAAAGTCAGCTTGAGCTGAGTGAGTTCAAGTTTTAAGTAAATAATATCAGTAATAACAAATATGGTAGACATACCAAAAGTTTTTAAAGTAAAAAGAGTGCATTCATTAAGTCATCATTACCGAATACTAAACATTCTCATACATACATATACAAAAGATATATATATATATATATATATACATCTTTCGACTACAACTCCGCCAAATATAGGCCAAACAATAATGTATACATGTATATATATGTGTATATATATATATTTTAACATCCCAAGGCCTACCATATACTAGCAAGCCTATATAAAACCGTTTAAAACATTTCATCAAGTAAGAGAAACACTTAGGTATGCATGCTAGCACAAAGCTTGAAAAGAGTGAAAAAGGGGCATCATGAACTCACCTGAGATCAACCAAACACCAGCAACGAGCTAGGAAATCTCTAAGTGCACACTCACAAGTAAGGGCCTGTAAATTATACACAACGCGTTACTAAACTAGACCGTAAGAACACACTTGCCTAACGGGCCGCTCAGGCCCAACCCATACTCTTTTACCTTAACTCAGCCCCTAAAACCTTTCAATTAACCTAATCCACCCTACGATCATGGTCGGGGCTAACCATGATGCACAACTCACCCGTCGGTATGAAAATCGAGTCGAATACGCACGTAATAAATCTTAAAACCAATTGTCAAACAAATCAGCCCCAAATGGACCAAATTCCCATCTTAACCTTTTCATACATCATAATTATGTCACCCGAGTTGATAGGGTTGACGGTTCCTTTTTACAACACTCACTTTAATGTTTAAACGACAATTCGCGCACAACCGACTCGATTGACTAATCACCAACCTAATCAGCCCCGAGTACCAAAGAAATACTTTTCCCACAGCCCTTAAACCCCCCCCCCCCAGGGCTAAGCAAACTGATTCGGTTGGTCATTCAGTCGATTTACGCATCAAACTCAACAATTGACGATTCTACACCCGATAAACCCTAGTTTTCGATCTAAAATCGATTGACTGACCTAAACACCTTCAATGAATATGGTTTTTAAGTATGATGTACCACACATACCTAGGAGGATTTTGGTGCGAAAACCTCATTCAAAATAGTCCCGGAAACGCTCAATTGGACAGCCACCCGGTTAACCTAAAATAAGTCGTTTAACGATCAATACGCGCAATATAAAGGTCAATTAAGGTGTAAAATACATGGGGAATCATAAAACCAACCTTGAATTGAAGTTTTTATGGTTGAAATTCGGCTGCACAGAAGAAAAATCGTCAGGGGGGTCTGGTCTGATCGGCTGCGCATGGGGGGTTTAGGGTTAGGGTTTTTCATTATTTTATGATATAAAATAAATGTTACACATTAGCCCTCAAAGTTTAAGGGATATGGTAACTTGGAAGGAAAGGTTGGATAATTTAACATACCAAGATGATGTAAAGGCTCCCTAGAAACGGCGGTTAAATCCCGAGAATAATACATACTTTACAAGCTTTAACTCTTGGAACCGAAATTAACGGGCGTTACAAGTCCACCCCCTTACAACGGGATTCGACGCCACAGGAACAACTACAGATAGAGTTTCATCATCTCGTCCTCGGATTCCCAAGTAGCCTCGGAACCCCTACGGTGCCTCCATTTCACCTTCACCTGTCTAACCACCTAATTCCTCAAACGCCTTTCCTGACGGTCAAGTATAGCAATAGGTTCCTCAACATAGTTCAGCTTACTATCCAGCTCAATATCATTAAGAGGCGCATGGGCCTCCTCATCGGCTAAGGACACGTGGAACGTAGGATGAATCCCCGCGAGCTCATCGGGCAGCTCCAGTCTATACGCTACCTCACCAACACGGGACAAAATACGGAACGGACCTATGAACCTCGGACTAAGCTTCCCCCTCTTATGAAAATGAATAATACCCTTCCAAGGGGAAACTTTCAACATAACCCGATCCCCAGCCTCAAACACAATAGGCCTTCGCCTCTTATCCGCATAAGACTTTTGACGATCCTGAGCAGCCTTCATAAAAGCCCTTATCTTATCGAGCTTCTCGGTCGTAGCCTCGACCACCTCCAAACTACCCAACTGCTTCTGACCAATGGAACCCCAATAGACTGGAGTCCTACACCTCCTCCCATACAGCATCTCAAACGGTGGCATCCCAATCGTGGCGTGATAACTATTGTTATACGAGAACTCTACCAACGGTAAGTGACGATCCCAACTACCACCAAAATCGATTACACAGGATCGCAACATACCCTCAAGAGTCTGAATGGTCCTCTCGGACTGACCATCCGTCTGCGGGTGATAGTCAGTACTGATGAGGAGTTTGGTACCCATCTCCTCGTGAAACTTTTTCCAAAAACCGGAGGTAAAATGCGTATGCCTATCTGAAACAATAGATACCAGCACCCAGTGCCTAGAAACGATCTCACAAATAAACACATCGGCCAGCTGTTCAGCATTAAAGTTCTCTCGAATCGGCAAGAAATGAGCGCTCTTGGTCAGTCTATCAACGATTACCCAAATGGTATCATAATTACCCCTAAGGGTACGAGGCAGTTTAGTCACAAAATCCATCGTAAGATGTTCCCATTTCCACTCAGGTATTTCCAATAGCTGAAGTTTCCCAAACGGCTTTTGATGCTCGGCCTTAACTTGTAGACACGTCAAACACTTACTCACATACTGAGCCACCTCAAACTTCATCACAGGCCACCAATAATTCTTCTTCAGGTCTTGTTGGGTTGGATTTTCTACAAGGAAAATTGGAATCTTCTCAACCTCCTCAGAAATGGCTAAGTATGGAATTCGAGCAAGCCCAGACGATCGAGCATGGTTTTTACTACTTCGAGTAAGTTTCTGAACCTTAAATGGTTGATTCTTCTAAGTGTTAAAGGCTTCGAGCAAGCTACACTTCAACGAGCAAGAGTATTCTTCTATCGAGCATGGATTGCCAATCGAGCAAACAACTTGATCATACAAGTTCCAGCCAAGTGTTACGAGCACAGGATGATCGAGCACATGGGGACGAGCATGGATGCAATAAGAGGATGTCACGTGAATCAAAGCAAAGACTTCGAGCACAGTTCAGTTACCGAGCAAGATTTACATCCGAGCATGCTAAAGATTGCTGAATAAGAAAAGCTGAAGACATCAAGAAGAATGAGCTTGCTCGATGGACTTATTCAAGAAAAGTTTGGACAAGTCAAGAGGAATGAAGCTTACTCAAAGGGAATATGTATTCTTCGAAAGAGAATATATTCCAAGTAAAGTCTGCTCGAGGAAATTCACCGAGCACACCTAGTATAGGAAGTTTGCTCGAGCAAGGTATGTACGTTGCTCGAGGAGTGTAACACTTGTATTAGATTTATCTTTCATTATGTAATGACTAGGACTTATAGAAGGAATGTCAGAGTCTATAAATAGACGTCCTAGGGTACCTTTAGGGTACGGATTTCGAGACAGGGTCTGGCACGCACTGACTACGAAAAACATTCCATTTTGTTCATCGTACAATAGCCGCCGCCGTCACACAAAACCCTAGACATTCCATTCACTGTTCCTTTGACGTGTCATTAAATATAGTGAATCTTTGTCTCTGAAAGAGCTTTTGCTGATTATCATTTACTGTTTTGTGTTTGATATCTGTTCACAATCCTTCATTCTAAATTATTGGTTATCCTGATTCCGCCGTGATGTTCAATCGGTCTTTGAGTATTCGAGTCGGTGTGTTCTTGTCAAACCTTTGCTAAGGTTTCACCCAACTGACGGTCCTGACAAGTGGTATCAGAGCTTGAGTAAGCTCACTGAAGACCACGGGACTGAGGGTTTGTGAAGAAGCTTTAAGATTCACTGTGATTTGCTGCTGAAAAACTCAGATCTGGTGAAATGGAAGAACAGGAAGTGTCAACCAACAAGATTCCAAGGATGCTTGGACAAGAGAACTTCATAAAATGGAAAGTGATATTTGAAGCTGCGGTGAACTATAACGATCCAGAACTTTGGATGGCTATCACTGAAGGGAACTATATTCCTTTAGCATCTCCAAACAACAACGCTGCGGTTGATTTGAGAATGAAAAAGAGGGATGATAAAGCACTGTCAATGCTGAAGTTGGGGCTCTCATGGGAAATATTAACCACTGTAAATCATCATAAAAATGCAAAGCATATGTATGATGCAGTGATTGAAATGTTTGAAGGAAACACTGAATTGAGAGATATTAAGAAAGACCGATTAAAGCAGCAGTTGGACAGATTTAAGTTTAAAGAAGGAGAAAGGTTGAAGTCAGTGTTACAAAGGTTCATGACCATTGTAAATGAAATTAGGACCACCGATTTGCAGATTTCCGATTTTGAGCTTAACAAGAAGCTTTTGTCATCTCTATCTGGCGAATGGTACACTGCCAGCAAGTTCATCAAAGAGAAGACCAACTTTCCTAACTTCAAGTTAGATGATGTGATAGCCTTCCTCAAGGCTGCTGAACATGAAATGATTGAAAACCATATGATTCGAGAGGACAAGCCAAGCTTTCAAATGAACAATGCTCTTGTGGCACCCATGGGCAATCTCTCGGTCAAGAATCAACAGCCTATCATTGAGGAACCTTCAGAAGCAAACTCATCTTGTAACAGTCAGTCAAGATTCAAGGTGCAGCTGATTGAAGATGACAATCAATCTACTGGAAATGGGCAGTCTACTTTCACACAACACAATCCAACTCAAGGAACAGATTACCAAGCATTATTCTCAATGTTCACCGAGTCTTACCATGCCTTTGTGGCCAAGATTCTGATAAACACAAGCATCGTGCAAGAAGACTTAGAACAGATAGATGCTGATGATTTAGAAGATATGGACATCAAATGGCAAGCGGCTATGTTGGCAGTAATAAGCAAAAGGTTGTATAACAGAACTGGCAGAACCAGTTTCAATGGACCCAATGAAAGGATTGGATTTGACAAATCCAAAGCCATCTGTTATAACTGTCAATAACCGGGACACTTTGCAAGGGAATGCAACATGCCAAGGTAGTCTGGCAATCAAGTTAACCAGAATTAGTTCTATCAGAATCAGAACCAAAACTTTCAGCAGCAAAGGAATCAAATGCCCAACCAAAATCCCTATCAAAATCAGAATAGAACCCAACAACAAACCTTTCAACCTCAGAGAAATAATCAGATGCAGGTTCACACAACACAAAAACAGACCATCTCAAAATGGTGTGATCTAGCAAAGGGATCAAGGGAATGTAGCTGTTACAAGGGTGGTCAGGATGGAGAGTTTGACTGGAGTAATCATGCTGCTGAGATGGAAAGAGCAAATGTTGCATTCATGGCCAAAATTCATGACAAGGCTGAATCTTCCAATACTCAGGTAAATTCTGACACTTCTATTTCTGATCTTCTTGCTATAATTGATGAATTAAATCAGGAAGTTGGAAAATGGAAAACTGAATGTGGAAGGAAGGATGTCTTTTTGAATGTGTATGAGGCTAGTGAGGCTACATATGAAAGTCAAATCAAGGGATTGGAGGATGATTGTATGGTATCATATCAAGCTCAATCCAGAATGAGAATTGAGATAGAAGGACTAAAGAAGATGTTTGCTGAAGAAAAACTCAAGAATGTAGAATTGTTGATTGAAATTGAGTTTTTGAAAAACCTTGTCTTTACAGGAAACATTATTGGTCATGTTGAAAAGATGATAGAGGAAGAGAAGTACAAGAAGGTGCCACCACCATTCTATGACAGTTACCATTTGAAGGTTGATAAAGAGAGCAGAAATGAGTATCTCAAACAGTTCAAAAATGTGTTTGATGATAAGCCTGAATTTATCAAGCAGTATGATGATGTGATTGTAGATCAGGATGGAGAATTTGTGATGAAACAGACTGATAAGTCAGAAACTGTGATTGATGAACAGCCTCAAGGAGTGAAAAAGAAGTGGAGTGAATACTCCAGTGAAGAAAGCAATTGTAGCTGTGGAAGCTCTAAGTCATCAAAGGGGAAGAAGAAGAAAAGAACAAATAAAAGAAAAGTGACAAAATTCCTCTTCTTCCACCTATGACATCACAGGTAAGAAAGCACCACGAAAGAATGAGAAGAGAGCATGATATATGTGCTAGACCACAGCCAGTCATCAAGAAGGGAACAGAACCACAGCCAGTCATCAAAAAGAAAATTGAACAACCAATTAAATCTTCTTATTATCAGAGTCATCCACCAATCTACCCAGTCTTTTCTAATCATGAATTGTTTGATGTTGGTGATGTGAATTATACTCCAAGAAGAAGACATTCAAAAGAAGAAGAGGGAAGTTCTTCAAGATTGCCATCCAAGCCGAAGAAAATCGTTTTTGTCAAAGAAAAATATCCACAAGAAATTGATCTCAGCAAGCCAATCAAGATGGATTTTTCCAACACTTTGAATCCAAAGACATCTTTAGGATTTGACTTCCCTAAACCAAGTGACAAGATCAAGGACAAGAAACTTCTTGAAGATTTTGGAAGCTTTGCTAAAGTATTCTACAAGAAATGTGATGCTTATGGGCATCACATTGACTCTTGCTGGATTCTTGAGGATTTCTTTGAAATTCCAGATGTGGTTAGTGGCTATGACATGAAAAGCTACAAAGAAATGTATGAGAGATATTTGAATGGAAATAAAAACCCATCTGAAGATAAGCAACATCAACCTATGTTGGAACAAAGGCTCAAAACAATTTTGAAGATCAAAGAAAATAACCAAATCCTGACAACAACAGACAAGAACAGAAGGTCACCAAATGAAGAGAAAGTCAAGAAGAGATCAGGTGTTCTAAATGGTGATGAGAAGTTTATGTTAAAACAAGGATTTGAACCGAGAGGATTCAAGTGGAAGATAAAGAAGGAAGTAGAAGAAGGGAAGGATAAGGTGATTGAGGAAGTTGATAGTTGCACTAAAGTGTCTGCAGTGCACTTTGGATCAGAATACGACACTGATGAAGATTGTGAAGTTGTATATGAAGATCCACCACCTGTTCCAATCCAAACTTCTGATGCATCCTCCACTATCTCTGAATTACAAACTGATGGAGTTTGTAACTCAGAATCAAACTGATTCCTTTTGTGTGTGTGCAGGAACAGTCCATGAGTAGCAATGATTTATGGTATATGGATAGTGGATGTTCAAGGCACATGACATGTGACAAGTCTACATTGATTAATTATGTGAAGAAATATGAGGGACCAGTTGCATTTGGGAGTGATGAAAATGGAGAAAAAATTGTTGAAAAGGGAACACTCACAAATGGCAAAGTATCCTTTGAGAATGTTATACATGTTAAAGAACTACTGTACAATTTGCTGAGCATTTCTCAAGTGTGTGACAAGGGATACAAGGTTGCCTTCAATGATGAACATTGCCTGATATTGAAGCCAGAGTTTGTGATTCCAACCGAAATGATTATGATGATGGCTCCAAGAAATGGCAACCTCTATGAACTGAGAATGAATACTGCAACTTCAAGAGGTGGTTCATGCTTGGTATCAAAGGCAACTGAGAATGAAACCGTGCTATGGCATAGGAAGATGTGTCATGTAAATTTGAAGAACATGAACAAACTAGTGAAAGGTGAACATGTTGTTGGCCTTCCCACAAGAGAGTTCAAGCTAGAAGAAAAATGCACATCTTGCCTAAAAGGAAAACAACACAAATCCTCACACAAGAGCAAACTAATAAACACAATAGATGAGGTCTTGGAATTACTTCACATGGACTTGTTTGGTCCAGTGAGTGTTCCAAGTGTTGGGAAGAAGAGATACTGCCTAGTGATAACTGATGATTTTTCAAGATTCACTTGGGTATATTTCATGGGCACCAAGGATGAAACCCCAAATTTGATCAAATCCTGTGTACTCAAGATGGAAAATCAACTTGACAGGAAAGTGAAGGTAATTAGAAGTGACAATGGGTCAGAATTCAAGAATGACACTATGAGTGAATTCTGCACTTCTAAGGGTATTTTCCAGCAGTATAGTGCTCCTAGAACCCCTGAACAAAATGGTGTTGCAGAAAGGAGAAATAGAACGTTAATTGAAGCTGCAAGAACCATGATTGCTGATGCCAACCTTCCTGTTACCTTCTGGGCAGAAGCAATAAATACTGCATGTTATGTGCAGAACAGGGTTCTACTTAACAAGGCTCAAAACAAGACACCATATGAAATTCTCTACCAGAGAAAGCCTTATGTGAAGTTCTTGTAGCCTTTTGGATGTAAATGCTCACTCTTGAACACAAAGGACTACTTGAACAAATTCCAGTCCAAATCACTGGAATGTTTCTTTGTGGGCTATTCATTTCATTCAAAAGCTTATAGAGTTTATGTGAAAGAGCACATGGTGGTCATTGAATCATCTAACATCATCTTCAATGAAAACCAGTTCAACAATACTGATGGTCCAAAATGGCTATTTGATCTTGAGAAAATGATCAAATCATTTAAAATCTATAGTGAAGACATGGATGATAGTATGTACAGAACCAGCTTTGAAGAAAAAGAAAAAGCAAAACAAGTTGATCTGAACAAACTATGGACCTCAGTTTCTCCTGAAGCAAATGGTTTTGACTTTGGTAGAAACATCCAAGAAGAAGATGAAGTAGAGAGAGTTGGACAAGAGGCTGCAGTTGAAATCTCAAATGAAGGTCCAAGTGTTATTGAAAGTGAGCCCATCCAAAGTCAACAACCCTCTCAGACTGAAGAAATGTCTCAGTTGCAGACCCTGTTTGACTCATTGCAGCTAGGAGGAAGTGAGGCATCTACATCAAAACTCAATGATGTTCAAAACTCTACTGAAAATCAAGACAGATCTGATGATGAATCTGCTGAGATGAATATGACAAATCTAGCAGAAGAAGAGTGTGTACCACCAGTTTTTCAAACTACCTCTGTAGAAAGAAATCACCCTGTAGAGAACATAATTAGAGATCTATATGAAAGAGTTACCAGAAGTGCATCTGAAAGAGCAAATATCTGCATGTATTGAACCAAAGAATGTCAATCAAGCTTTAAAGGACAACAGCTGGGTGGAAGCTATGCAGGAGGAATTAGCTCAGTTTAGAGACTTACATGTGTGGGACTTGGTGGACAAGCCCAGAGGCAAGTATGCAATTGGTACAAAATGGGTTTTTAGAAACAAGAAGGATGAAAGGGGGATAGTGATTAAGAACAAAGCTAGATTGGTGGCTCTAGGGTGTCTACAAGAAGAAGGAGTAGATTTTGAAGAGGTATTTGCTCCTGTTGCAAGACTAGAGGCTATCAGGATTTTTCTAGCTTATGCAGCATCAATGAACATTAAAGTCTATTAGCTTGATGTAAAATCTACATTTCTGAATAGAAAGATAGATGAAGAAGTTTATATCACTCAACTTCCTAGATTTGAAGATCCAATTCATCCAAACAAAGTCTACAAGCTCAGCAAGGCACTTTATGGACTACATCAGGCACCAAGAGCCTGGTATGATGAGCTTTCTAACCATCTGTTAGAACATGGTTTCTGTAGAGGGGCCATTGACAAGACTTTGTTTTACAAAAGAAAGGGAAAAGATTTGCTACTGCTGCAAGTGTATGTGGATGACATCATTTTTGGCTCAACAAATGAACAAATGTGCAAGGAATTTGAGCAAGTGATGAAGTCCAAATACCAAATGAGCTCAATGGGAGAAATGAATTTCTTCCTTGGACTGCAAGTGCAACAGAAGCCAGATGGAATTTTCATTAACCAATCAAAATATGTTCAAGAGATTCTCACCAAGTTCAAGTGCCAAGACTTCAAGACAGTGTCAACACCAATGGACATACACGAGAAAATGGTACCTGATGAAAAGGGGGAGCCAGTGGACCAGCATGAATATAGGGCCAAGATATGATCATTGATGTATCTCACAGCATCCAGGCCAGATATTATGTTTGCTGTGTGTGTCTGTGCATGATTTCAAGCTAACCCCAAGGTGTCACATATGCTAGCAGTGAAAAGAATATTCAGACACTTGAAAGGAAAACCAGACATGGGAATTTGGTATCCAAAGAACTCTTCCTTTGATTTGATGGCTTATACTGACAGTGACTATGATGGTTGCAACATGAGTCGAAAATCAACTTCAGGAGGATGTCAGTTTTTGGGAACAGACCCGTGTCATGGCAATGTAAGAAACAAACCACAGTGTCAATCTCTACTGCTGAAGCAGAGTACATTGCTGCATCTGCTTGCTGTGCACAAGTTCTGTGGATTCAAAACCAACTGCTGGATTATGGTCTGAATTTCTTACTCACACCTATTTTAATTGATAATACTGCTGCTATGTTCATTGTTAAGAATCCAGTCCAATATTCTAAGACTAAGCACATTGAAATTAGACATCATTTCATTAGGGATTGTCAGGAAAAAGGGCTTATAGAAATGAAAAGGGTAGACACATCTGATAATTTGGCTGATTTGTTCACCAAACCATTAGATAAAACCAGGTTTCACTTTCTGTTAAAATGCTTAGGAATGATTAATCCTGATGAGGTTTAATTTAGGATGTGTGCTTAAGTGAGGTGCTTATCGATGATCTATGTTACTCACTTTGAATGTTTGCATGATAACATTGCTATGCTTGAATGATTACTCAAATTGCATGAATCATGTTTGTGACTGTTCTTGTGTGGAATTTCTGTTAACCTTGAGAATTACAGCTGTTAGTACTTTGATCTGTGCTTGCATGATGAATTTTTATGATTCCAAGTACTTCGAGCATGAATCTGTGCTTGATGAGGTGCTTCTTGCTCTTCGAGCACAAGCATAGGCTTCTGAAAGACTATTCTAAGTCATTCGAGCATAAATGTCATTGCTCAACTGCTCGATCATGGAATGCAGTCTTAAAAACTTTTGCAAGTGTTTCGAGCATGCTTCTGTGGAAGATGGATGTTTAATGCTTTTAGAGCATAAACAATCCATACTTGGAAGTTTAGGATAACTTATTCCTTGCAACTTACTGCTCGAGCACAAAGTTAAGTCTCTCGAGCAAAATCATTCAATTGATTCACTTCTAAGTTTGCTCGATAGATTTTCGAGCATGCTCGATGAAGTTCTGAGCATGCTCGACAGACTTAAGTGATACTTTGTTGCTTCTGTGCTATCTGAAAGTCTGTGTTTTGATTCTGTGAAAGTGTGTGCTTAATTACAAATGCTTAAATGACAACACCGTTTTTAAAATCACTGTTCTTCAAATGAATTTTCAAAAGGAAAATGGTAAAAGTCTTATGATAAGCAACACTGTTTTGGTGATCATACAAGAGAGATGATAACATTATCCAAGTTCCTAATCAGGAGTGAAAATTGTTTTTCAAGTGGAGATTGAATCCAACTAATTTGGGAAATGATAGTATATTGTCTAATCTTCTAACCATGGATTATAGGCTTAAAAGATTTATGTTCAGTAAACTGACAATTTGTGTAGCTTCTTCTCATGAGTGCAGTGATCTATGTGATACAAATACTATAATCATGCTAAGTTTGATGTGGTGATTCATTTGAAAACTAAGGTATGTTTCCTTGCACATCTCTCCGAATGATAGGCAGAAAGACAATTATCCAATCATACACGAGCCTGTTGATGTTGTGGTCTACCAAAAACAGTTTATCAAATTATGAGCAGCTACTAAATAGATATATATATATATATATATATATATATATATATATTTGAAAGTTTATAAACACAAAATGAAGCAAATGAAAAAGTGTGAAAAAGAAAATGACATATGCTTCAAAATCATTAATGATAAATAAATGTATCATGACCTTAAGGGGCACTAAAAGAACTACAAGAGTGGGGCATACAAATAAGTCCTAAACACTCTGAATGAAAGGCATGTAAGTCCGGATGGCTTGTAAGTCCAACGTTCAACCTTATGGTCTGATATCTATATATCTTATTATAAATTAAACTGCTCGGACAAATACATATTTTTTTTTAACAACGCATCAGGGGGTTGAAGTTAATTCGGGGTGATTTGGAGAAAGCTAAATAAGCTTTGAGAAGAGATAAGGAACAACTAAAGTCTAAAATGTGACCATTCTTACTCAAGCAACTAATTGAACCTTAAGACTATCACAAAAAGTCATAAGAATCATGCTAAGAGCATACACCTAATGTCAGCCTGACTTAAGTCAGAATACGGCTAACAATGAAGTGGTGTGACAGTTATTGGACAATCTGATCCCATGTTGAGATCTTTCCAATTAATTGACATATTTTTTTTTTGAACTGGATTTTGATCTCTTGTTCACCTCAAACCCAAGCTTGGGCAAACGAAATGATTTCATTAACTTGTCATCTTAATTATTGCAAAGTTTGAGTGTGATCTTTGTCTTAACTTCTAGGCAAATGATATTGACTTAACCAATGTTATCTGTGTTTGTTCTAAGTATTTTCGAGTATGATCTAGGAATTAGATTATACTTCGAGTTTGTTATTTTTAATCTACGAGCACGAAGATAACTTTGTTATTTTACTAAGTATCTTCGAGCATGATTGCATGAGTAAGTATGATTTCAGGTCTACCAGCACGAGAACTGAATGATAGGAAACATTTAAGTGTTTCGAGCAAGGTCTGTGTTAGGTGTCTTAGTGAGAGATGATTGAGTTTCTTACACACTAGGGTACCAGATTTCTGTGCTCGAGTGCGGGATTAGGAAAGATTTAGTTTGATTTAAGGCTTTCGAGCACACTGTACTTTGAGCACACAGGAATGCATCTCGAGCATAGGGAATTGACATGATATATTTCTAAGTATACTCGAGCAAGCATTCTACCATGTCCTTGTGTACAGGGGGACCCAACTTTTATTTTGGCTGTATACTCGAGCAATGGAGGTACATATAAATTTGAAATTAAATGACAACTGTCGTGTGCTAGACGACAAACCAAGGTACTGTACCACCCAATCGTTAGGTATAAAAAGGGGACTTAGAAAGTTTTTTACACACTTTTCTCTAATTAAACCTAGACGAAAACCCTCTTGCTCGTGCTATTTCCCTCTTGCTCGCTGGTCTATTAGTCATTAATTTCACTTCGATTATAGCCATTAGCTCTGTTTCGACATCGGTAAGACATCGCTATTCGATAATCGTCGCACCGATTTTGAAATTAGGGTTTCCAATTGAAAAAATTAACTAACTGTTTACTTGTTTTGCTGGTACGCATATTACTACGGAACAGGTTAATTGAAGACGCCACTAATCATCTATCTATTCTCATATATTAGTTCTGCAACTTTGTGTACTGACAACTCTTCTTGTTTTTGCAGAACTAATGGCCTTCAAATTCGAAAAACGGCATAATATGTATGCTCGGTTGGAGATAGATGATGACAACCGTGAGTTGGAGCCAATGATAAATTTTTTGAGAAACTCCAATCTGAGGGTGGCTTTAACTACCGACCCCACAATATACAGAAATCATATTTCAGATTTTTGGGGGTCTGCTACATATGTCAATGACGTCAATGGGGAAAGAATTGAGGCGTCGATTCTAAATTATGACATTGAGATAACAGAAGCCTCAATCAGAGCTGCACTGGACCTTAATGAAAATTTTGAGGCTCAGCCGTCCTACTCAGTCCCAAGGTTACTAAGAGTCTTTCAAGAGACTATGGGCTGTTAGGGAGGAGTTAAGGAGGGACAGTTTCAAAAAAGAAGTTTTCCATTAATCTACAGATTTTTGATTCATCACGTTATTCAGTCTCTATCTCCATGACGAGGGACTTGGACGTTGCTAAGTCGAGAGCTTGGGTCTCTCACTATAACCATTCTTTACCAGCAACCCTTCAACATTTCAAGACTCATCTTTCAAGGGTTGATTTCAAATGCAGAGAGGCCAGTCCATCAAAGATTCATAATGTATCCACGTTTTCTACAGATCTTAATAAACAGAGCCTTACCAGACATTCACAGGACAAGGCAGATTTTGAAGTTGCAAGACCCAAATATATGCAAACGTATGAAAGATGCTCAGAGTAAGTTCATTGAGAATGATGACTGGGATGTACTCCCATGGTTACTCATACCTGCACTGGGTGTTATTGATGTACCGAGGACTCCTGGCAACAGTGATGAGGAAGATGACGATGGTGATGATAATGATAATGATGATGATGATGGTGCCGATGGAGGAGATGAGATGGTTATTGACAATGCTGCTGATGCACAGGTTGTAGTTGACGAGACTGTGTATGAAATTGGTCAAGAAGCTCATGAGCCAACTGATAATGCTGATATTCGTTCTTCACCTGCCACAACTGAGCCAACTGAACAAGACATACCTATCCATCCTCAACCTACTACAGAACCAACTGAACCTACTCTCCCAACCCAAATCCCAGAACCATACAAAGTTCCATCCCCTGAAACCGCAGAATCTGAACCCTTCTCTGAACCAGCTCCAAAGCCTAATCTTGAAACTCCTGTGTCCAGTCCAAACCTCTTTGACACTATCTATGAAAATGCTCAACTGGAGTTTGAGAACATAATGCTAAGAGAAAAGAATGCCATTTTGGCTGCAAAGAACTCGGCTCTGGAAGCTGCACTGCAGGAGGCGTTATTGAAAATTCAAACTCTTGAGGGGCAGTCTGAGGTTGAGAAGACCTCAGATGCACCAAAACAGGGGGAGAATATTGATGCTGAAGAGGAGGTTTGACCATCTGATGCTTTGAACATGCTAAACCAAGCATATGATGATGGAGAATCGGAGGATGAGGGGGAGGATAAAGAAGAAGATGAAACTGAAGAAGAGAGTTTAAAAAGAAAAGCAAAAGGAAAAGGGGTTGCAATTACTGAAGATGATCTACATCCCCTGCCTAAGCATCCAGTCCAATCAGAAGATATTTTGTTTAAAGAAAATGTTGTTGATCCGGACGTAGCTGAAGCTGAGTCTGTGAAAACAGCAATCAATCTAATGAATGAAGAGTTGGAAGCTCTGGAAAAAGAAAAGTTAAATCAAGAGGAGTAGGAAATTCCTTAGGAGGTCATAGAAGCCTTGATTAAAATGAAGTTGATGAAGCAATCAAGGCTACAATTGATGCCTTGAAAGAAAATTTGAATGTTGATCAACAAGAACCTGAACAAGAAAAGGCTGCAGAGCCTTTGATCAATGAGCCTGAAGAGCTTGAAATAAATGAAGATAAACTTGGTTTGGGTCCTGTAACAAATGAAGAAGATGAAATAGTTGAGGTTTCAGCATTTACAATGGTCAAACTGGTGATAATGAAAGATATAACACTTATACTGAACAACCCAGAAAAACATCACCCAGACATTGTAAAGGCAGCAATGAAAGCACAACAGGAATACATCAATATGGGCAGAGAAAGGGAACAGAGAATGAAAGAACAAGATGACTTAAATGAGCCCATTATTGAAGAAGTTACTGAAAAACCTGTTGACACACACACAGTTGAAACTGAAAATGACGAATCTGAGTCTGTTGATGAAGAAATAATCCTAGAAGAACCAGAGGAAATACAACTCAAAAGAAAACCTTCATCTGAAATTGAGACTCCAAAGCCAAAGAGACGAAAATCTGTGAAGAAAATGGTCTACAAAATTAGGTTAGAGATGCTTGAAGAAAGAAGAAGAGCTCAATCCAAAAAAAAATGATGAACCAATGATTGAGGTTCTTCATAATCTTGAAGAAGTGGTTGACTTGGATGGTGAAAATGAAGATGAGGAAGAATTAATGGAAGCTGGAAAGACAAATGAAGATGTTGAGTATCTGATCAGCTTAGGTTATGATCCTCTTTATGTTCAAAGACTATCAAAAGAGGATGTGGCAAAAGAAGCTGAGGGTTGGAGAATAAGGAAAGAAAAAGGGAAGTTTTGATAAAGGCTGGTCACAAGCCTGCATTCCTGAACTTACAACCCTTTGACAAGATTGATAATTTATATAAAAGGGCTCTCATGGAGGATCTATCTGAGTATGTGAGACATGTGACTAAAAGAAAAGAAGAGAAAGAAAAGAAGTTTACAGAATCAGATAGTAGCAGGAAAATGACTGAAAAGAAACAAAAGGATAAAGAAGAATATGAATCCTTAAAGTCAAAACATAAAGATATCAAATTCCTTCAGCTGTATGGCTATAGCTACAACTTCTTGATAAATCTCTCTCCTGAAGAACTGAAAAGAAGAATTCAACATATTAAAGACTCTCACAAAGATCAAGAAAGTCGAGAAAAAATTTGAAAGAGAGTAGGAGTTAAAAATGAGGTTACAGAAGGAAAGGGAGGAGAAAGAAAAGAAAGATCAAGAAGCAAAGAGGTGGTTTGAGGACCCTCAAAGGATGGAAATGTTAAAAACTTTTGTAACAGATAAAGGGATATCACGAGAACAGTTTCAGAACATGCCTCTTGCTGAGCTAATGGAAATATACCACAGAGAGCAGAGGATGTATCTTGAAACACAGAGGAAACTGCAGGAAGACAGAAGGAGGGCAGAACAAGAAGTTCATGCAGAAATGATGAATGCCTTCCACAAAAAGGGAGTAAAAATGTCAAGACTGGTAATGCAAACAGAAGATACAATAAAGAGATGGCATGTTGAAGAGGGTCTTGATAAGATAAAGAAAGTTGTAATGGGGAGCTCAAGCAAAACTCATAGGTCAGAGAGTGTGAGGCCTGTGCAGCCAAGAAACTTGAATCTTCCCACACGTCTCTATTTTGACCGAAGATCGAAGACTTTAAGGGTGGTGACTGAAGATGAAGCAGAACATCTCATCATCTTCAGAGATGATTTGAGAAACTTTACAACAGAACAACTGACCAAGATGGCTGAGCTGACTTTATATGACAATCAAGAAAGGAGTCAACCATCTAGTCAACTGAGGAATGATCTCTCCAAGTTTTTAAAAGAATAAGCAGAAAAGGGATTCCCATTTCTATAGCAGAAGAAGAGAGAGATCAGAAGTCAAGCAGAAAGAGAGAAGAGGAAGAAGAGAATCAGCGAAGTACACATTTCTGAGCTTTCCTTCTCTGAGTCAAAGAAACAAAGAACTCTAGCAAGCAGCTCTCACCAGAAAAGGAAGACCTTAAAAGAGTGCTGGGCTACGAGAGAAGTGATGAAGGAACCCAACTCAAGAGTACAACAATTTGGAAGAATCACATACATAACGTACAATCAACAGGATGATTCGACCACTTTTCAAAATGAGTCTGGGATACCTATTGCAGTCATAAGGGAGGATGGAGATCTGCATTATATGCATCCACAAGACTTACAAGATTTAATTAGTGCAAGATTTCCAAGTGATGCCTCTGACTCCTCAGAACTTGACATGCTGAAGCAAAGAGCTGCATATGTGAAGAAACTAAAAGAAAGACCTGAAGCCAAGAACAGAGGAAGAAGATAACAGAATGGAGCTAATGAATGATTGATTTTTATTTCTGTTTATCTTTGTATTTTGTTTGAGTTGTAAAAAATTTAGTTTGCAATGCCCATGTGACAGAATTCCAATTATGTAATGAAATGACATGTTCTTAAATAATTTATCTAGAAATATGATATATGTGTAACTCTATGCAGGTATGTTTTGGTGCATCTGAGCTTGTTCCAATTTAGGGGGAGATTGTTGGGTTGGATTTTCTACAAGGAAGATTAGAATCTTCTCAACCTCCTCAGAAACGGCTAAGTATGGAATTCGAGCAAGCCCAGACGATCAAGCATGGTTTTTACTACTTTGAGCAAGGTTCTGAACCTTAAATGGGTGATTCTTCTAAGTGTTAAAGGCTTCGAGCAAGCTACACTTCAACGAGCAAGAGTATTCTTCTATCGAGAATGGATTGCTAATCGAGCAAATAGCTTGATCATACAAGTTCCAGCCAAGTGTTACGAGCACAGGATGATCGAGCACATGGTGACGAGCATGGATGCAATAAGAGGATGTCACGTGAATCAAAGCAAAGACTTCGAGCACAGTTCAGTTACCGAGCAAGATTTACATCCGAGCATGCCATAGATTGCTGAATAAGAAAAGCTGAAGACATCAAGAAGAATGAGCTTGCTCGATGGACTTATTCGAGCAAAGTTTGGACAAGTCAAGAGGAATGAAGCTCACTCAAATGGAATATGTATTCTTCGAAAGAGAATATATTCCAAGTAAAGTCTGCTCGAGGACATTCACCGAGCACACCTAGTATAGGAAGTTTGCTCGAGCAAGGTATGTACCTTGCTCGAGGACTGTAACACTTGTATTAGATTTATCTTTCATTATGTAATGACTAGGACTTATAGAAGGAATGTCAGAGTCTATAAATAGACGTCCTAGGGTACCTTTAGGGTACGGATTTCGAGACAGGGGCTGGCACGCACTGACTACGAAAAACATTCCATTTTGTTCGTCGTACAATAGCCACCGCCGTCACACAAAACCCTAGACATTCCATTCACTGTTCCTTTGACGTGTCATTAAATATAGTGAATCTTTGTCTCTGAAAGAGCTTTTACTGATTATCATTTACAGATTTGTGTTTGAAATCTGTTCACAATCCTTCATTCTAAATTATTGGATATCCTGATTCCACCGGGATATACAATCGGTCTTTGAGTATTCAAGTCGGTGTGTTCTTGTCAAACCTTTGCTAAGGTTTCACCCTACTGACGGTCCTGACAGGTCTTGGTACATCTTGGTCGCGCCCGGATGAATGGAATAGCGCGACTTGTGCGCTTCATCTAAAATTTTACCCCTGAATCCCCCATACTTCGGTACCCATAAACGCCCATCCTTATACTTTACCCCATCGCCGACGTCTTCCAACAACATTTCCTGACCCCAAATACGTTCTGACATAATCCATTCCACCTGTAACGCTTCATTCTGGACTTTGGCTATTTGTTTCAAAATGTCGGGTTTAAAAATGAGCTGGTAAGATTTCACACGGATAGGTTTTGGTCTCTCCTTCCGGCTCAACGCGTCGGCTACCACGTTAGCCTTACCGGGATGGTACATAATTTCCAGGTCATAGTCCTTAATCAACTCCAACCATCGACGCTGTCACATATTTAGTTCCTTTTGCTCGAAGAAATACTTTGAACTCTTATGATCCGTATAGATAACGCAAGGAACCCCATACAAATAATGCCTCCACAAATTAAGCGCAACACACAACCGCCGCCAGCTCCAAGTCGTGAGTAGGATAATTCGCCTCATGAGGCTTCAACTGCCGTGAGGCATAAGCGATGACTCGACCCCGCTGCATCAAAACACACCCAAGCCCCTGATAAGAGGCATCAGAATACACTACCAAATCATCGGTGCCATTAGGTAAAGCTAAAATCAGAGCATGCGTCAACCAGTTCTTCAGCTCGAGAAATGCCTCCTCTTGCTAAGTGCCCCAAACGAACTTGACGCTCTTCTTAGTCAACTTGGTCAATGACGAAGCAATTTTCGAAAAATCGGGAATAAAGCGGCAGTAATACCCCGCCAAACCCAGGAAACTACGGATTTCAGATGGAGACTTAGGAGATTCCCATTAATTCACGGCTTCCACCGTTGCAGGGTCAACCAAAATACCACTCGGGTTAATAACATGACCCAAGAACTGAACTTCACGCAACCAAAAGAACACTTAGAAAACTTCGCATATAACTTGTTCTTCCGCAGAGCTTCCAAAACTTTCGTGAGATGACCGGCGTGATCGGATTCACTTTTGGAATATACAAGAATGTCATCGATGAATACAATAACAGAGCGATCGAGCATCGGTCTACACACCCGGTTCATAAGATCCATGAACGCAGCCGGTGCATTGGTCAAACCGAAAGACATCACGAGGAACTCATAATGTCCATAACGGGTGTGGAAAGCGGTCTTAGGAATATCATCATCCCGAATTTTCAACTGATGATACCCGGAACTAAGGTCGATCTTTATGAACCAACTAGCTCCTTGGAGCTGATCAAATAAGTCGTCGATTCTCGGAAGAGGGTACCGATTTTTGACAGTGAGCTTATTCAATTCACGGTAGTCAATGCACATTCGCATGCTACCGTCCTTCTTCTTAACGAACAGCACCGGGGCACCCCACGGTGAGATGCTCGGTCGAATGAAGCCCTTATCGAGCAAGTTACACAAGGTTTATCTTAAACTCGACCTCGCGGTCCGGTGGTACGTCTGACAAATCATCAGGAAATACATCTGGGAAATCCCGAACAATAGGAACACCACCGACGGTAGCCACCTCGGTTTTCATATTTATAGCATACGCCAGATACGCCCCGTAACCCCGCCGCATCAATCTCTCTGCTTTAAGCATAGATATGATATGTGGCGTCGCACCACTCCGATCACCGAAGACAGTGATTTGGGTCTCATCCGAGGCCCACAGACGAACAAGTTTCTTACCACAAATGATTTAAGCATCAGCACTCGCGAGCCAATCTATCCCGAGCACCACATCGAAACAACAAAGCGACATCACATACAACCGCACCAGAAATCTATACCCAGACAACTAGATGGAACAACCCTGAATAGCCCTAGACACGGACACGGATTTTCCTGCGGCGACCACAACCTCAAACACATCGACTACGCGCTCGGGCGATTTATTCAACGAGGAACAGAAAGCGATAGACACAAAACTTCTACTGGCACCCGAATCAAATAAAACTGACGCCTGTAACTCATCAAGTAGGAAAGTACCTGGGATGATATCATACTACTGCTTAGCTACACGATCAACACATACGATTTCAAAGGAATAAGGAATTATAACGGTGGAATGAAAGCTAAATAAGGAAAAGCACCTGAAACGACATCCGCATCCTCCTTCGCTTCCTTCTTGGAGATGTTGAAGGCCCTCGCCCTGGCCTTCGGCTTGTCATCCATCTTCCACCTCGAGGAAGTCCCCTGACCGGACCCCCCCCCCCCCCCGCCTTACTAGAAGGACAGTTTGATGCCAACTGACTCGAACCCTTACAGCGGAAACAGGTCAATGTCGGGCACTCGAAATGGGGGTGTCCTACCTTATCACAACGAAAATAGGTGCCAGACCCATTCTTACATTCCCCCTTGTGCGGTTTCCCGCACTTCTTGCAATTATCGAGCGCCGCATCCCTTTTAAACTCAGAAGTCTCAGTCTTTATCCTTTTCTCAGACGAACTAAAATTGCTTCCCCCAGGCTTCTTACCGTACGAATTTGAGTTCCATGCCTTCCTAGTCTCGGTCGGTGGTAACTTCTCCCTCTGATCATACAACGTACCTGCTAGAGTAACCACCGGGTGAAACGAGTTCATGTCGGTAGTCAACACACCCCTTCGAATATCCACCGGAAGCCCCTTCACGTACTTCTTAATCCTCTTGGCTTCAGGAGTAACCAAATCGGGACCTAAACGAGCCATCTTATTAAACTTGGTGGTATACTCCCGGTGCGACATAGTACCAGCCTCCAAGGTCAAGAATTCATATTCTATCTTATCCAATTCATGCGGAGGACAAAACTGATCGAGAACCAATTTCTTCAACTCATCCCATGTCATCCGCCTAATCGAACGATCACCCATAGCTTGCGCCAAGTTGTCTCACCAACATAGTGCCTCGGAACAAAACGAGGCAGTAGCATAAGTCACCATGTGATCCCCCTTGCACTTACTAACCCTCAGAACGGCATCCATCTCTCTCACCCACTGATGTGCTGCCAAAGCATCTTTAGTACCATCAAAAGAAGGAGGGTCAAACTTCTTAAAGTCACCATACGAGCAACCCCGAGTAGATACACTAATAGTCCGCACCTCATCTTCATCCCCACTCGGCACATACACTTCCTCTTCCTCTTCGATCTGCACCTCCTTACTCTTCCTTCCCTTATCCGAACCTTTACCAACCAGTGACTCCTCCATGGCCCTACCTTATCCGAACCTTTACCAACCAGTGACTCCTCCATGGCCCTAACGGCCTCAGCAACGATCTCAGGGATGGCGCTATGGAGCACCTGGTAGATCTCATCCGTGATAGCCTCGCGCATGGCAGGATCTAAGGCGGGGTTATCCCCCTCTTCATGAATCGGGGTCTCCTGCTGGGGAGTAGGAATCTCACTCTCAGCTTCAGCACGTGGCTTATGACCATGGCCGCGAAGACTAGTACCACCTCTCTTAGCTACTCAAGTATTAACTATGACTTATCCCTACAAAGACAGAATTTTAACACGATTAAGTACATGTGGCATTTAGAACATGTAAGGTAAGGGTAAACTGCTAATGACGTTGATCAAGTGTAATTAGTCGTTTACATTACCCGCCCGTCCTAAGCACCCCTTGCCCCTAACCTCGTTAGCCTTCTATCTAACACTTAGGCAGTTAACCACATACTGGAAACTTTTAAATTTAAACGAATGACTAATAATTTAAAGTTACCTCTTGGCGTGCAGCTACTCGCGGTGGGCATACTGGTCTCTTTTCTTACAGTTCAAGTCCAAGCATTCGGGGATGCTCGGATCCCTCGAACCATGGCTCTGATACCAACTTGTAAGACCCCAAACCCCGGGCGCCCCACAGTTGGTATTCATACAAAATATTGTTTAAAGTAATTAAACTTGAAAACGGTTTCTTCCATTAAAACAAACATCTCAGAGTGTAAATTCAGTGGAAAACATAAATAGTGAAGTAAGTTCCCTAAAACCCAGAAATTTTGCCCAAAACCAACTTTAAAACATAATTCATGAAACTATTTAAAATCAAATTGTTCAAAGTACATTCTTCCATCCATGTATGCCCTTCACCGTCCAAGTAGCTTCGTGCACGTCCAAGCGATAAGACATCCTCTGCCTAACCTGAAACTCACACTAACATGCACACAAAGTTAGCTTGAGCTGAGTGAGTTCAAGTTTTATGTAAATAATATCAGTAATAACAAATATGGTAGACATACCAAAAGTTTTTAAAGTAAAATGAGTACATCCATTAAGTCATCATTACCAAAGACTAAACATTCTCATACATACATAAACAAAAGATATATATATATAAACATCCTTTCAAGTACATCCCTATATATATAACAATATATATATAACATCCACGTATAACATTAGGGTCGAGCAAACGTACAACCCAAACACGTAACATCAACGCATGCAAACACAAAGTAGGCATACGCAACATCCGTAGTCGAAACGACTACAACTCCGCCAAATATAGGCCAAACAATAATGTATATATGTATATATATATATATATATATATATATATATTTAACATCCCAAGGCCTACCATATACTAGCAAGCCTATATAAAATCGTTTAAAACATTTCATCAAGTCAGAAAAACACTTAGGTGTGCATGCTAGCCCAAAGCTTGAAAAGAGTAAAAGAGGGGCATCATGAACTCACCTGAGATCAACCAAACACCAGCAACGAGCTAGGAAATCTCTAAGTGCACATGCACAAGTAAGGGCCTGTAAATTGTACACAACGCGTTACTAAACTAGACCGTAAGAACACACTTGCCTAACGGGGCCGCTCAGGCCCAACAAATTGGCCCGAGGCCCAACCCATACTCTTTTACCTTAACTCAGCCCCTAAAACCTTTCAATTAACCAAATCCACCCTTCGATCAGGGTCGGGGCTAACCATGATGCACAACTCACCCGTTTGTATGCAAATCGAGTCGAATACGCACGTAATAAATCCTAAAACCAATTGTCAAACAAATCAGCCTCAAATGGACCAAATTCCCATCTTAACCTTTTCATACATCATAATTATGTCACCCGAGTTGATAGGGTTGACGGTTCCTTTTTACAACACTCACTTTAATGTTTAAACGACAATTCGCGCACAACCGACTCGATTGACTAATCACCAACCTAATCAGCCCCGAGTACCAAAGAAATACTTTTCCCACAGCCCTTAAACCCCCCCTAGGACTAAGCAAACTGATTCGGTTGGTCATTCAGTCGATTAACGCATCAAACTCAACAATTGACGATTCTACACCCGATAAACCCTAGTTTTCGATCTAAAATCGATTGACCGACCTAAACACCTTCAATGAATATGGTTTTTAAGTATGATGTACCACACATACCTAGGAGGATTTTGGTGCAAAAACCTCATTCAAAATAGTCCCGGAAACGCTCAATTGGACAGCCACCCGGTTAACCTAAAACAAGTCGTTTAACGATCAATACGCGCAATATAAAGGTCAATTAAGGTGTAAAAGACATGGGGAATCATAAAACCGACCTTGAATTGAAGTTTTTACGGTTGAAATTCGGCTACACAGAAGAAAAATCGCCAGGGGGGTCTGGTCCGATCGGCTGCGCATGGGGGTTTAGGGTTAGGGTTTTTCATTATTTTATGATATAAAATAAATTTTACACATTAGCCCTAAAATTTTAAGGGATATGGTAACTTGGAAGGAAAGGTTGGATAATTTAACGTACCGAGATGACATAAAGGCTCCCGAGAAACGTCGGTTAAATCCCGAGAATAATACATACTTTACAAGCTTTAACTCTTGGAACCGAAATTAACGGGCGTTACATTTGCTAACGTAAGCGACTACGATCTTGCGATGCAGTTTCAGAAGGTTGTTCGAGTCTGTTATGCATACAAGATTCATAGCTACACTAACTGGAAAACGAAGATGTTCCAGCCCCAAATGATAAAGAGCTCAAGACGAGGGGGAGTTTGTTGATACATGTTTTGTACGTGACGGTCTTTATGGGTTTTTAATGTAGTTATCTTATAATGTAGGGGATTTAATGTAAATAGCTCATCCGCCTAATTTTAATGCACATTCGTTACTCCGTAACTAATGTGTCCTATTCGTATTAAATGTAAGCTCATTCATGAACCTTGATTAACGAATGAGATAACGAAAAGGGCTATACGCTATGGTTTAGTGTATTAATGAATGAGTGTTTTCATTCGTTAAGTTTTAATGTAACGAATGACACATTTGTTAAATGTTAACTTAATGAATGTGGTCATCCCCTATAAATACCCTGTAAGATATTCATTAATGTAACAGTTCTGATTACTACCTTCTCTGAGTCGTTACTCTGCCGGAATTTACTCTCAACACACAGTACACACACATAACGTAATCTAGCCTAATCGTATACCGTATCAACGAATAACTCGATGCCATCCTAAGATCTAGATCCTAACCGGCTCAATCAATCCGACTGAACCGGTGTATATGAATCCGGCTGATCCAAACCCTCTGAATAATCCGATCCCAATAAATCCGATGTATCCTGTCGATCATATAGATCCATATGTGGCTTATGGAAGCCAACTACCGTATGCTTCGGGTAGTCCTGAAATGCCTATAGAGATATCAAGTAACACCTCTGAAAGCATCCCATAATACTACCCGTCTGATATACCAACTTACCATCCTTCTGACGAGGTGGAAGTTCAAAGTAAAATAAAACATGAGACAAGTACTGAATCATCAAGTTGGATGAACTGTCATTCCAACCAGAGTATGTGGCATTTTGGATTATCGCCACCAGGTTACCAAATTATAGCAAGACCTAGTCAAGGACCGATTCATTACTGTGAGGTTCCTGGTTTTCCACCATACCAAGGTCCTATACCAACTGTATCTGAGCAAGAGAATGAGATACGGGAGGAAGCCCATTTAGTCGAGGAATTCTACACTACAAACATTCCCGACGAGGAAATGCGGGCTTACGTAGCAAATCCTCACCTATACCCAAGAGAAAAAAATTATCTTTTTCTATCTGCATCAGCACCAGTAGGGTATCCTAATCAACCCAATGCGGTAATGGATGAATTAAGAAATGAAAGAATTAAGAAAAAAAATATAGGCGATAAGATCATCAAGAAGTGTGACAAGATGAAGAGTCTTGTTAAGAAATGGGCTAAGGATTAGTACTATGTTATTATTTAAGTCATGTTGAATTTTTCTATTTCCTCTGTAACCTGAAAGTTATGAATAAAAATTGTACTGTGTTTCTAAAATCTGTGTATTTATCTGAATTACAGAATGTCTAAACAAAGGGATCAAATAAGTCAAGGGAGTCAAGCTAACAAGGCGAAGACCCCTGAAAATAATACTAAATCAATCCCGGAAGAATACATTAGAGGCATTCGTGAAATGATAAAGGAAACAGTTTCCCCGTTAATGAAGGAAGCCGTAACTCCTTTAATAAAAATAGTTCAAGAACACACTGCAAATTCTAAAAGTTTGGCCAAATAAAAATCAATAAAACAACCAAGTCATAGTGTATATGTGCACTCTAAAAGGAAAGAAACAACAAAAGATGAGAAAACAAAGGAATAAAAAGATAAAGGCTATGAGAGCTCCACTGCTGAATATGAACCAAGTCAAACGAAGAAAAGAAAGGTTAGCATGAGTTGTACATTCAAAGACTTTCAAGTGTACAAACCAAAGGAATTCTATGGAGACAAAGGTGCGATTGTTACATTACGATGGCTCGAGGAGATGGACTCTATCGTCATTATCAGCAAATGTACCAAAGAGGAAACTATCTAGTATTCATCCTAGATGTTCAAGGGACAAGCGCTGGAATGGTGGAACACACTGATAGAAGTGAAAGGCAAGAAAATTTTGTATAATCTTGAATGGAAGACTTTCAAGGAATTGATCAAGAAAAGATTCTGCCCTGTTTATGAGATGGATCAAATTCAAACCAAGCTCTGGAATCATAAAGTAATAGGAACAAATATCAAGGAATATAACACCAAATTCCTTGATTATTGTCGACTCGTACCTCATCTTGTTACTCCCGAATATAACAAGGTGACTTGATATATTTACAGTTTGCTAAAAGAGATCCGTGATCATGTGAGATCACACATGCCTGCAACGACCGAGTCTGCTATTAAGCATGCTGGTTATTTGATGGAAAGTATGATCAGAAATCGAGAGGAGGAGAGGAAGATAATGGTTGAGAAAAAGAGAGAAAATGATGGTAAGAAGATATTCGAGAAAAGTAGAGAAGGGTCGAGTGTGTTTAATCGGCCGTTGTGTAAAAATTATGGAAAATGACATGTTGGGAGATGTTTAAAGCCTACTCCCAAGGTTGATGTTCGAAGGTTCGATCCATATTCGACTTGCAACTTTTGCAAGAGACCAGGTCATAAAGAAGAAGATTGTAGGAAGAAATTGATCGTTTGTTTTGAATGTGGCGAGAAAGGACACTTTAGTGTTAAATGCACAAAGAAGAAATAGGTAGCTGGAGGAGCCAGTGGTAGTGGTGCTAGAAATGATGGGAAAAAGGGAAATTCCCGTGTGTTTATGTTGAACACCCAGAAGGTGGGAGAGTTACCAGACGTGATTACTGGTACGTTTCCTATTAATAATGTTTATGCTAGATTCTTATTCGATTCAGGAGCCAATCAAAGTTTTATAGATTATAAGTTCTGTAATCTGTTAAATGAACCTTTAGTTAAACTGAACAACTATAATGAAGTAGAAACAACTAATGGAAATTTAATCAAAATCTATGAAGTATTAAGTAGCTATATTTCTTTAGCCGGACATGATATGCCAGTAAAACTATTACTTGTGGAGTTAGCTGGATTTGATGTTATATTAGGAATGGATTGGCTAGCTGCCAACCAAGCCCGAATTTTATTTAACGAGAAAACTATAGAATTATTAACACCGAATAGGAAGATTATTCGAATAGCTGGAGACAAAGAATCTGGTAGAATTGGAATTGTCTCCAAAATCAAGGCAAGTAAATGTATAGGTAAAGGTTGCTTAGCTTTTATGGCATACGTAACTAAGGAACCTGAACCTAAAAAGATGGAAGAAGTTTCGATTGTTTCTGAATTCAAGGATGTATTTCCCGACAAATTGCCTGGAATTCCACCTGACTGAGAAGTCAAATTCAGAATAGACTTAATTCCAGGAACAACTCCGATTGCAAAATCTCCTTATCGTTTAGCGCCAACTGAAATGAAGCAACTAAAGAAACAATTGGATGAATTATTAGAAAAGGGATTTATTCGACCAAGTTCTTCACCTTAGGGAGCTCCAATCTTGTTTGTAAAGAAAAAGGACGGGTCAATGAGAATGTGCATTGACTATCGTGAACTAATAAGGTGACAATCAAGGACCGATATCCATTACCAAGAATTGATGATCTTTTCGATCAACTACAAGGGGCGAGTTGCTTTTCCAAGATTGATCTAAGATCTGGGTATCATCAGCTGAAGGTTCAAGAAGACGACATATCAAAATCAACATTCAGAACTAGATATGGACATTATGAGTTTACTGTTATGCCATTTGGACTCACTAATGCTCCAGCAGCTTTTATGGATATGATGAACCGAGTCTGTAAGCCTTACTTGGACAAGTTTGTGATTGTCTTCATTGATGACATTCTTATCTATTCCAAGACGAAGGAAGATCATCAAGCCCATCTAAGAACTATACTAGAAACATTAAGGATAGAATAGCTATATGCTAAATTTTCGAAGTGTGAGTTTTGGTTGTCCGAAGTACAATTTCTTGGACATATTGTAAATGAGAAAGGGATTCAAGTTGATCTGGCAAAGATTGAAGCCATTACGAAATGGGAAAAGCCCAAGACTCCGATGAAAGTTAGAAGTTTTCTAGGGTTAGCTGGTTATTCATTCAAAATTTATCAAGAATAGCGGTTCCTTTAACTTCACTTACCCGAAAATCTGTTAAGTTTGAATGAGGACCAAAGCAAGAAGAATTTGAAACTCTTAAACAGAAGTTGACACATGCACCTATCTTAGCCTTACCTGAAGGACAAGATAACTTTACCATATACTGTGATGCTTCACACACAGGTATGGCGTTTTGATGCAAGATAAGAAAGTAATTGCATATGCTTCAAGACAGCTGAAAGTTCATGAAAAAAATTACACCACTCATGACCTTGAGTTGGGAGCTATAATTTTTGCATTGAAATTATGGCGACACTACTTGTATGGTGTAAAGTTTACTGTTTATACTAATCATAAGAGTTTGAATCATATATTTGATCAGAAATAATTAAACATGAGGCAAAGGCGATGGATGGAAACACTTAATGATTATGATTGTGAAATCGTCTATCATGAGGGAAAAGCCAATGTTATGGCTGATGCTTTAAGAAGAAAAGAACACGAGAAGCCGAAAAGAGTACGAGCTCTGAGACTGGAACTTAAAATTGATCTATTAACTGAAATTAAAGAAGCTCAGAAGTTGGCACCAGAAGAAAATAATATAAAAGCTGAAAAAGAAAATGGAACAATAGATCAATTAGTCAAAGGCGATAATGATATACTCAGGTTAGCAAAGAGAATCTGGGTACCGATGGTAGGGAGCTTACGAGAGAAAATATTGGAAGAAGCACACAAATCCAAGTATATGATGCATCCGGGAAGCGATAAGATGTATCACAATCTTAAAGATGATTACTGGGGGATCAGAATGAAGAAAGAAATTGCCTTGTATGTGGCTAAGTGTTTAACATGTTCAAAAGTCAAAGCTAAGCATCAAAAGCCGTTAGGCTTATTGCAGCAACCCGAGATTCCTAATTGGAAATGGGATATGATCACTATGGATTTTATTATGAATCTACCTAAGACTTCTCGACAAAATGATGCTATATGGGTTATTGTTGATAGACTGACCAAGTCCGCTCATTTCATTCCAATCCAAGAAACGTTTATCAAGGACAAGTTGGCACAATTATACGTAGAAAATATTGTATCATTGCACAGCGTACCATTATCCATCATATCAGATAGAGACAGTCGTTTCACCTCCAATTTTTGGAGAAGCTTTCAAAAGGCAATGGGTACGCGCTTGAATTTGAGTACTGCTTATCACCCACAAACTGATGGAAAAAGTGAAACAACAATTCAAACTTTGGAAGATATGCTTCGTGCTTGTTTTATTTTCTTAGGTGGTAGTTGGGATACACACCTGTCTCTGATAGAATTTTCGTACAATAACAGCTATCACACAAGCATACAGATGGCACCATACGAAGCATTATACGGACGAAAATGTAGAACACACGTATGTTGGTCTGAAATCGGTGATAATCAGTTATCAGGTCCTGAGATTGTTCAACGAACAACTGATCAAGTAATTCAAATTCAAGAGAGACTGAAAGCAGCACAGGATAGACAAAAGAGTTATGCTGATGTAAGATGAAAACCGCTAGAGTTTAAAGAAGGAGATAAAGTGTTGCTGAAAGTATCCCCTTGGAAGGGTGTTGTTCGTTTTGGAAAGAAGGGAAAGTTCAGTCCGCGTTTTGTTGGACACTTTAAGATTGTTGAAAGAATAGGTCATGTAGCTTATCGTGTTGAGTTACCTGAAGAAATGAAAGGAATCCATGATGTGTTTCACGTATCAAATCTGCGTAAAGGTTTAACCGATGAAACACTCGCAATGCCTTTAAAAGACGTGCAAGTAAATGAAAAGCGTAAATTTGTGGAAGAACTGATATAAATTGAAGATAGTCAAACCAAGTTCCTAAAACGTAAGAGATTGAAGTTGGTAAAATTTAGATGGAATTCCCGACGAGGACCGGAATTTACTTGGGAAATTGAGTCCGAGATGAAATGAAAGTACCCACATCTCTTTACATAAATCTCGAGCACAAGATTTCTCTAAAGATGGGGAGGATGCAACACCGTGAAAATACCTCATCTAATTTTAGACTAAAAATAGAAATTTTGAGTTTTAAGACTCATCGCGCTACGCAATGGTCTCTGGTATTAGAACCATCGCGATACGCGATGAAGCATCACACAGTTCAAAAAATGGGGGGCGCCGTGCTACGCGACGACCAAACCCAATAGTCTCATCGCCCTACGCGATGACAAGGTTAAGTAACCTGGGACACGTGGCCAACCACGTGGTAACACATGGCTTCTCCTGGTGAATTGCGGCGTCGCGCTACGCGATGACCCTGGGAGAAAGATCATCCCGCTACGCGATGCCCTGCAAAACTCAAGTATAAAAGGGCAGCTACGGGTTCAGCTTCCTTCATCCCATTTTCACACTCATCTTCACATAGTTAACCTAGAAGTACGTGCTAGAGTGTTCAGAGGTTCTGAGGATCCAATTCCGTGAAGAAACGACGTGTTAAGACGCTATAAACGAGCTGGTGCGCTGTTAAATGAAGCACAAGCTGAATCGCTGCTAATTCTCTTAGATCTTAACTTCCGATTAGCCGACTAAGGTAGGATTATGGTTAAGTTACTATATTATATAGTTATTAGAACCTAGTTAAGGATATTGTCGTTAAACTGTAAATGTTTTCCAAAATAAAGTTTTACAAAGAAAAGACGTTACTTCCACGTGAAGTAATGCTATCAAAACTATATTTTGACGGGCACGTAGTAACTGGAAGGGGGATATCATTAGTAGACTCTTCTTGCCTAATGTAAGTAATTCGTACACATCCTAATCAACCGCGGGACCCGTTTGCTTACATGGAGAAGTTTGCCAACGTAATATCCTTTATTAGGCCAAAACGTGCTATTCCAAACGTCATATGTAAATACAAGTATTTTCATAAAACGACTATAACTATACTAAGGTTAGGTCAGACCTAAGAGTCTGCTGATCAGACCTCAAGTCTACTGGACTGAATCAGACCTAAGAGTCTGTTGATCAGACCTCGAGTCTGATGAACTGAAACAGGCTTAAAGTTTGCTGAATAATACCAACTAGGTACTTATGCATACCAATTATGAATATAGGTTGATAGCATACTGAACCTAAGGATTTTGATATTACCAATTGATAATACAAGGTGAACACGTTAACCTTTTACTGTCTGAACTGATTTTACTCTTGTAATAGACAGGTTGTTTATTACAAAGAGTCTGGTAAATGTTTGCATGAGATATTATCTCTAAAATAGTTACAATACAAAATAGATAATAAAAAGCAGCTCAGACCAAATACACATGTGTCTGGATCCAAACATAACTGATAATTGGCATACAAAACCAAGTCAGTCATGACCAGTTCTCCAACAGGGTTACATAGCCTAGGGGAAGATTGTCTCCGAGCAGGGGCTGTGTACTCGGGGAACCTTTGAATTGTGTGTGTAAGGCAGTGGTACAAATCCCAGGAATGGACAGGCATTCCTGCTGAGTTTGTGAACAGAAAAACTATGTTTGTATTTAATGACTATTATAAATGTTTTATCGAGTCAACGTTTCACCAGCATATAGCTGACGTGTTTTTCCCACCCATGCAGGTAACTAGATGATAATAGAGGGTATACAAGGATTGGAGTCATTAGAAGATCGTTCACGATGGCTCAACTTTAATATTTATAAATCCTTGTAATTTTCATATCACTGTTTTGTAAAACTGAAACTCGGGTATTTAATTCCTGAGTAATTTCGATATTGTAAATTAATATTTTAAATATTTTAAGACTTCCACTAAAATGAACACGCTACTATGATTTATTTACAAAACTAGATACCAACCCAGAACGTCGCACCCAGGCCCTTAACCGGGGTGTGACAACTGGTTTATGGGACGGCCATTATATGTGCACGTCGTGGGATGGCCATTACGTTTCCAGGTGCCATCTCTCCATCGGTCGATGTCGCAATCAGGGGTTATTGAGGGAATATTCTAGAAGTAGTTTGTTACAACTGCTTTTCCATATCACGTGGGGATCATTCACGTGATGAGTCCCTTTGTGTGGCTTGCGGGTTCCTCCCGCGGATGCTCAATGGCAATCCACGGGTTGTGGTGGGAGTTTGTGGGTAGTTCTACTATCCTCCCTCTATAAACCCCCCCAGTCCATTTTTGCTTTCGCAATACGATGTCGTGGGTGGAATTAGGAACTCACTGCTCTGACCCATTGGTGTTGGTTGAGTTTGTTAATCCGCGAATTTTTCCTGTTGCTTTTGAACTGGGGGTACTGTTTCGTCGTCTGAGACATGACGCCTTCAGTCTGAATCTTGTCAGGGGTGGTACTCGAGGTGCTTGCATGTAATTTTAGGCGGCTGATTCAAAATCATTTTGTTTTTTGTCAGTTCCCGCCTAACGTGTCACCTTCTAATTGGAAGATTACCAAAAGTGAGCTGTATCCCTCTTCCTTGCATTAATTACGATGTGTATATAAAGGGAAGAAGCATTTCATTATCAGCTACTTTGCATAAACTTTTTGAAAACTTTTCTCCTTCATCTTCTTCTTCTCTTCCTTTCTGCAAACACTTATTTGTGTGTTTTGATATTTCTTTACGATGGCGGGTGGCAAGAAAGAAGGTTCCAAAGGTAAAGAGGGTTCCAAGGGGACTGTGGATAACGTTCATATCAACTGGAGAATGGCAGATTTCCAGGATATTACCCATCTGTATGGGTTGGTGCCGGAGTGGGGGGCGGAGATTCCTTCTCCAGGCCCGGTGGTCGATAGGCCGCTGGGCGGCAAGATCGCCCTATATGGCGAGTTTTTCACTACTGGCAATTTCCGGCTGCCTATTACAAAGCTCTTGAGCGAATTTCTTGCTGCAACTGGGATTCATATATCTCAAATTCATCCATTAGGACTCATGAGACTTTGTCATTTTGAGTTCTGTTTCCGGGCACTGGGAGTGGATCCATCTATGGATTGCTTCCTTGCCATCTACAAGATCCAGGTTCGCGGGAGCTGGTTCAGTTTTGCGGTGTTGAAGAAGCTGATAGGGGCCGAGCCTCCACGGAGTGTTCATGAGTGGAAAAAAAAAATTTCTGGATTAATGCTGACGTTATTCCGTTATGGCCCACCGATCCTTAGTCCAGAAGTTTTCCAACCTTCCAATTGCTGAAGTAGAAGGTCATGATTGGTATACCACTCTTACGTAGACTCCCACTCCGATGGGTCTTATTCCGGAGTTTGCGTTGGTGGCAGTGGGGATGATCCGTCGATGGCCGTACCCGGGAGAGGCCCCATATTTCTCTAGGGATTATGGGGGTAAGTAAACATTACTCTCTCATTATATTTGTATGTATAGTTTTTTGACTTGCCTTTGTTTCAGGAAAAAGCAAGATTTTAGAAGTTCTTATTCCCGCGATTGCTGGGAACATGTACCAGCTCCCATTGGAGCATCTGCAGGTGCCTATTCTTGAACAGACGAAGGGGAACTTTAGTTTCCCTATTTGCGGGCGGGCTGAACATGAGGTCAACGAGTCCGCTGTGTCCCAAGGTGTGTATATCCTGAACCCTCGACCTCTTACCATTATGCATCCAGACGAGATGATCATCCTTTCTTCTAGCGAGGATTCTTCTAGTGAAGACTCGACTAGTGAGGGATCACCGTCTGGTACCTCAGATAGTTTTCATGCGGGGGTTCTGTGTGCTATAGCAGATCTCGTCCACTGCAGCAAGAGCAAGGTGGATACTGCTGGTGTGTCCGGCCATGACAAGGACTGTGGCGCCGATGATCCCGCTAGTGGGGAGGCAACCAAGGATGCCGATGACCCACCGGTGGAGAGGCATATCATACTGCCAATGATCCAACAGGCGGGGAGGCATCCAAGACTGCCAATGATCCCGCTGGTGGGGAGGCATCTAAGTCTGCTGGAGGGAGCCTGCTCCCAAGAGGCTGAAGATGGCCCATCTCCGCGATCGGGTCAGGGATGTAACTGCTGAGGAGGCTGCAGGTATTTGAACCTTATCTTTTATTTTTGTTCTTCAATCATTACTAATTGTTTGTCGAACTTTTGACAAGTGACGATCATTGCTCCTCGTCCACCGTCGCCACCTCAGACTGTACTACAGGCTGAGGGTACTAAAGATGCAAGTGTGCACCCCCAGGTGGTAGTGGTGGAAACAGAGGTTGTGCCTCCAAAGGATACATCTGAAGATCCTCTTGTTTCTACGGGTGGGGGAGGGGGTAGAGTCTTCTGCTCAACCCTCATCCTTGAATCTTCAACAAGAGGGTTCTTCTACTTTCCGACCCTCATAGAACCTAGGCAATGAAACGCTGTTCTCTGACCCGCGTGCGTGCCTGAAGTTCTTTGAGCATGCCTCCCCCCGGCCGAGCGTGAACACATTCGCTCTCATACCCAGGAGAGTTTGGCACAAACACTTAGCTATCATCTAGCTAATGTGTTGTCGACTGGGCGTGAGAAGTTCAAAGGCTGGGTCACCGGGGAAAGGGATCTGGCGCACGCCGCTAGAAGGAGGCTGAGGAGGCCAAGGACGCTGGCCAGGCTGAAGCTTGGGAAAAAGATGCTTCCCTCCAAACAAAACACAAACGATTGGAGAATCAGCTCTCTGCTCAAGACAAGTTCCTATCTGCCCAGGATGAGGAGATCCAACGGCTCCAAGCTGAGTTGAAAGCAAATGATGAGCGCCTCTCCTCTATTTCTAAGGAGAATGAGGTTTTACGGAAGGCAAACAAGGATGCGGTTGCTAAGAGGCATTGGCTTCTCAAGTTTGGCTATCCCAAGGTAAATATCCAAGTTACCCTACAACTTTTCTCCTTTTCTCTTCTAAAATGGCATGCTGACCTTGCAATTTTTGTCAGGTTGTTAGCCTTATCAAGGATGGACCAGAGCTTGGGGACTGCCTCGCCATGCTTCTTGTTGGTTCCTCGCGGCGGGTCGGAAGGCCGGTTTTGAAGAGGGTTATTCAATGGCCCGCAAGGGACGGCCGCCTACCGAGTTCGTGCTTCATGCGCGAGATTGTCAAAGTGAATACAATGCTGACCTTGACGCCTTTAACGATCTAACTTTTGACATCCTGAAGTATATAGAGGAGCACCGTCATGATGAATGCTGCGTCGGCAACTTAAGGCTTCATGTTAATGAACTTCTAAGCCATGCGGAGAGCTCTAAGAAGGAGTAGGATACTAGGAATTTTATGTAATTGTTTTTCCTTCTTATGTAAATATTTTTTGTAATGAAATGAAATTATCATTCCCTTGTTCTATTGTGTTTGCTATGCTTGAATTGATGTGCTTTGAACTTGTCTATCTGCCTTCTTCCCATTTATACGCGTATGTTAGTCACGGATGCTTTCATTATCCGCGGTTGTTGCCCGCGAATACTGAGACTTGTCTTTTTGTAAGATCCCAACCCGGGAGACCTTACAGTTGGCAACATCATAAGAAAATAGTTCAACTAACAATAAAATGAAAACCATAGCAGTGGAAAAGAGTCTTTCAATGAGGAAATTAAAAAATAATCCAATAAGCAGAATAAACAAAATGTCAGCCAGACGGTAAACGGATAACTTCCACATGCAGCCAAGAGGGTCCAAAAGTTCTTACGGGTACCTGAAATCAATTTGATATATATATATATATATATATATGGAAAACGTCAGCGTTACTGAGTGAGTTCTAGTTTTCAAAATCATCATAAAGATTTAAAGTAGTAATCATCATAACATAAACAAGTGTAAGCAACATAGCATATAAAATGGTTAGTGCACTAGGTTACAAAGGGTCCATAACTGCCCCCAAACAGGCCAAACACTAAGTCATAGCATCGTTAGAGAACTTCTTCTAGTGCCCTGTGAAGGGACTTCTTCAATTGCCCTGTGAAGGGATTTCTTCTAGTTTGACCCAACCCATACACGACCGTTAAATTAATAAACAAAAATAAATGAATAAATAAATAAATAACAGCATGCGTACATTCATAATATACTTCTTTATAGCCATCATCATAAATCTCAGTTTATAAACATGTGAATTCATTTGGACAGAACATATCAAATCTTACATAAACTATACGTGAGTTTGTAAACCATTTTCTTTCTCGTCTTTCATTATAAATCCATGTACATCAATCGTATTTTATAAATACATAAAATTATATATACCAGCCCTAAAAATATTATTAAAACATTTAAAGAGGGCATCTAGAACACACCTTAATGAGTTACGCAGATTAACTAAGCGCTAGAGAGTCAACGAACAATGAAACCGCGGGGAACAAGAACCTACAACATTGCGCACCACGTTACTGCGTACATACCCTAACCACTGAATTACTCCAACGGTATGTTTAGGGTTGACAACCATGCACGCACAGGGTTGGTCTTAACCCTAATGAGTCGGCTTATGCTCGCCGCCTACCCGAACCCAACATCGCCCTACTGTCCTCATGCATGGGATAGTATTAAAAATAGTATTTAATAACTTTGCATGTTACTAATAATTTTGCATGCTACTAATTATAATGTTCTTTAAGTGGTTCATGCATGCATGGTTTGAAAGACATTGCAGGTCACGAGGCCGGCTTCAAAAAAATATCACCATGCTTTGTTTCATTACCAACACCCACAACCAAGGATCACACTGTCGCGAATAACCATCGAAAAGATTCAGTTCTTTTGCATGTCCCCGACCCGGTTAGCCTGCCTTAGTATTTCCATCAGTGTTTAGGTTGTAACGATGGCCATCATAGTAACCGGTTCGGGATAATGCAATCAAGCACGGTGTGAATAAAATGACGAGTTCGATCATGACCAACTCCAAAATAACAACAAACTGATAGTGAGTCCAGATCTCTTTTACATTGGAATCGATTACGATGGGGGGGGGGGGTAGATGAGAACGACTAGAATTCTTGTAATAGCGGGGCGAATTCAAGAAAAAAGAAACCGTATTCCTGCGCGTCAATAGAAACCAATCTTGAGATGGTAAAGATCAATTTCGTGCTAAAATCGATCTCGAAATACTTACTTGCAGATTAAAGGAGGAAGATTATGCACTGAACCTGACCAATAGAAACCGATAACGACCGAGGCGATTCCTTACAACAACCGCAACACCACCACGTATGGTAAACGCAAAAAGGTTAATACATAAGGTGATGGTTTGAGCTATCAAATTAGATTGTAAATTACTAACTCACAGGTCAAGAATTACCTTGCATTAGAGATAGATGATGATCGCTAGAATTTCTGATTTCTCGCCGACGGTTTGCAAAGCGAGGTTGGAATGAAGGAATCTTTGTTTAAATAAGTGGATTGAGATAGAAAATTTCAATTATGCCCTCAAGAAACCTCCACTGTGTAACTTGTTCCCAAAGTCATAAATTTAAGAATCACTAAATAACAATTCACACCCTCAAGCTTAGCGTATTAGTAGACGTTTTCTTCCTTATGTTACAAACTATACAAAATTTGGTTACTCGTAGTTGGGGCGTTACAAGTCTACCCCCCTTACAACAGGTTTCGTCCTCGAAACTTGTTGTACCGAGAATATTTGACGGTAATGCTTCACCATTTCGTTCTCAGATTCCCATGTGACATCGGAACCCTTTCTATGTTTCCATTGCACTTTCACTTGCTTAACAACCTTGTTTCTTAATTGCTTTTCTTCCCGGTCAAGAATAGCAACTGGTTCTTCAACATAGTTTAGTTTCTCGTCCACTTCAATGTCATTAAGAGGCACGTAAGCCCCCTCGTCTGCCAAACATTTTCTCAAATGTGACACATGAAAAGTAGGGTGAACGCCACTAAGTTCGTCAGGTAATTCTAGTTTATAGGCAACTTCACCAACAGGAGTCATTATTCTGAAAGGTCCAATAAACCTTGGACTTAGTTTACCCCGTTTAAGAAATCTAATAATGCCCTTCCATGGAAAAACTTTCAACAGAACTTGGTCACCGACTTTGAATTCTATTGGCCTACGCATTTTATTCGCATATAGTTTCTGTCTATCTTGCGCTGCCTTCATAAAAGCCTTGATCATATCATGTTTTATAGTTGTTTCCTCAACGACTTCTAAACTTCCCAATTGTCTTTTTCCAATCAAACCCCAGCAAATAGGAGTCCTGCATTTCCGACCATATAACATCTCATAAGGTGGCATTCCGATAATAGAACGATAACTATTATTATACGAGAACTCCACCAACGGTAAATGGTTATCCCAACTACCACCGAAGTCAATTATGCATGCCCTTAACATATCTTCTAGAGTTTGGATGGTTCTTTCTAATTGACCATCGGTTTGAGGATGATAGGATGTACTAATATGCCATCTAGTTCCTATTTCCTCATGAAATTTCTTCCAAAACCTTGAAGTAAACCGTGTATCTCTATCAGACACAATAGATACAAGCACACCGTGTCTTGCAATGATCTCTTTAATAAAAAAATTCTGCTAATTTCTCAGAAGTATGAGTTTCGCGAATTGGTAAGAAGTGGGCACTCTTAGTCAGTCTATCCACAACCACCCAAATGGTGTGATAACCCTTAGCTGTACGCGGTAGCTTAGTTATGAAGCCCATCGTAAGGTGTTCCCATTTCCATTCAGGTATCTCTAACGGTTGAATCTTGCCATACGGCTTCGGATGTTCGGCTTTCACTTGAAGGCAAGTCAAACACTTACTCATGTAATTAGTTATTTCTCGTTTCATACCTGGCCACCAAAAGTTCTTCTTCAAGTCTTGGTACATTTTGGTAGCACCGGGATGGATAGAGTAACGTGTCTTATGAGCTTCATCCCAAATCTTTTCTCTGAACTCCCCGTGACGAGGTATCCATATACGCCCGAATATAAGTTTTACCCCATTAAAGTCATCTACCAAAGACGCTTCTTGACCAACCATACGCTCTTTATTAATTTGCTCGCTTGATAAGGCCTCTGTTTGTGCCTTCAAAATTTGCTTCATAATATCCAGCTTCACGATAAGTTGGCACAACTTCACCTGAATGGGCTTCCGACTCAAAGCGTCAGCTACGACATTAGCCTTTCTAGGATAATACACTATCTCACAGTCGTAATCCTTTATTAGATCTAACCATCGTCTTTGTCTCATATTAAATTCCTTTTGTTCAAAGAAGTACTTTAAACTTTTGTGATCAGTATGAATCTTGAACCTAACACCGTACAGATAATGCCTCCAAATCTTCAGTGCAAAGACCACAGCTGCTAGCTCCAAGTCATGGGTAGGGTAATTAGCCTCATGAGGTTTTAGCTGCCAAGAGGCATAGGCTATCACCTTAGCATGTTGCATAAGGACACAACCAAACCCTTGATAAAAAGCATCAGAATAGACAACCAAATCCTCAGTACCATCCGGTAATGCCAATACTGGAGCTTGAGTTAACCTCTGTTTTAATTCTTGGAAAGCCTTCTCTTGATCTAATCCCCATTCAAACTTGGCTTCCTTCTTTGTCAACCTTGTTAAGGTGGAGGCTATCTTAGATAAATCTGGAATAAACCTTCGATAATAGCCCGCTAAACCCAAAAAGCTTCGAATTTCAGACGGTGATGTAGGGGATTCCATTTCATAACAGCTTCCACTTTAGCGGGGTCCACCATAATTCCATTCATGTTAATCACATGACCTCAAGAACTATACTTCTCGTAACCAGAAAGCGCACTTAGAAAACTTAGCATATAGCTTTTCCTTCCTCAAAGTCTCTGGAACTTCTTTAAGGTGACAGGCATGATCGCTTTCACTTTTAGAGTAGATAAGGGTGTCATCGATAAAAACAATAACGGAACGATCAAGCATAGGGAGACATACCCGGTTCATCAGGTCCATAAACGCTGCAGGGGCGTTTGTTAACCCGAATGACATTACAAGAAACTCATAATGTCAATAATGTGTGTGGAAAGCAGTTTTTGGTACATCATGTTCCCTTACTTTTAACTGATGATAACCCGACCTAAGACCAATTCTTGAGAACCAACTAGCTCCTTGCAGCTGATCAAATAAGTCATCAAGCCTGGGTAATGGGTACTTGTTTTTCACGGTAAGCTTATTCAGTTCACGGTAATCGATGCACATGCGCATGCTACCATCTTTCTTCTTTACAAAAAGTACCGGAGCACCCCAAGGCGAGATACTCGGTCGGATGAACCCTTTATCAAGTAAGTCTTGCAATTGGGTCCAAAGTTCCTTCATTTCAGAGGGAGCTAGCCGATAAGGCGCCTTAGCAACAGGCTCAGCTCCTGGAATAAGATCGATTTGGAATTCAATTTGTCAATCTGTTGGAACATCTGATAAATCGTCTGGGAACACATCGGGAAAATCCCGTACCACTGGAACATCCTCGAGTTTAGTACCATTAGATTTGGAATCGATAACGTAAGCCATATAAGTCTAACACCCCCGCTGCATGAGCTTTTTGGCTTTGATCATAGAGATAACTTGCGGCATTAGGCTTCTTCGGTCACCGTGAATCGTAACTAGGCTACGATTAGGGGCTTTGAGTTGAATTAATTTTTCTCCACATACAATATTTGCGTCGTAAGTACACAGCCAATCCATCCCGAGAACGACATCAAAACCACCCAAGCTCATGAGGAATAGTCGAATAGGAAACTTAAAACCCGAAAGTTCTATAAAACAATTACTGATTGCTTGATTAATTTTCAATGACTTACCACTAGCAACTTCTACTTCAAAAGCATCTTCTATTAACTCGGGAATTTTATTAAGCAGAGGAAAAAATGCGATAGATATAAAACTCCTACTAGCACCCGAATCAAACAAAATAGTAGCCGGAATACCATTAACCAAAAATGTACCTGAGACAACATCGAGCTGCTCTTTGGCTTCTTTACGAGAGAGGTTTTACGCTCTAGCTTTAACTTTTGATTTGTCACCTACTTTTTCGTTAAATGTTCTTTGTTGACTCGGCTCACCAGGCTTATTCCTAGGGCAAATAGTAGCCATGTGCCCAGTTTCACCGCAGTTCACACATTTAGCATCAGGGCATTTATATGAAAAGTGACCTGTCTTTCCACATCTGAAGCATAGATTTGAACCAAGACGATATTCCCCAGAATGACTCTTACCACATTTCCGACACTCCCCTGAATTTTCAACCTTGATCTTCTTTTCTATAAATCTAGAACTTTCTCCTGTTGGCTTTCTATTAGCTTCAGACCATTTCCTTTTTGATTCAGCACGGGTAGTCTCCTCACTCTAGGCATCCTCCCACACATCACCACTGATTTCTACTGCCAGGTCTAACGTCTTTGGGTTCACCCCTTTGACAAGAGCACGAATCTTGGGCGGTAACCCATTTTTATAAAACTTTAACCTCTGCTCTTCGGTACTAACAAGGTGTGGGAGTAATCTTTCCAACTCAGTGAACTTGGAAGTGAATTCTCGATGCATCATAGAGCCGGCTTTCAATTCCAAAAACTCTTTTTCAGTCTTATCAATTTCAGCATGAGGGCAAAACTTTTCAACACTAATTCCTTCATGTCTTTCCACTTCATACTTTTCATAGTCCTTTCACCTTTGGTTTGTTTAACCGAATTCCACCAACGCAGGGCACTAGAGGCAAAAGAGTGGGCTACGAATTTCACAGCTTGATCTGCCCTACACTCGCTGATGGCTATAACCGCTTCCATTTCCGACACCCAATTACACACAACGGTAGCATCCTTTTTACCATCAAATTCCGGAGGATTACACTTTTTAAACGAACGATAGTTGCACCCCTTGGTTGTTTCCTCATCTGAGCTCCCATCTTCTTCTTCACTACTAAACACAGTCACGAGTTTCTTGCCTTTCTTTTCCGAGTCTTTCTTACTAATAGTCTTCTTTTCTTTCTTTCCAGTCTCGGTCTCTTGGGTTATAGCTTTAATGACTTCGGTCATGATATCGGGCATGGTATTACGGATCACTTGGTACACTTCATCAGCAATAGCCTCTCGGACTATTGGTTCCAAGACCGCTCTATCATCTATGGGGTGAGAGTTAGTCTTAGCCTCCGAATGGTGAGTGTCTTCATGCTCGGGTTTAGTGGTTTTCGTACGTCTTCCAGTCGCTCGGGTTGTAGGCTTAGGCCCAGCACGACCTCCGCCACGATCGCCGCAACCACCTGAACGTCCTCCACCTCTAGCCATTGCTTAATACCTAGGATAGAGAACAAACCACCAACGTTGTCATTCTAGGTCAGAATTCATAACGTAATAGTAATGTGAACTACAAATTTTGGTGGCCAAATGGAGTTAATCGTGTACTTACTTAAACGAATAGACTTAGATTTCTATACCTGATAAACCATAAGAACGTTACCTCCTGGCTAGCAGTTATCTGTTCTGGCATTTTTTTGCTTTGGTCCCATTCACAGTCTGAGTCCAAGCATTAAGGGATGCCTAGATCTCTCAAACTATAGGCTCTGATACCAACTTGTAAGATCCCAACTCGGGAGACATTACAGTTGAAAACATCAGAAGCAAATAGTTCAACCAAGATTAAAATGAAAACCGTAGCAGCAAAAAAGAGTCTTTCAATGCGGAAATTAAAACATAATCCAATAACTAAATAAATTCAAATACGGGAAATAAGCAAAATAAACAAAATGCCAGCCAGACGGTAAACGAATAACTTCCATATGCAGCCAAGAGGGTCCAGAAGTTCTTACGCTCGCCGCCTACCCGAACCCAATGTCGCCCTACTGTCCTCATGCATGGGATAGTATTAAAAATAGTATTTAATAACTTTGCATGTTATTAATAATTTTGCATGCTACTAATTATAATGTTCTTTAAGTGGTTCATGCATGCATGGTTTGAAAGACATTGCAGGTCACGAGGTCGGCTTCAAAAAAATATCACCATGCTTTGTTTCATTACCAACACCCACAACCAAGGATCACACTATCGCGAATAACCATCGAAAAGATTCAGTTCTTTTGCATGTCCCCGACCCGGTTAGCCTGCCTTAGTATTTCCATCGGTGTTTAGGTTGTAACGATGGCCATCATAGTAACCGGTTCGGAATAATGCAATCAAGCACGGTGTGAATAACATGACGAGTTCGATCATGACCAACTCCAAAATAACAACAAACTGATAGTGAGTCCAGATCTCTTTTACCTGGAATCGATTACGATGGGGGGGGGGGGGTAGATGAGAACGACTAGAATTCTTGTAATAGCGGGGCGAATTCAAGAAAAAAGAAACCGTATTCCTGCGCGTCAATAGAAACCAATCTTGAGATGGTAAAGATCAATTTCGTGCTAAAATCGATCTCGAAATACTTACTTGCAGATTAAAGGAGGAAGATTATGCACTGAACCTGACCAATAGAAACCGATAACGACCGAGGCGATTCCTTACAACAACCGCAACACCACCACGTATGGTAAACGCAAAAAGGTTAATACATAAGGTGATGGTTTGAGCTATCAAATTAGATTGTAAATTACTAACTCACAGGTCAAGAATTACCTTGCATTAGAGATAGATGATGATCGCTAGAATTTCTGATTTCTCGCCGACGATTTGCAAAGTGAGGCTGGAATGAAGGAAGCTTTGTTTAAATAAGTGGATTGAGATAGAAATTTTCAATTAGGCCCTCAAGAAACCTCCACTGTGTAACTTGTTCCCAAAGTCATAAATTTAAGAATCACTAAATAACAATTCACACCCTCTAGCTTAGCGTATTAATAAACGTTTTCTTCCTTATGTTACAAACTGTACAAAATTTGGTTACTCGTAGTTGGGGCGTTACACTTTTTCTTGTTATTTTTGTAATTGGATCTTCTTTAATGCCTGGCGTTTCAGTTCTAAACATTTAGTTTGTCTCTCATTAATATGTGACTAGGAACACGCCTGGTTTTTTTGGTGGCTGATGTGACAGGACTGTTCTGCACAGAAGCAGGATGTGATAGGTCTGCAAGTTGTTGACAGTTATTTATCGGGATTTTAAATTTTGAACTATTCAAATTCTCGCCTGATGTTTCATAGTGTTATTGGCCGATGGTTATTTTTCACTATTCACTTCATTAAATGCGATTAGTACAAATACCCCATGGCCCTTCACTTTTCTTCTATACCCTTCTGAAATTGCCCTTTCATCATCAATTTTCTGATATTCATCATAGCTCGTTCTAATCATTTTCTAGCAGAATACATGGCGTCTTCAAGACCGGTGCTTCAGACCATAGATCAAGTTACCATCGATTGGGATGAAAGAAGTTTTCAGAATGTCGTTAACGTTTACGGTATTGCTCCTGAATGGGAACCAGAGTTCCCAGCTCCAGGTTCTACGGCCAATCGGCCTCCGTCGAGGAAGATGGCCATCTACGCTGAGTATTTCTCTTCTGGAAATCTTCGATTTCTGATTACCCAGTTTCTAGGTAAACTTATTACTGGGAACATGCTTCACCTTTCTCAGCTTCATGCATCAGCAGTCATGCGCATGCGCCATTTTGAGTTTTCCTGTAGGGCGCATGGTATCATTCCTCTTATTGAGAAATTTTTTGTCTTTTATAAGATGCATTGTAAGGGTGGGTGGTACATTTGCCTACCAACTGACAAGAAGGCAGTTGCCCTGGACACACCTCTCTTGGATCCCCAATGGTCAAGCAAGTTCTTCTGGATACGAGAGGATGTAGTTCCGCAGTCTATGTATTGCCGTTCAGCGGATCAACCCTTGCTTGCTTTGCCTTTCGTTGACCGTCCAGAGAGGCATGAATGGTATGAAAAATTGACCCACGCCGCCACACCAATGCGTCCTATCCCTGAGGCTGCCCTTGTGAGTGCCGGGATGAGCCGCCTTTGGCCTTATCCGGACGAGGTGCCGTATTTCCGGAAGCCAAATGGAAGTAAGTATACTATTAACTTTAATCAGCTGTTTTAAGTGTCTGATGTTCTCTTATTTGTGCAGCTGAGGGAATCCTCTTGGGTGTCTTGGCTAACGATGTTCCCGGGACAATGCAACTTGTTGCTCGGGATAAGAAGGATCTTCCGATCATTGACAAAACCAAAGACCACTTTTTGTTTCCGCAGAGGACCCGTCGGGAACCTGTGGTCTCCGAGGGTTTATATGCGATAGGTAGCGTTTTTTCAAACTTATCTTTACGCGACCCTTCTCTTACACTTGTATCTTTTTACAGCTTTTGGTCGTAAGAGGAAGGAAGCTTCTTCTTCTAGAATAATCTAACCCTGTATATTTATTTTTGTAGGCTCTCCACTATTAAAGTTTTTTGGTCCTCGCATGTAAAAAAAGAAAAAATGAAAGAAAAAGAAAAATTAACAACCAACCCAAACATATGTTAACAAAATAATGTTTTGACTTGTTTTTCCTTTTCGTAACTTGATTCAATTATTTCAACTAAATTACAAAATGATCTCTCTAATTAAAATATACAAAAATGGTCCCACTAAAAAAATAGAGTTAATCACTTTGTTTACGTAAGCATGATTTGGTCATTTTATATGATTTTGCATAAAAATTAACAGACTTTTGTCTCGGTAGTCAGTACCCAATGTTGTTACAAATTTAAAACCATGAAATCCTAACATGGTACTTAAGAAGCTTAGACCTTAGATTCGGTTATTTTGAAAAACCACAAGAACAAAGCATGTGATTAACTATAGTTTTTCTATTAACTGATTTGCTATTGTACTATGATGATTTATACATTATTTAGAAAAGGACTATCAGTGAAAAACTGAATAACAAAAAGTTATTGATAGCTTCTTTTCTAATAAAAGAACAATATAAAATCTCTATTGGTAGGATACAGTCATGTTCCGATAACACTAATAATATAAATTCGTGTGCTAACAAGGTCTAAGATGACAATTTGGGTTCAGATCCTTTCGTAATTTAAGAAAATGATGAATTCTCTCATGCATGCCCATGGAGTTTTGAAAATCCAAACATCTCAGAGATAGAATATGTGGCTCGACTTGATTATGAAAAGCTACAAAATGTTGGTTATCCCAATAAACTTATTACTAAAGATGATAAGAGGGTCAAATTAATTTAAAAAAGACTCAACCGGATAAGGAGATTAAAACAGAAGATGAATGTTAGGGTGAAGTTTTTAGAGGGCAAGAGACGTATCAGAAATTGGATGCGCGATCATCAAAATGAGGATCACACTCAATCGTTTACTCATCCTCACACTCCTAGTTTGAGTAAAGTGAGCTGAACTACTTTGAGGTAGGCGTGTCTTCGGAGGTTAGGTTTCCGACATGCCCAAGTTTAGACATGCTTCTTCTAACGTGAAAGAGGGATATATGGACACACATGCCAAAGATCCTAAGGGTGACATTGATGTTCTTGACTCTAGCTTTGCTTATTCGTGGTCAGACTATGCTGGTTCAACTAATGACAAAGCTTCACACACGAAGGATATATGGCATTACAAAGATCCAAGTGGGAAAATTCAATGCACATTTTCGATTAAAAAGTTATGTATATGGAACGAAAATAAATTTTTCCCTGTGGATTTAAAAATATGGAGAATGAGTATCAAGGAAAAAAATAGCATTTTTCAATATGATGTTTTAGATGATATACAACTAAAAATGAAAGACATGGTTTTAATATCAAGAGCTCATGAGGGAGTTTGAAGAATATGAATGATGATTATATTGCTTTGTGTATGCTGCATAGAGTAGCGGATTTTCGGGTTATTCCATTGGAGTAGGTTCTAGGTTAGCTTGTTTTTGGCTTTCTTTTGGCCTTGTTGTGTGCCGTTTTGTTTCACGTGTCTCAAGAGTCTCTATGTGGGTTTTTTTCTTTTGATATTGTGGGTCGAAGTCTATTTGGTTTTATGGCTTGGGTTGTATCATTTGTTGTGAGTATAATTAGTTGTTTCTGGGTAGTTTTTTTGCTAGTCAGGTCTTGTATTAACAAAAGTTTAGCCTTTCCAAAAAAAAAAAAGGTTAAACTATTACTTGTCGAGTAGTTTGATAATGTCGTGTAATAAAATAAATTGGAGAGTTTGGACATGTGGGATAAAGTTGATATCACAAACTTGTAATAACTCGAGTATATGTTGTTTTGCCTTTTGGACTATAAACAATTTGGAGATTGTTACATTTTCAAGAAACATGTTCACGTGTTCAAATTAAAATGAAAAATTTTCCATTATTCTACTTTTAGTTTTCTTCTTTTTTTTTAGCGGCCAATTTTATTGAACAACTAAAACAAACAACAAACAAGATGCTCGTTGAACAAACAAAACACCGGTTACATGCACACAATTACACAAACACCAATTTACAATACATTAAGACAAAGAAAACGAACACCAAGATTCCCAATCTAACTTCTCTATTTTACCTCTACATTTTACCCATTGAAAGCTATGCCTCTTGATGTCATCCTTGAGTTTATTGATTGAGACTCTATGATTGTTGAAGATTGTTTTGTTTCTCGTCTTCCAAATGCAACAACAAGCCGTGAGTATTACTGCTTGAATAGCTTTCTGTTTCTTGCTGTTGACACAGGATAACCAGTGAGAGTTTAATAGGTCACTAACCTCAAAAGCGAAAATCGGAGGAATTCCACACCACTCGCTTATAAATTGCCAAATAACAATGGCAACCAAGCAAGAACATAATATGTGCTCTGCCGATTTCGTTCGATCTTGACACAAGGGGCACTGTTTAACTTCATCAATCACTTTCCTTTTATGTAAGGCGTCCGAAGTAGCTATATGGGCCATCTCCGCCTTCCAAGAAAAAGATTAACTTTGTTCGGCACCCACTTGTTCCAATCCAAAACAAAATTACTTATGTTGACGACATTAGATTGGCACTGAAGGCGGCATGACTTTGTAGTAAAAATTCCACCCTCATCTAGGTCCCAAACCCATCGATCCTCAACATTATTCAAAACAGTTCCGGGTATTAAATCAAGGTAGTCCCAAAACTCCGCTAATTCCTCCTGTGTACTCGGTTCTTTGATCCAGCTCCAGACCCATCCTTCAATAGAGGAGCCATTACGTGTTTTACTCCGTATGTTGCACCGTTTATACCTTTCCAATTTGAATAAGGATGGAAACATTTTGCACAATGGCATTTCTCCCACCCAGGTATTAATCCAAAACATGATATGCTCGTCGTTCCCTACCTTTCCCACTATTGAATCCGATAGACTAATATGACGTAGTAAAAGAATTTCATCAGCAGATGTGATATTATTCCATACCCCCGTGTACAAACTTTTACACAGGATTGGTTTTATACCCCGTTCATTAAAATGAATTCCCGTGACAACTCTCCACCAAAGCTTACCCGGTTCTGTTTTATATCGCCACCACCATTTGGCTAACAAACTTAGATTGATATCTCTTAACCACCCGAGACCAAGCCCCCCATATTTTTTGTCCGATGAATCTTTCTTTTAATAACAAACTTCAATTTGACCCAATGAATCTTTCTTTTAATAAGAGAACTGCCCCAAAGAAAATCTCTTCTAATTGATCAATTACCATGATTGGGGCTTTATAAAGTGACAAGTAGTAGATTGGCAATGCATCCAGCACTGACTTGATGAGGACCAATCTGCCTCCCATTGAGAGTCGTGATGCTTTCCACCTAGTCAATCGTTTTTCAAATATCTCGATCACCGGATTCCAATTATTTATTGAGTTCATGTTTTCACCCACTCAAAGGCCAAGATATGAAAAAGGAAAATTACCAACCTTGCAATGTAGTTTGTTGGCCATGTTTACAACTTCTGTCTCGGTAATATTGACACCAAAGAGATTGCATTTGCTTAGATTTATTTTCAGTCCCCAGACCAAATAGAAGCACCGCAACAGTAGCGACAAATTCATAATTGAGTTTTCCGACCATAATCCCATAAACACCACACCGTCTGCAAAAAGAAGATGAGATAAACTCGGACCGTTATTGGGGATGGTAATTGGTTCGAAAAGATTGTTATTGACGGCTTTGTTAGTAATAAAAGATAGATACTCCAAAAGCAAGAATAAATATGAGTGGAGAAAGCGGGTCTCCTTGTCGAACACCCCTATAGCATTGAAATTCCTTAGTGCTTTGCTTCTTGTCGAACACCCCTTAGCTGACCGAAGAATCCCACTAACCCAAAGTCTCCAGCGATCCGGAAAGTTCATGGCCTCAAGAACTCGATCAATGAAAGCCCAACTAATGGAGTCAAAAGCTTTGGTTAGATCAATTTTAAAAAAGAAAGCAGGGTCTTTAGACTTCTTCAACCAAAGAGTATAATTCGTTAAGAATGAGGGGACCATCGAGAATACTACGACCCGATATATAAGCCGTTTGCGATTCCGAGACAAGGGACCCAATCACTACTTTTAATCTCTTTGCAAGCACCTTTGATATTACTTTACTGAGACAACCAATAAGGCAAATAGGGCGATATTCCAAGAAGGATTGAGGATCTCTGGTTTTAGGAATGAGATGGATAAATGATGAGCTACATCCACTGCAAATAACTCCATTTTCATAAAATTTAACAAACACTTTATAGAAATCTCCACCTAATAAGTCCTAATAATGTTTATTAAATACAAAATTGAACCCATCAGGTCCAGGTGCCTTTTCCCCGCCACACTCCCAAACTGCACTTTTAACTTCAGCCAATATAAATGATTGGATAAGCACCTCACTTTCAAAAGAACTCAATACTTTTAGACTTCTTCAACCAATGTAAATGTTTTTGAAAGTGGTTGTGAGTGAATGAGAGAGAAAATGTAATGATAAAAGTATAAAACATTATTATTTAATTGAAAATGAGAGAGAATAGATAATGTTTTTAGTGTAATTATAGAGATGAAGATGAAGATGAAGATGAAGAATTGAATGAGAATGTTCTAATACTTTTAGTTGGTTCTTCCTAAAATTTTCTAAACACCTCCTTTATATATCTAAGAGTAAAAAAAATTGTAAATTAAAGAAAATCCATCTCTTTTAAGCCGAATTAGTTTTTTTACAAGCCTTGAATGTATTTTTTTCCCTCATGTTTAAACAAATCTGTAATTTGAAGAAAATATACATTTTTTTAGGTGGTGTTATATATTTATTTGTGAAGTGATGCAAGGCAAGTTCCTTTTGTGAATTATGAAAACTGTAATAAAGGTACAACTTTTATGGTAGTATTAGAGCATTCTCATTTAATTCTTCATCTTCATCTCTATAATACACTAAAATCACTATCTTTTCTCTCTCATTTTCAATTAAATAATACTTTTTTATACTTTTATCATTACCTTTTCTCTCTCATTCACTCACAACCACTTTCAAAAACATTAAAAATCATAGAGATGAACAGTGCGCTTCTCTAAATTTAATCATGAACAGTAACATTTTCTCTCTCATCCTCTCACAACCATTTTTAACCATCTCTAAAAAATGGAGAACCCCCTCACATAATTTAAGGAATCAATTTGGAATGCTCTTATTGCTCTATATATGAGGTTTTAAGAGCATTCTCATCCAACCCCTCATTTAATGTGAGGGGTGTTTTTATAATTTAGAGAGTGATTCAGGGTGTTGTGAGTGAAGAGTTTTTATATTTTAGAAAAAGTAGTGGTTTTTCTGTATATTTGAAAAGTTACTGTTCATCCCCTATAGTTTTTTAATATATTTTGAGAGTGGCTCTGAGTGAAGGAAAGAGAAAAGATAATAATGTATAAAAAGTATTATTTAATTGAAATAGAGAGAGAAAATGTAGTGAGTTTTAGTGTAATTTTTGGTTTAGAAATAGAGGGTGGGATGAGAATGCTCTAAGCCTTAATAGGCCTATTATTAAGACATAATGCTGCTAAGTAGCACAACCATGCAAGTCATTTAACATCGATTGGTCTCAAATCTCACCAGGCGTAGAACCCTACGTTCTAACATGTTTTGGGTCAAATTGGGTCGTATGTACGTTTAGGGGTGTAAACAGGCTAAACCATGTTTAGCATGTTTAGAGCTTTTTTTTTAACCTGAAGGTTGGGTTATGAGTTGGTTTTTCAAGCTTGGGCTTGGCTCGTTTGTTATTTTATAATTAGTTTATATATTTTTTTATTCTTTTTTTAAATATTTTTAGAAAAACCTTAAATGTATCTATGCTTAGCTCGAGATTATGTAGTACCTTAAACAAGCCAGATCTTGGCTCAAGCTCAGTTGTGCACTGTGAAATTAACAGATAGAAGTTTAAACGAGTTAAAACTTAAAATTACATGGGCTCATTATGGCTCGACAAGCTTAAACGAGCTTCCCATACAATGATTGAGCTCGGGCTCGATAGCGAAACAAGTTTTTTTTTAGGGCTCGGGCTTGGCTCAAGCTCGGAAAAACATGGCTCATTTTGAGCTTTTTACTGATCTGAGTGGCTTGCGAATAGCTCGGTTTGTTTGCACTTTTGTGTACGTTTTAGCACAAGTTTGAATAGAGCTATTCATGTTAGTAAAGATAAATTAGTAGTACATTGTCGTCAAAATTAAGGAGTTGTAGTTCTTTCATGTTAAATTATTCAAAAGAGTTCACATATTGAATGTTAGCATTTGGTTTCTCTAATTGGGCTGTCAAACAAGCTATGCTAACTATTTTGTGAGTTTGTTGTTTGTAACGCCTGTCTTTTGAGAATGTTAAATAAAAGAAACTTTTATTATTAAATGTGTTTTGTTATTTTAATTTTATTACTTAATTCTATTAAGTAATAAGGAGTTTGAGTGGTAGGCTTAGGATAAAAGATTGACTAAGGGGTGGTAATGGGCCTTAAGGTCCATGGGCTTGGGTATATAAGCACCCTAAACCCTCCCTAAAACCCTCATTCCTCCATCTTGCCTCCACACACACTCAAAGCCCACACAAACACCCTTCTCACATTCTGGTCAGATATGAGCCCAAACCAAACAAATTTGTGCTAGATCTTCACCTAAACAACAAGAAGCAAAGCACTATTCACGTATTTGATCAAATCCGATGCCAAACCGAATCCAAGAGATACGTTTTAACTAAAAAGGTTAAGTGTTTGAGGTAGGTTGCCATGAAACTTGGTATAATAGTAGATCGGCCTGTAAGATGCAAGAAAAACATAAATTTGGTAAGCCGCAACTTAACGGGTGCGATATAGGATGAACAAATGACGTTCGGGCAATGTAAAAAGCGAGTAGACATAGTTGTTACGACCCATAACCCATTAAAAGGGTAAAATCGGGTCATAAGAAAGGGTCATAGAGGAAAATGGCTGAAAAATGGTAAAACAAAGAAAAATCCCAAAGCGGATCGCATAAGGAAGGATCGCATCGCATAGCCATGCGATGTGATTCACTTTGCATACATGCGATGCGATTTGTTTAGCCATGCGATGCGACTGGTTGCGTCCATGCGATGCGATTTGTTTAGCCATGCGATGCGATTAGTTGCATCCATGCGATGCGATTCCTTTAGCCATGCAATGCGATTAGTTGCATCTATGCAATGCGATTCCTTTGGCCATGCGATGCGATTGGTTTTACATGCGACCCGAGTTGTTGTAAAACTTAACTCGACCCGTTTTTCTGATGAATTTTCAATAAAGGCTTATTAATGAAAATAATTTTTTTCCAAGTTGACCTTGTAGCTTGACCCCAGCCAGGGGCTCTGCCCCTTGGACCTTGCTACCAGGGGCATTGTCCCTGGACCCCCGTTCGCTAGGGACTTCACTAACTTAGAAGTATGATTTGTTTAGAAGTAGTAAATTGATACTTAAATTATTACATAGTTAGCCGTGCACAGCTAAGAAATGGTATCACAATTAACTCAGAAAGAAACCAACTTCAGGTGAGTTCTAGCCCCTTTCTCTGTAACGTCTTTTCTAGGCTGTGTGCATACTACTATGTGATAGTTAATACACTTATCTTAAGTGGTATGTGTATGATACATGTATGATTATGTATTGAATGTTATTATTATAGAATGTTTATATGAATGAATATGTATATATATTTATATTCATAACTAGAAGATATGTAAAGTATGCACGTATGATAACGAATGTATGGATGATTTACGAGACAGGTATGGTTGTATGTTTATTCGAAATAGGAGGGACCAGACCCTGATAATATTTGAGACAGAAGGGACCAAACCCTAATAATATCTAAGACATAAGGGAGCAGACCCTAACAATATCTAAGATAGAAGGGAGCAGACCCTAATAATATCTAATATATGTGACAGAAGGAATCAGACCCTAATAATATCTAAGACAGAAGGGAGTAGACCCTAATAATATCTGTGATGGTAGAGATAAAATAGCTTATGGTATACCATAGGGAGTTACGAAAGAAAGTATGTAAGTACGTATGTATTTATGTAAAGTATGTATGAAAGAGGTAATAGTAAGTAAAGTATGAAATACGTGTATTTGGACACGTATAAGTAAGAATATGAATGTAATGTATGTTAACTGAATAACTAGAACTCACTCAGCGTAGCTGACTTTTAGTATGCACGCAGGTGAATAGAATGAGCCAGGTGGCTTGATGGGAGACACGAGGCAATAAAGTGAAGACTGGCATCGAAAAGAAGAAGATTCATGTGTTAGTTATGTTTATGTTAAGACTTATGTTATTTTTTTTAAAACGAGTACTTGATGAATGGTTTGAATGTATGACTTTTATATTCCGCGAATGGTTTTAATTAACTATGGTTTTAGAACTATGTGAATGAGTAAATCCAACACGACGAATGTAAGGTTCCCGAAACCGGGGCCTTACACTGTTTGTTAATTTTAATTACATATGGTAGACACACAATTTTATTTGCACTATTAAGTTTGATCAATGCTTATGAAGCATGCCACAAGCTAACGGTATTATGACTATCAAAGTCAGTTGCAGAAGTACAAGATCCATTGAGAAGCGACTGTAAAGTGCCGACGCCAATGAACTGAAGAAAGAAAAAGAACCCAAGAAACCATTAGAAATCCCGACACCTAGAAACTGACAGTTTTGTCTAAATCAAACAATTTGGTATCAAATGAGTTTTGCATTGCCTGCATAATCATGCAATATATGGACTCTACATTGAAGTTTGGATGGCCACATTGAGGTTGTAGCTTTCATTGAGTGTAGCATGTGGATTGTGCAAGTATCTTGATTTTCATTTTATATTATTAAATAGTTTTTTTAAGTCTACGTTAGCCACAGAAGATTAAATTTATGGCTATGGCCTACTAAAAGATGTTAGATGTATATGACAAATTTTCTTTTCTAACTTAATACATTAGGTGTTTGGCAAAGGGAATCTAACTGGCTGCCTGGCTTGAACGGCTTCAGGTGGGTTGTTAGGAAATATAGACACAAGAAAGTATGGACGAAAGTTCATTGGTGACGGCCAAACACAGGATCTGTACATATGTGGGATGTTGGCTCTTAGTACAACAAGATAAGCTTTATATGTAAAAAAACAAAAATGTATTTCGCATCTCTTTACATACAACATTTTTATCAAGCAAAATCATTCACAATCTGTTCATTATCTCGATCATTTCTACATATAAGCCTCCTTCCTTAGGACCCTATTAGAAAACCCGCCGCATCAAGTAAGCGTTTATACGAGTACAATAGAAAAATCACGTGGTGAATTGTTGCCCCCGCCACGTCGTGTGGGTTTCCAACTAGTATACATACATACATACATACATACATACATACATGTGTGTACTTGTAATCATGTCGTCACTCAATAAATAAAATACCTAGTTGGCACCCGTGGATGCAAGCCAGTTTAAACTGAACCACGCTAAATCCACATGTCCCCTTATTGCTTTTGTGTTTGGTTCGTGTGTGTTGAACCCTAACATGCTCGTATAAACATTACGGATTCCATTTATTTATTTTTATATTTTTTAAGTTTGTTTTTAAGTAATTTAAGTATTTTTATGCCAAAATTGAAAACTTCAAAATATGTTAGCATAGTTTAAACACAATAAAATAATACGTAAATTTAGACTTTCTAATCTAATTATACTAATAAAAGAAAATAATGAAGATGATGTGCCAGTCTTATATTAACTATTGGCTAATTTTTTCCGCTCAAATTCTTAATATCCTTTTATGGGTATTTTAGGAACCTTCCATATAAATAAAGATTATAAATTCTGAAATTGGACAATTCTTAATAAAACAAATATTGTTTATTGCAATTTAGATGAGAAAATATAAAACAAAAATGAAATTGATATATTTAATCAATTTCAATTTTAATTTGTTATATATAATAATTTCATGCATAATAATATTTAATCAATTTCAATTTTAATTTAAATTTACCAACATTATCAACAACAACAATAATAATAATAATATATGATTTATTAGATTACGGTTCCATTTAAAAATTAAATCACTTTCTTTAATGTCTTTAATTTTTCTAAATATCTATATTTTGTAACATAACAACAAAAATATATATACATATGTATTATCCAATTAAAAATATCTTTTTATGTGAAAACCATATTTAAATCACAAAAAAATATGAATTTAATGGGTTTGTGACACTAATATTGGGATGAGATCGGTACCGTACCGGTACCGACCGGTCCCGGTCCCGAAAATCGCAAATTTTGGGTACCGGTACCGAAATCTTCGGTTCAGTACCGGTAAAAAATTCGGAAAATACCGGTACCGGTCTCGATACCGAAACTCAAAACTTTGGCACCGATTTGGTACCGACGGTACCAAATCGGTACCGGTACCGGTACCAGTACCGAATTTGCCCATCCCTACACTAATAGATGATCAACCCAACATTTATTTAATATAACAAAATTCGAATTGTTTTTATGAACTTTTCTCTAATCCGTCTTATATATAAATATATACAATTTTAATTGAGAATATTACTTTTGCAATTGATCAATGTGTTCTGAATTATATCAAGCGTATTACACCTTCATTATTTTAAGTTTTCATATCCAAGTCTTTTCTTTTGATTTATTATGCAATTGCATATCAAGCATTCCAACGAAAATAAATGTTTCAGTGAACTCATATCAACTTCTTTTGTTTTCAAACTTTTACAAACTTTAACATCACAGTGGCATTGGTCACGGGTGAGCTCTTTTATTTGTAACTTTTTTACTAAATTGATAAAATGCATGCTTAACAATAAGCCCAATGCCAGAGAAAAATGCATTTTGCGGTTGGGATCATTGGTCTTTTGGGCGGCTTTTAACTAAATGTTTACTTTTGAGAGACTAACTGTATCTACAAAACATACACTTTACATTCATGTTTATGACAATTTCTTGCAAGTAATCCTTTTTACCTTTCTCACTTTTGTAAATTATAAACTTCTTAGTACTTGTAGTATATATATTTGAATATATTTGTAATACATTTTTTTACATGATTATGTTCTTATGTTTAATATTTATTTATTTCAAATAATTAATTATATTAATTTGCATATTGACAAAACTCGTGTAATACATGGGTTCTAAAGCTAGTAGTGGTAATATAAAAAAATACGATTAGTTTGTTTTTCATGTCAAGCGGGTTTGTGAGGTGTATAACCCATCAACATGTGAACACGACCTTTTTAACAACCTAATTAGACTGTGTAATTCTATAATATAAATTAAAGATGTGTTTAATTGGTTTATATTATCATGTAATTAAAAGGTTTTATGGACTGACCGACTGAATTATTGACCATCTAATTTTCACCAATATAAATACTCGAGGGCCAAATTCCTAACTATGCATGTATTAAATGAATCATTTTAGTTATTTAATTTAAAAGTAAAAAACGATTTAACTCACAATATTTAAATCTACCATTAGTCTTTTAACTCGACATGATTATTGGCATCGTAAAACCAATAATAATAGTATTATAAGCTAAATCCTCACTTTCAAACTCGGTTCCACTCGAATTATATTATGGCAAATATGTTAATACATATATTGATATATACATTATTGATATATACATTTACACATGTAAAATGTAGTAATGTAAAATAACATAAAATAACATCAACCTAGACTAGCAAGATTGCTGCAACGCCAAGTATTGTGATTGATTATGAGAAAAACATAAAATAACATCAACCTAGACTAGCAAGATTGTTGCAACGCCGAGTATTGTGATTGATTATGAGAGAAAACTCCAGACTATCATCATGCACCTATCATATATAAGAGAAAATGTTCATAGATTCAAATGTATGTAACTATACACGAAACTCCAAAAACAAAAAGATATTTAGTCCAAAGCCGAAATAACAGAAACTAAACAAAATCAATAGTCTGTTTTATGTTTTTGTAAGCACTGAATTTTGAGTTTGATTTAGGTTTTTACACGCAATCAAAACCATAGTAAACCGACTTTACAAATTTTCAATTTTATTCAGAATTTACAAATACAAAATTTTAGTAAATAGTATAACAATATTGCTTGGTTGTATAATAAACAATTAATCATTACTTAACAAAAACTAGTAGCCGTACCCGCGCGTTGCAACGGGCCGAATTGGTATCATGTTCTATGTTTGTTGGACATATTCATAAGATAATTTGCTTTTAGAGCATTCACATTGATTAGGCAGTCTACACATTGCTTCATTACAAAAGATGAGATTGGTTTTAGTTACATTTGATGATGACAATGCATGCTTGTCTCTTCACTCCGGGTTGAAAGGATTTTGTTTCTTCATTACATCTTGAAGATTATGTAAACATACAGCATTTAGATATATGACTTTGATAGTAAAAAGGTCTTGTTCAACTAAAAGAAAAACACACAAAGATGAGATCTTGATACATAATATTACCTAATATGTAGACATCAACGGTCTGTTTTTTTCGAGTTTTTAGATAAAACTGGGAACCTGATTTTTAGCCTCCTTATCATAAAAGCAAAAAGACTAATGCTTAATGTTCTCCCAGCAACTTACAAAAGCTTTCCGCAATCCTATCTTCATTTCTATGAGTTTTGAATTTGGATGCTCATGTCCTCTCGTAATCTAAAATCAAAACAACATCAAACATAAATAATCATAAAAGAATAATTATTGTTTTGAGTTACCTACCCCAAATGGCACTAACAGTTTGAGAACCTCAAAGCATATTTCGATGGGTGGTTGAATAAGCAAAAGCACTAAATGCCACAAACACACGTCAACATCGAATATGCCTACGCTTCCTTCCACCGATGTTATTGACACTTTGAGAATCACCTAAACCGAAACCTGTTTACTGATTAGGCGGTAACATCATGATCAAGAGACACCTTAGAGTCAGCAACATGCAAACAATTTTACCCAAACTGAATCAAATAGCTAGATGAACATATCCACAAAATTGAACAAATAAGTTGAAGTAATATTATACAACATACCTAAATCAACAACCGTTTACACCTTCAATTCAGACAATCAGAAACCCAAATAGCTGGACGGATGTCATGGCCTGACTCCCTACGCCTAAAGCCGAACACAAAAAATAAGCAGTAAGTCGTAGACATCGATCACCACCACCACTATAATCTTCATAATCCCTCTCACATACCAAACACGCCTTTTAAATATATATATAAAATCTAAACCTAAATTTGTGATTTTGAGCCAAATTCTTAGCCGAAAATTTACAAGCTAAAATAGTTAAACCAATACAAATTGTCTTTAAAATCTCGGAAACCAAAATTTCAATTAGGATTAAGCTGAAAATCAACCCAAATTGGTCTTTATTTGAATCCCTTCTTACATCACTTATGCACAATCCATATCTCAAAACACAAAAATGTCACGAAAACACTAGAACAACATAGTGACAGAAGTATGTTAAAGAAACATGCAAATTTTCTAGTCTTCAGATCAGGTCAAACCTTGGATGCAAGGTTTGACTCGGACTCGTTGACTTTTTTAGATTCAAACTTATCAATAGCTACTTGAAGCTCATCTGAACCACCAACCGCTCTCATGGTGTAGAAATACACCCCAAATACAAATCCGGTCAAACCACCCGCAACCACCAGGTTCTTGGTTTTCGGTGCCAGGCTCCCAAATCCCGCCATCTAACTCGATCAATAATCTTTACCTACATAAATTCAACAAGGCCATTAAAAATCAGTGAATCGCTTACACAAACAAAAACACTGTAGAATTCTAGTATACAAGAAAACCTTCATACATAAATCCGATGCGGGCCACACTTGTTAACTAGCTAAAGGTGGCAATTTTAATCCATTTATTATATTTTTCGTTTTATTCTATTTACAATCTTAACTAATAGCTAATTTGTCTTTTCTCCAACAACAAACGGGTGTCACTGTAGGCTTACCAAATGAACACGAAATGGTTTTCTTAATCCAACTGAGCAAACAATTGAGCACAAACAATTAACTGAACAGGGTTGGTTTTCTTGTTCGTGTCCATTCAATAAGAAAGCAAGTGTATTTGTTTGCTAATAGTATTAACGAACGAGTCACGAAAGAACAAAGTTATATGTTTGACCTAAAAATTTAATAAAGCTAGACTAAATTGTATGAGATGATATTTTAATTTTATAAAACAAAACAAAATTGTAATGAGCCAAAATACCTTACATGAATACATAAACAAACGAACATAAATGAACGCTCACGAACATAAATAAACGAACGAATCATGTTTTCATATTCTACGTTCAACTAAATGAGCAAAAAAAATGTTCATGTTTGTCCATTTATTAAATAAACGAACATTCTGTTGCACGGATCATGAACATCGGTTTATGTAGGCTTAGGTCACGTAATGTTATGAATTGGCGGTTATTTACTTCAGTTCCATTGGCAAACCAGAAGTTTAAATTATGTATATTTTTATTTTCTCAAATGTAGCATACTGCATTCTAATCATAAACCGTGACAATAAGACCAATTTGAATTACGAAAGCAAGTGAGAAAAGCAAATGTGATATAATCTAGAGGTACACATATTAACAAGTAAATTAAGATCAACTCTTGATTTTATTAACATACTAATTAGCCAACATAACCATGATCTTCTCTATTAACCTATTCAAGCAGACAGCGTGATTGGGGGACAAGAATTGTAGACAAAACTTGCAACTTATTTTTGAAACAATAACAAATTTGAAAAGGAACAATGATATGTATATCCAGAAAATGCATTTGTATGCAAATTGATAACACATAGAGTAAAACAGAATATAAATTGCTAACATGAGTCAAATGATACCTAACTTCTTGTAATTCAATACACGAAGTTAGATCCCCTTTTGTTTGATGTTAGCAATTTATATTCAGTTTTACCCTTATATATTATCAATTTACTTTCAAACGCATCGTTTAGATGTATCAATTGTTAAAAGAGTACCAATTAGGTTCAGCTTTTAAAAAAGAATCAACATCAACTAGTTAGGTTCATTGTTGAAGTCGAAACATGTGGTTTTAAAGAAGTATCAATTCGAAAGAGGCTGGTTAAAAAAGTATGAATTATGTTAGGGTGAAAACAGAAGAGGTAGTTTTGAGAGAAGATTGGGGGAAACCTGGTGAATCCAAATTGAGTAGACATGATTTGATACTAGTGACAATGCCTCATGAATTTGATGATTAAAATAACACAAAAACACGAGATTTGAAAATAGACAATCACCAACAAATTCCGTTGAAACAGGCAAGAGCCCTAGTAAGTGAGAAGTCGATTACCTGATGCGATGCGAGAACGATGATGCAGTCAGTTGGGTGTTGGACCTTGGAACGTCAATGATTTAGGTTGCCCTAATTCTTTCCTTTTATACTTTGGTTGGTTTACTGACTAGCTTCTATACATTGGGGTTCGGTATAGTCTGGTATGTTATTGTTTTTTTTCTTTGGTGTTGATAGTCACTTTTGACATTTTACGGTATCGGTATTTTCGGTATTAATACCGAACTCAACCTAGTCTATGTAATTCTATTAAACGTATAACAAATCTTATTAAGTTGTCAAATAAGTTCAACTAACTCTAGATATCATTAATTAGTTGATATGGAAACGATAAAAATAATACTTTTTGGACATAATTTATGTTTATAGTTGTGTTAAACATAAATGGTCGTTATAACCATGTGTTACACGTCAAATATGTTGTGTATCCTTCATAAGTCGTGTAAAAATGACCCATTAGTTTAAATCTCATCACACAAGAACCTGGTATCATGTACAACATTTTCATCCTGTAGCGTCATATAAACGTACGATTTCAAAGGAAATGCTACGTGGTTGACTTGTGTGTATGTGACTTAGTATACATATTTCAAATACATGAAGTTTAGACTAATAAATAGAACAAAACTCATAACGCATCCAAACAATACAAAAATTAAGGTCGGTATGAATCATTGATATTTTATTATTAACGATGATTCAAGCATATCAAAACTCTTGACAATAAGATGACCAATATTCATTTTTAGTTAGTTCATAAGGCTATTTAGGATAGTTATTAAACACTACCTGTTTATGAACGACTTATCTACCACCCAAACCCCTTCTAGGGCTAATGCCATCCTTATCAGATTTTTATAATCTATCTAATTCATTTTTGTTTGAACAATAAATTTCTTTTAATCTTTGTGACATGTGAATACTTGAACCAAAGACTTCACTTTGAAATTCATGATGTTTAAAGCTTTGCCTTTGTCAATGTACCATCAACTAATTGCTATAATCTATCAAGGGTGTGTTTGGGTTTGTTTGTTTAAGTGAAAAAGGACTTTTTGTTAAAAGTGCTTATTAACTTACGAATTTTTTTTAAAAAAATGTTTGAATTAGGTTATGTGTTGAGGAAATCTAAAATGACTAAAAAGGACATTCTTTTTGAAAGCAGTGCAATGGGTTTTGAGGGTTAAGGGGTGTAATAAGTAAATCAAACTCATTAAGTTAATAAGTTACATATTCCTAACTTTTCAAACCCCTTCCACAAATTAAAAACCATAAGACCTTATAGCAATGTTGCATAAGTCGCTAGGCAGTCCCTATGCGGCCGATCCCCTTGAAGGGAGTACTCGGAATTGCTAAATATAAGAGAAATTAATTATCGGACAATATAGATGTATATGTTAAAACAAACACAATTCACATCAAAATAAGCATAATTCATGTCCAAATAAGCATAATTCAAAGGATACATGTTTAAAGTAAATCTTCAAGTTCCAAAATAATTCAACATATTCAAAAAGACATACGAAACATTTAAATCTCGTCTTCTTCGAAGCCGTCCTAAACGGTGATATATCAAAATAAACAAAATATAACAAAAAGTCCAAAAAAGTTATGAATGATATATTAAATCTACTAATCTAGCAATTCAAGTATTCAATTAAGTTACAAACTGAAATCAAAACCTAAGGTCCTAAACGGTGAATAACAGTGAACAATTAGTCATCACAGTGAAGGATTAATCAAAACCTAATTCAAGTATTCAATTAAGTTACAATATCTGAAATCAAAATCAACAATGAAGTTAAAAACAAACCTTGAGTGAACGACGGTAATCAACTAGAATGTCAGATTAGTGCAGCCGTGCAGTGAAAGGATGTTGGAGTTTGGTGGAGGGCTGGACTCTGAAGGCTGACGATGATAATGATGATAACGATTTAGGGTTTTTAGAACAACCAAACCCAACCATTTCTCTTGCTTCAACCTACCAACCCAACAAAACCCAAATTTACGCACAACCCAACAAAATCATACTTTTATTAAATAAATTATATAATATAACTAGTTTTTTTTATATTAAAAATAACTTTTGAAATTAGAAAAAAAAAATACTCTAAATATAAAAAAAGTTCTTTTCTTTTTAAGTAGAGAAAAAAAATGTTATAAGAACTATATGTTAATGAAAAAATAAAAACAAAAAACAAAATGAACTTTGGTATATTTTTTTGTAGGTTAGATTTCTTGATAATAAGTTTTTATCTATAAAATTAGATATATTTCAACTCATAGAAAATTACACGTGACAAACTAAAGTTAGAAAAGATTAAGAGATGGGCTTCATGGGGTCAACAACCAACCGACTTTTGGTTGCTGGGCCGAACAAGTCGGATGATTTACATGACTTTTTAATTTTTTTTAATATCTAAATCTCCAACCGACCGACTAAAGTACCACCGATGGGAGTGGTCTTATGGTTCATCGGTTTGTTTTTAGTTTTTTTAGTAATTTGTTTTAAAAAAAGTCAAACTCGGTGTTGACCGAGTAGACCTTGTAGGGCGAGTTTGTCCGAGTAGACCGAGTTGGACCTTGCCGAGTTATTTTGGCCGAGTAGGGAAAACGCGCCAAGGTCGGAGTCCGAGGACCTTGGAATCGTCGATTCCAAGGCCTTGGAATCCAACTTTTACAACACTGCCTTATAGTACCCCTTATTACTGACTTTTCAAAAAGTCTAAGTTATAAATTAATGAAAATAAGGAATCCCAAACACCCCAATAATAATTAATGCTATCATGTAGTTTGTTTGTTTGCTTGCTTGCTTTTTTTTTAACACATATAAAATAATAAGGTAAATGAAATAAAAACGTGTGCACATGAATTATAAGAAAACAAGACAAAACGAAAACGAGTATGAATCAATGATATAGGGGGTGTTTGGGATTCGTTATTTTCATAACTTATAACTTATAAAAATTTTTAAAAAGTTAATAAGGTGTATAAAGTGTTTGGCAAACCATAAGACCTTATGGATTTTAATTTATGGAGAAAACAAAATAAAGGGGTTTTGAAAATTTAGAAATTTGTAACTTATTAACTTAATAGGTTTGATTTACCTATTATACCGGTTAATCAGGCATCATGTAGTGGCGTTGATAGCCGAAAGACAAGGGTACATGCACCGATCAGCCGGTGTCCCGATGATTGAGTGCTATGTGCCTTATGTCCAAGGCTTGATGCAAAACTACTATCGAGCCGGGGGTCTCACCGGAAGCAGCCTCACTATCCTTATGGGGTAGAGGTAAGGCTGTCTACATCTTACCCCCCTCAGACCCTACTATAGCTTTGCTATTGGTGGGATATACTGAGTACGATGATGATGATGATGACTCCTCTAACCCTCAAAGTCTCAAACCCATTACACTTCTTTTAAAAAAGATTGTTCTTTTTAGTTATTTTGACTTTTCCCGACACATAAACTAATCCAAACATTTTTTTTTAAACTTTTTTTAAAATACTCATAATCTAATAAGTGCTTTTAACAAAAGTCCATTTTCTCTTAAATAATAAGCCACCGCCGCATCCTCCGGATAAACCGTCATAACACAACCCACACCACTGCGGTCACCGCCTCGATACACATAACGCCGCCGCAAACCAACCGGATATCTATCTGACTCGCACCTACCAAATTTCAATTTCCTCTATCCAATTAGTTTTCTTCCAAGGTACAATTGCTATTAATCCATCTTAATTCAATCAATCATTGCTTGCATCATCTTCAATTCTTTCTCTCATTTATCGTTTCTCCATAGTATAATATAATATTGTTATTAGGTTTTAGGGCAAAACATCATAAAATTAGGGCTTCTCTAGCTAATTATTATATTTTGTTGATTAGAATAGTTTATTGATTTATTCTGTTAGGTGTTTTGATTTTGCACTTTGCAGACTTAAATCTGGTTATGATTAGAACCACATTAGGGTTTGAAAATTGAGAAATATAACAATACAACTAAATATTGATGAACTGTTGTTACAAGGTATCTATCATTCAGTTGCTGCTATGTTATCAATAAAGTCAACTTCAAAGGCCGTGAGACAGTTGACTGCATCCAAAAACGGCTGCAGACGGTTAATCAGATGCTTACAGAACAAACCTGAATTGGAAAGTTGTGCTCAGAGTAGGTTTATTAAAACCGTTGGGACTATTGAAACGTTACCGTCTTCGTGTCAAACGGTTGTTGGTACTCGCAATTGTATTCCTTTCTCGTTGCAAAGTAATGTGTCTTCGGGGATAATTGTTCAGAAGAGGGGATTTTTGGGATGTGGTGATGGAGATGAAGGAGGTAATGTCTTGTCAAAAATTCATGAGGAGAAGCGTATTATGGGGTAATTAGTCGTTTTATGTTTTATATGTTTTAGTTCTTGCAAGTAGTAACCATTAGGTTCTAGGGTTGTAAGCTGAATGAATAAGAACAAGGCTTGTTTGTTAGACTTTAATTGAGCAATCAAATGACCAGAAACACTTAAACGAATGGAAAATGAGCGCGCTTGTGTTCGTTTGTTATGAAAATGAACGTGTTTCGTGCTCGTTTTTTAACATAATTGAACAGACAAACGACCATAAACAGACAAACGAACGGATTTTTTTGTTCGTGTTTGTTCGCTAAGAAATTGAATGTGTTTGTGTTCGTTCGTTAAGAAAATGAACGCGCTTGTATTCGTTCGTTTAAGTTTAATTGAACAAACGACCACAAATACTTAAACGAACGGATTATCTTGTTTGTTAAGAAAATGAGTGTGTTCGTTCTTTTAACTCAACTAGAAAACAAGCGGCCACCGACCACAGACACTTAATCAAACGTGATAGCAATATCACCGGTAACGGATAGAAATTTGAAATAATTAAATAAAAACGGATAGATCAACGGCTCGTTTTTGGATACAGATACACCACCGAAATAAACCGTCGGGCTACGATCTTTAACCGTAGATACAGATACACCACTACGGTTAGAGGATCGGGTCTAAGAACACCATCCAACTTGCCAAAGTTGAACTAGCATAGACACATGTTAATCTAACTCTCACTCTCAAGAGATAAACCAATACAATAACTTTTCATCATAAACACACTGTCCTTTCATTCTCCTTTGAAATGGTTACATATAGGGAAATCAAAATACTACACCATGCACGTTTCCTACAACTTAGGAAATGAAAATGCTAACTTCTATCCACTAACCTAAAGATATAAACTGCCAATTAATTAAAAAGAAAATGCAATAATATATTAAAATAATTAAAAAGACACATAATCGAATATACATCAAAACGTATTTTCATTTTGTGTTCGCTTGCTAAGAAAATGAACGTGTTATTTGTTTAGTTTTAATCGAACAAACACACGACCACGAACACTTAATAACGGAAACTGATTTGAGTTCATGTTCATGTTCATGCTCATGCTCATGCTCATGCTCATGTTCATGTTTGTTCTTTTAACTTTAACTAAACACCCAAACGACCACAAACTCTTAAACAGGCGGATTTTCATTTTGTGTTCGTTTGTTAAGAAAATGAACGTGCTCATGCTTGTTTATGCCCGTTTGTTAGCAAACGAACGGTTCACAAACAAAAATGCACATGAACTAATACCGCTTAAAAGTACACTTGAATATCAAATTAAAGTCTAAAGCATTATCATCATTACATCCAAGATTTCAAAAGTAAATATAGATATCTTAAGAAAGGATCTTAAAGTATGAAACCAAGTGGATTATAATTAATAGTAGTAATAAATAAGTTTTAATGATTATTTAAACAAACAAGTAAAAAAACGAACTAGACATGAGTTCACTTGTTTAATTAAACAAACAAAAGTTGGTGTTTATGTTCGTTCGTTTATTAAATGAACGAACATAAACGAATGTAAATGAAGGAACTAAATCAAGGTTCATGAACGTAAATTAGCGTGCAGGAAGTGAGTTCGTTTGTTTAATCAAAGGAACAAAAAGTTGTGCCCATGTTCGTTTACATTCGCTCTGGTTTATTTCAGATATTCTCCAGAGCAATTATTTGCAGTAGTTGCTGCTGTAGACATGTATCAGGATTTCCTTCCATGGTGTCAACGTTCGGATATTGTTAAACGTCATTCGGATTCGTCTTTTGATGCTGAGCTGGAAATTGGTTTTAAATTTCTTGTTGAAAGCTATGTATCGCACGTGCAATTGGTTAAACCAAAGATGGTAAAGGTGAGCGTTTTTCTTATATATTTAAATCAACAAATGCCTGTAATCGGGTTAAATATATTTTGTTACAATTGCAGACGACTTCATCACAAAGCAACCTTTTTGATCACTTGATTAACGTTTGGGAGTTTAATCCCGGACCGGTTCCAGGAACATGTGATCTTCATTTTTTTGTGGATTTTAAGTTCCAGTCACCGTTGTACTCGCAGGTAATAATCATTTTGCAAACCGGATGTGTTTTATTATTATTTATTATGACTATTGTTGTTATCATAATCTTATCTTACTATACTATTAAAGCAAAACCATGTTGACACATGGCATCATTCTAGCATGTCCACTTAGGATGCCACATACACTCTTACCAATTTTACCAATTATTTAATTAAGTAATTTAAATTAGAATTAGAATTAAATATTTTTTAATATGTTTTTTTGTTTGCCACTCCATCCATAATTAGTTAGCTAATAACATGGATGTAACCTCTATTTTAAATTACTTATAATTTAATAAATTGTGTTACTAAATAGCCAAAATAGAAAATTAAAAGCCATTTCATCATACAAGACAATCGACATCAATACCTATTCCTCCATTTTCAAGTTTCTTCACAAAATATTATCAAACATAATGGCCTTCATGTATTTTTGTAAAATGTAATTTCATAAATTACCCGACCAATAACTTCCATCATACTATATGATTTTACTATATTTTGTAACTTAATGTTTTTCAATATTATATTTTAATAGCTCATACAAATTTTTGTGTCTAACGATTATGCAAGATTCTAATCTTATACACCTAATAATAAATTACTGGCAAATACGTTAAATTATTAAATAGTGAAGTCGCAGTTCTCATAACTTTTTACTCAAACCAATTTATTATAAATAAAAAAAAACATAATATTTATGTAAAACCATCTTTATACATAAATTCATAATTTTATATTTATTCAAATAAACGATCATATATATTTATCTTTACCTGACGAATTTATTAATTTTTGTCCGTGTGATACACGGGCCAATAACCTAGTATCTAAATATGATAAGTGCTTGTTGGGATTTACAGATGGCATCGATGTTTTTTAAGGAAGTGGTGACTCGAATAGTTAGTTCGTTCAATGACCGTTGTCGTTTGATATACGGGCCTGGGGTCTCGGTTCATGGAAACGCTATTGAACGAAACGCGTGACAAGTTAATCGGTAAAGTATTGCCATTAGCCGCCATGTTGGTACATTTTAGTTTTTTTACAAAGAACCATCACTTGTATGCTTACAAATTGTTGGCGGATGTGCTAAGAAAACCACAAATCAGCATTTCATTAACTTCAGAGATGAAAATTTTAACGGAAAAAAATACTCATGATTATGGTTTTAAGAAACATGTGGTATATAAATGATTTAGTTAGTTTGGGTATATTTTGATACAATTTGAATGCTGAAATTAGTAAATAAATAACAATAAAAAAGTATTAACTGTTTGTGGTGATAGAAAACATTAGTTTGCCAAGAAAAATGTACACGAAATGTTCTTTCTGCCACAACCAAAAATAATGAGTAAAACAACATTAGAAATGAAATTAAGGTATTTGATCAAACGATTAGGCAGGATTTATAAATGTCGAAACCAACTGAGCCATTCAAACTGAAGCAATTACCCGTTCAGCCTGCTTGACGGTTCGACCAAGGGCTTGATTTTTACGGTTTAGTAGTTCAGCGCATGTATATATGTATTATATTATACGACACTATAGCAAAATCAAAAGAACCGTACAAATCGAAGTAGATCACCCAGTTCTGCATGTTTGGCGGCTCGATACCTGCTTTGGGATGGTTTAACAGTTAGGCTGACAGTTTGAAACTTGAAACCAAACGAGCAAACTTTAAACTTATGGCATTTATAGTTTTGGTACAAATTTATTATGTCCAGAGACTAGAGATGATAACTCCAGCACAGAGTATCATGTTTTACAAATGTTGTTTATTTGATTGTGTCGCTCTGTACAAGTTAAAGATTTAGACAGTTGAGTGAAGATGCCGTTTAACCTTCATTCATTAAAACCGTTTCAACCATGAACATCCATCCATCCCTAGCTAGTTACAACCCTAACCGTCAACCGCCATGTTTTACAGCTTCCAACCAACAGATCATGAGCATATGATACAACAAAGAACAACACTTTGTACAATAATAAACCAAACCAAACCAAACCAAACCAAAACCAATACTCAAGAACTCTTATGCGAACTCGATTTTTTCTTCCCAACAAACATCAACGAAAACTTCGGCATAAACTTCTTTTTCTTAAATAACCCTTTTATGCTACTCGATTTCCCGATGAAACTCATGTTACTCTTACTCTTACTGTTACTTTTACCTTCTGACCTCGAAACACTCGATTCCGCAGCATCATCCGGTTCCCGATCATCCTTTGTGTGTGGGTTCAAACCCTCGTTTTCACGAGTCTTATCATTCCGTTTGTTAAGCTCGTTTTCTATATTCGCTTTCGACTCTTTAGCCGTTTCCGCCTTTTGCAATGCAACACTTAAAAGCTTCTTTTCGGGCCGCGATTTCTGAGTTCAATTGTGTAAGTTTATTCAAACTCTCCATTTCTGCCTCTTTCGCTTCGTCGATTTGGGCTGTGGCTTCCTCAACTCGTCTATTAGCTGCTTCCTCCGCGTCGTGGGCCCGTTTAGTTAACTCATAATATTCCACCAACGTGATCGTGATCCCGCCTTTCGAGTCGCGTTTTGTACTCCGGGCCGACTCGCTCTCGTGTAACGCGCTAATCGCTCCTAAAGCTAACTTTTCTTGAGCCCGTGCGGCTTCAATTTCCTTATTGGTTTTAGTGAGTTGACTCGATAGTTGACTCGCCTCGTTTTTCGATTGATTCGCCGCTTCTCTCGCTTTTTTCAACACCAAACGGCCCCTTCCGCAAACAACTTAGCGTTTTCGGTTTCTTCATTTGCTTTTTGCAACCGTGTCGGGAGGTCCACAAGCTTTTCCCGGGCTTCTTTTTCTCGCCTCCGAATCTCATCAAGTTCTAACCAGGCCCGTTTGATCTCGATTTCAAGATTCACAACCGCTCCCGCACCTAACCCTTTTTGCTTTCGTATACTCGTTAAAACTTGTTTTTCACTCTCGAGTTGCGCATTTAAGGACTTGGCCGCGGATTTCAAACTCGCAATCTCTTCGGTCACTTTCTCGACGTTTTGGTTGACTTCGTCAAGATTCTTCTTCGCAACTGCGACACTCGACTGCACATCTTTTCGCGTAAACTTCTCATTATCGTGTTTTTCGGGTATCTTTCCTTGCATATAAACCGCGAGTTCATCTTTCAAACTTCGAAGCAACCGAGACGCGCTTTCGAGCTTTGACTTCAACTATTCGATCAACGTGATCTCGTGTTTGACTTTGACTAGCTCGGCCTCGGTTTTCTTCAGCTCAAGATCCAAGTCCAACAACTCTTGATCCCGCTCATTGACTTCTTGAATCCAGTGTTCTTCGACTTCCAAATGCGAAACATGAATCGACTCGATCGATTCTTTCGTTGTTATTAGTTGGATCGTTAAGTTTTCAACTTCTGACTCGAGTTCTTTAACTATAGACACTTCTTCTCGGGCTTTATCAATCGCAAAGTCCCGTTCGGATATTAATGTTTCATAATCTTTACGGGTTTCTTCGAGCTCGGTTCTGGCAGCTAAAAGTTGAGAGGCTGCGGTTTGGTGGCGGGCTTTGGCCACTTCAAGTTGCGTTTTGGCTGCAACGCTTGATTCGCTAGTAATTCCTTGTTCGAGTTCTTGGAGGCGTAGTTGGGCGAGTTCAGAGTCTTGTTTGGCTTGACGTTCTTCGGTTTGTGCTCGTTCTAGGTGCAGGCTGAGTTCTTGGAGTAGCCGTTTCATGTTGTCTAGATGCTTTAGAGCTTCTTGTTTCGCTTGTTCGGCTAACTTGGATTTTTGTTTGAATATGGGGATCTCCTCGTGGGCTTTTTCGAGTTCTTGTTCTATGAACTTGCGTCTCTGCGTAAGCCAACAAGATTATAATGTTAATATTCGTGATTTCTTATCATATCTATTGAGAAAATCATCAAACTAACCACTTTCCCATGAATACAAACATAAATGCATATGATACATGATAGTGTATCTGTCAAGGATAGAGGTAAGGTTTATCTTCGTCGCACTTGTATGCAACGCGCAAAATGAAAACCGTCAAATGGGTTAAAAGTTGCGCAAAGTGTATTCAAACTTGGATCAATATAGTTTACCTAATCCTATTTTATATATGGATTAGTTAAATTATTATAATAAAATTAAACATAAAGTTTTTGGAGGCTGGAGTCTTAACAAGAAAACACAATGCATGCCAATAACATGATCTATTCAAAAAGTGAAAAGATACCTCATTTGTCTGAGCTCTATGAGCTTTCCAGTCGGCGATGGCACCAAACTTGGCAACTGCGTCTCTAACCGATTCAATAGGTGCATTTGTATCAACTTTCGAGGCACACTTGCCAAGCTGCTTATTTGAAGCAGTTTTTACTACGTTTGGAGAAACACGAACATCAAAACGTCCTGAAGATGAATCATTTGGAGAAACACGAACATCGGAACGTCCTGAAGATGAACCATTTGGAGAAATGCGAACATCAAAACGTCCTGATGATGAATCTGGAGTTAAAAATGAATCCTCACTGCCAACATCAGAGGAGCTTTCATCACCAGGGTTTGCATCCATTCCAGTAATAATATTAGAAACGCAGAGTATCTGAGATTCATTAGCCATAAAAATTTTCAATTAATGCCATTGAAAACACAAGATTTTGTTGCATCCTAATAAGGGAAATGGATAATTATATATAGTCTGCACTAAAAATTAGTCATTTCAGCTGGAAAACATGAACCCGAACACGACATAAATATTCGGGTTGACACAAACTGTTTGACCCGATGTTTTTATTTTGTTGAATATTAATACTCTAGAATTACAAATTTTAAATAAGAAAATTACAAGTACATTTCTTTTTTTAAAATTTTAAAATAAAGTACCCAAGCATTTTAAGTGACATCATAACACACTTAAGAAAAAAAAAAGTAATATAAAAATAAGCAGGTTAAACAGGTCAATATGAACCCAACTCGTTTAGCTCTAAATATGTTCACAAGCTCGACACAAAACTAACCAAATTCGTTAAGACTAAACCCAAACGAATATTATGCTATAAATTTACACCCCTAATTCCAGCTAGACGGTGAAACAATATTACAAATTTAAAATGATTTAATAGAAGAAATCAAAGATTGAAGTAAACAACAGTAAAATGGGATTTAAAGGCAACATGAATTCCAGATTAATTTGATTTCATCACCATCAAATTCCAAAGTTGCAATTAACAATAATAAGAATAATAATAATATTGAGTAACATAAAATCCTGATATAAATGAACGTACCCGGAGTCAAATCCAGAAGCGTATTACAAAACCCCTCTGGATTTTGGCCCCCGAAACTCGAACGAACAAATCCACTGCAGAACAAAATTGGAATCGAAATGGGAATGAAACAACGTAAATAATGAGTGGAAATTTACCTCTGGATGAAGAAAATATTGAAATTTGACGAGTCTGAATGAAGAATCAAAGGATTTGCATATCGAAATTACGAAGGGGATTGAATGACATTGTGTGATTTTTTTCACCACAACGTAATCTGAGAGGCAGGGCTGATTTCTCATAAATTTCCATTTCTTGTCTATTTTAAGATGAATATTTTCTTTTTTCTCATTTTTTATTTGGAGCAGGTTGGTGATACTAATTGACTATATTACCCTATAACCTTTTTAGAGTGAAGTGGCGGATCTAGAAACTAATTACAGAGGTAGCGTAAAAATTTTTTTAATCATGCATTAAGAAATGTTGTTCTTCTTTTACGGTTTCGTATTTACGGGGCCTGATTACGCGTTTCGCGTATAGCGGAGCCCAATAACGCGTTTTACTCTTGCATGTGTCATGTGTCTGGTTACGCGTTTGGCGCGTCCCGGGCTCGGCTTCGTGTTACAAGCGTACCAGCGCCCGGTTAACCCATTCGAAATAGCGGATCAAAACAAGTTGGTTTATAGTGGGCGCATCAAAATAACCTAAACTTGTTTGCTTAATGATATTGTAAAATTATTCAAACTTATTAACTTACTAATACAATGATTTTATTGATATCTTTCTATCAGATTAAACATATATTGTTAATGAGTAGTTTTAAAGTTTACTCAACAAAAATATTGATAAACACAATATTTAATTAAATAAGAAAACAAAAGAGTTGCACATGTTTGAACTTAAAGTTGGAATATTTAAACTGTTTGGTGATGAACCGATGTCATTGTTTTCTTTACTTTGACGTTTAAAAAAGTTGCTAATAAGAGGTTGTTTACTCATCTTTAAAGTTCCCTAAACAAAATTTGAACAAAAAAACCTAATATCAATTCCAATTTACACATAAAACTAAAAGCTAAATCCCTAATTAATTCAAATTTAAACATAACCTTAAATATCTAATCAATTCCAATTTAAACGTAAACCCTAAATCCCCAATTAATTCCAATTTAAACATAACCCTAAATCCCTAAATTCAATAAATCTTACCGGAAAGATGGAGAGGCCGGGGACGGAGTGGTTGATGGCAGACTGGCAGTAGGTGGCGAACTAGAAGTAGGTAGCTGGAGGTGGAGCCATGGTTGTTAGTTACAGTGTCGTGAGGTTCAGAGGTTGAGCAGAGTAGTTTGCTTCTTTTTTTTACCTGCAAAATTTTATGACCAAAAAATATGCACATCACAACCTTAACTTAAACAGCCCGTAATCAAGCATTTCGGTATTACCTTTGCGGTTTTCGCCCATTTTCACTATCTTAATCCAATTTCCGGGTTCTTGTGCTTCTATATAAGCTAAGTGCAGGTCCTATATCACAAACCAAGCATGTATCATCAAGAGACCAGCCATGAAAGTTAGGGTTTAGGTTAGGGTTCTAAACCGAACTTTTGAACCGTAAAAACGTCGTTTAAACCCTCTAATCCGTGTTTGTGGCCAAAAAACTTATCAAACCAGGTCCCTAACCTTGTGTAGGATCAAAACATGTTTTTGGACCATTTTTAGGGTTTTTGCATGGTTAGAAGTAATTTTTGGTAATCAAGATGAAATATTTATGCTAAAACCATGTTTAAACAAGTTTTAAAATGATTAAAAGGTGGTGTTTACCTTAGGGTTTGGCTGGAACTTTAGGAGAAGCAAGCTAGCAGGTGTGAAAAATCTGAATGAATGTGAAATGGTTGCAAAGTCTCATGTTTTTAATTTATATGTAAAGAAAAAAACAAAAGTCCACTTTGGCGGGCAACATTTTTGGGCTCCATTTGGGTCCAATTTTGGCCCATTAGTCTCGTTTTGCATGCCCAAACGTGAAATCCGGAGTCCAAGTTTATTTTGGTTTCGGGTTTGGTGCGAAAAATATATCAGGTAGGACAAACAGCGCGAAAACGAGTGTTTTTCTGCCAAATTTTTGTTAATTTAGAAAAACATAGTATTTGTTTGTAAAATCAAAAATATTTTCACAGATCTCTTAAAACATCCCCAACAAGTGTTTGGTAGATATTTTTCGGCTTAACAGATGATACAATGCTTGTTTCGGAACTATCTTTCGCGTTTAAATCCATAGCGGGTAGTTAAACGAGCATGTTTTCGTTTAACTACTTTGCTATCATACCAAGGCCTTAATATCAATATGTTGGCTTATAATAGACATATATCACTTATAGATGGCCCCTTGGGATATCTAGGTCATAACCAGACCCGTTCGGTTAATTGTTTGCTCGCTACGCAATAAGCAGTTAATCACTTATTCGATAAACAAAGACTAAGGCATACTCGATTTTGTCACGAATGTCACATTCTCATCTAGTTAAGAAATTTCGTCCCCGAAATTCATTATGCCAAATACCCCCCTTTAGGGAAAAGTTTATCAGTATTTGATTCGGAATTCGTTCTTTTGTTCCCGAATGTATTTGGTTCCCCGTTGTAAAATTCACCGAACTTCATTCATTGAGATTTTATTGTGTTGTAACTATTTAACTTCCCCCGCTCAACATTTTCACATATCCTTTTATAGATTTTAGTTGTATAACAGTTTTCAAATGGTGTTAATTCCGCCCCATCAATAAGACACTTACTTAGACTCGATATATAGAAATATGGTGAGTGAACGAGTTTTGGTTAATATACTACAGGGTTAACCTTCGAGGAAATTTTGTACAGTCCATGCATTTTAGAATCAATTCACCAGTTTTCTCAACTCAACTAACAACTTTCAAAAATTGATAACTTCTCACGTATATCGATACAGCCCTCTTGTTAGCCTCAGGCGGCTTTCAGTTTGTTGTTAATATTAAGGGCTTTATCTATGATTTCCGAAATCGGATCGGATTTTGTATTTTGAGTGTCGCCAGTTTTTAGTTTAATAAAGTGGCAATTTACATTCTTTCTCGTATAACACAGGGTATAGCCGCTTGTATAATATTGTTATAACCGTTAGTGCACAAGGATTAAACTAGTATATGATACTGATCCCAGTTTCCTTTGATGTTTGAATATTTTATTTGGTTCGATTGTTTGTTAGAGAACAACAGACCGCATTCAGGTCGATAAGAGATCTAAAGTTTCATACACAATTCACTAAGGATAAGATTTTTTTTAAGGTGAGTTTTTTAGGTGGGTAGTTGGGGTGAGGATTTTCAGTTGGATAGTTGTTACAAATCAGAAGATAGTATTCGGAGTGGATTAGTCAGGGAACTATTAGAGAACAACAGACCGCATTCAGGTCGATAAGAGATCTAAAGTTTCATACACAATTCACTAAGGATACGATTTTTTTTAAGGTGAGTTTTTTAGGTGGGTAGTTGGGGTGAGGTTTTTCAGTTGGGTAGTTGTTACAAATCAGAAGATAGTATTCGGAGTGGATTAGTCAGGGAACTATTATTCAAATTGCGTTGCTTTCTCGGGATGTTTTAGGAGTATGGGTTAAGAGGTCCATTGTAATTGTTCACCCCTTCCAATGGGGAATTTCAAACTGTTGTAACATTTTCGAGGATTTTTAGTATTCCACCTTAACTAATTATAGTATACACTTTTACAACCCATGTGATTATAATCTTTCTCACACCAGTTTATCCATAAATTTCCCTTACATCTTTACATCCTGCACTAATACTCGGTCTAACAGAACATTTGGACTGACTTTTCTTCGTCCATCACTCGGTCATTGAGGCTATAAAAGCTTGAAGTTTAAGTTTCGGTTCTTGTAGTAAGATATTTCGTCGATTTTCATAGTCATAATTGTTTAACTATTCCATCCAATTTCCATTTCGTCTTATTTAACTTGTTTTGATTACTTATAATTCATAGGTTTTTGCGGTTTATGTAACTCGTACCGTTAGTAGTATACAAGTAATGCCCCCATATCTTGGGTATAAAAGTAATCATTCCATATTTCCGGTCACGGATAATATATTTCTTCTCATTCGTGTTTAGTTATTGGGGGGTATATGCTATTACTTCGTTTCATTTCCTTTCATATTCTCGGTCTCTTTTGAATTAGGAGGAAAAGGTTTAAGTAATACTGAAAAAGTTATTATCCCGTTGGGGTTTACATGAACTCTTTGATGTAATCGTTTTAATATCTAGTTTAAGATTGGATATGAAAGGCATTTTCGGTTCCGGGGCCTCCTTGTATTTCGATCATTTCGTTATTTGGAAGAGGCATTCTGACAGTCTTGTCTTTACATACGATTTCCATTACTGATCTTAAATAATTAGTTTATGTTTATTACACCATAATTTCTTAACTCTATTGGGAGTGGGTTAATAAGGAATGGTTGGTTGTTTATGATGAAAGAATAATTTCGGTTTATTTGGTTAACCGGGTTATAGGTTTACCGTTAGAGAGTCCTATGTCATAAGGGTTTATTAATTTACTAATCAATATATTTTTCTAAGGGTATGAGGTTAACAATCTGAAACTTCTATTGATACACATGTTATTTAATTTGAAGCGTACTAGTTAAAAAATTGTGAATGTACCTGCTATTACGTTCGGATTTGGTCGTGTTCCACTCGTGTCAGTCAAGAAAGGGATCTTTGGTCTGGTTAATCATCGATGCTTGTTCTCCACTTAATTTGGGGCAGTTTCTTTTGAAATGCTTTGTACTGCCACATTCGTAGCAAGTAAGGTGATTTAGGATAGGTTGGGTTAATTGTATTGGTTGTAAGCGAATTGGTTGTGATCTGGGTAGTTGTGGATGGTGTGGTTGTAGTATTTGAGATGGCTTGTACATAGTGTTTACAATGGTTTTACAATCACAAACATAGTGTCCAACCTTGCCACATCTATGACACCCTGCTCGACATTCACCTATATGATGATAACCACATTCTCCACACTTTGGCAAAAGACCTTTGTACTTTTCTTGTTTCACCTCGAAACTGGTAATGGCGTAAGTTTGTATTGTGGTGCGTGCATGTTTATTCTATCGTCTTCCTTGTACTTTCGCCTCATACTCAGTTCGTTTTGTACCAGACGATTCTCCAAGTATTCCCAGTGTACCGCTTCTAACCAAATCAGAAGTCACAATGCCGGCTTGTAAGACCGCATTTCAAAAGTTACGGGGCTAGTTGAGTTAACCAAACTCCTGACTTCGGGAGCTAAACCCCAAATGTATCATTCAGTACATTTAGATTCTGGGGTAACTAACCATGGGACTAGACGAGCCAGTTCGTTAAAGCGGTGGGTGTACTCCAAATGATCTGCACCTTTCATTTCTAGGTTCCAAAGTTCATGTTCTAATTTCTGAATTTTGTTTATTGGACAAAAGTGTTCTATCATAATATTCTTAAGTTCTGTCCATGACATATGATTGGTTGCCTATTGTCCCCGAATTTGCACAACAGTATTCCACCACATTAGCGTGTGGTCCACAAATGTAGAGGTAGCAAATTTGACGATACAGTCTGGTGGACAATTAGTGATATTAATGACGGATTCAGTCTTTTCGATCCACTTTACCAGTCCATTCGGTCCTTCAGTACCACTAAAATCCATAGGTTTACATAACATGAAGTTCTTAAGTTGATATCCGTGTTGCGAGGGATTTTGGCTGTTACGACTATTGTTCAAATTCGGTGGGGGATTATCATTATTGAGAGTACCATTAGCATTCAACGGGGAAGTATGAATTGCGATAGTGTTAGTAATTATCGGGGAAGTATTTGTGGTTGTATTAGTATTTGCCGGGGGATTAGCATTTACGGCCGCGCTAGTGTTCGTCATTTGATTTGTATTCATAGTTGTATTAATACCGGCAGCGAATTGTGCTGCTATAGTCGAAAGTGCTGTTTGTAGTTGCCGAGCAATCATCTCGGCTACATTTGCCTCAGACAACGAGTTTACTTTCTTCTGGGCCATTCTATTACAATAACCAATCATCCCACAATTAACAAAATTCACTTACGTAACTAATCAGAAAAGGAATCACATTAACAAGCAATCAAGTATTTCAATTAACACGTATGTATCACACGGATCTGTTCTCGAGTCTGTATACTAAGGATATTATGTAAAATTGGCCTAACAAAGGCCAATGTTTATATATATATTGAAAGTTGTCACCTAGTGACAAGTAATTTTAACTCAATAAGGGTCAGTGTTCGTAATGAAATATCCAATCCGTCCCCCATATCAACATAGCACACTACTAGATGCTTGCATGGGGTATCGAAGGCTATATACAACAATATCGTACTATCCTTATCTATCCAAGTACTCATTATACAATCATGAAAGGTTCACACTTTCACAATAATTATCTCGATACGAACCCCTCATTGGGTAATTGTTTTTGTCTGGTCTCTCCCATACGTAGGCATCTGGCCGTTATGTGTTTAATCAGTATGTTATAATAGGAATGCACTCGTATATTCCACTTGATCCTTAGAGGTTGTTAAATATACTATAGAATATATTCTTTTGCCAAGTCATTCGGTACGCGCAATCATGCTGGTTTTACTAAAAGTGGTAATTTACTGGTTGGGGTAAGTATGTCCCATTCCAGCTAAGCACGTCATCGATTCGTGAGCGTGAGGTTTCTCTCCTAAAATAAAAAATTGGAATAGCAAAAATATAGGAGAGGTTGGAGGTTCTCGTATACAGATAGTTCGAAGAGTTTGTTAGTTAGGGAGGTTCAACAAAGTCAGTTGTACTGGTGATATGTAAAGGAAATTATTATTATTATTAACATTTCTTTTTGAAATATCATTAGTACATGATATGGACTGGTAGCCACGATTGGTCATATTATAATTGAAAATTCAGTTTTGGGTAATTATCATATTTTTAATTTAATAAATCGGGCTCATCACTAGGTATTCTCTTTAGGAATAGTGTTTGTTTTCGAACAACAGGAATGAAAGGATGCCCAGAAAATAGTTTAGATCAATGTCAAAGAAATGAGTTTACAAGATAAAGATTGGACCCAAGCTGAGAAGTATTATATATATTCTTTTGAAATTATTATCTGTAGGTCACCCCTCTCATGGTTCGTGCCCGGGCCTTGTACATTAAGCCTCTTAGTGGTTCTGTCATATTACCAGATTTAGTTTGAACTTGTTTAAGCATTCTCGTATTCACGTTTACAGGCAACATCGGCTCTTCATCAGTCGTAAAACTATCCGATCTCGACACTTTTCGGTGCACTCGTTAATCAGAAGAGAACATTTTTTGATAGCTTAGATCAGCGTAAAGGATATTATTAATCAGTAAAGAAATTAAATATTTTGTTTGTTATGAACAGGTATAATATTAATTATAATAAAATATAATATAAATTTTGGTATGATATAATTTTAATTATAATATGAATTAATGTTGATTATAACCAAATATAATATTCGTTACGATAAGATTCAATATTATCGGTAGTACCGTACGTACACATATTCATATACCTCATTTCAGATAAGCACGTATGCACATTGCATATATACCCCGTATCACCTTTACACACGTATGTTGCCATTTTAACCTATCAGTATGTTCCGCAACTTCTCCCCGAATTCCCTCATACAAGCAAGATTGTTATTACGTTCCGGACCATAATAACTCGCCCTACGAGTTCATCCCAGCATCCATCAGTATCTATCGTTACTCATTATTAAGTTTCCCAGATATAATCGATCCTACGGCTATATTATTGGTATCCTAGGCATAACCTAATCCTTTATATACGAAGAAATGTGAAAAAACTTCGCGTCTTGGAAACCATGCTCGACTACTTTGTCCTTAGCGCGACGCGAAGGACTAGCCCATTAAGGCTTCGCGCGATGCGAATTGGCATAGAACCGAAAGAAATTAGGGTTAATCACTATATAAACCCATCTAAACCTCCATTCGTCAAATCATTAATTCCAGAAGCAATAGAGGCAGTTTAGGGCAATTTTTGACCATTCCGAAGCTTCCGATTCGTCTTACGTTTTCATGTTCATCAAAGATAAGTTATTTGAATAATATGTCGATGCTTGGCTAAACGTTTGTGTTCGTTCCAGGATAGGGTTTTGTGTAATTCTTCTTAAGACCAGATTCATTGTGCTTAATGTTAAGAACTTGATTTAGTTTATCAATTTTATCTTGTTCTATTATTGCTTGGTTGTTTATACAATTTGTGTTTGCAATTATTTATTATTACATCACTTGTTTGGTTTCATTCATCAACACTTAGGGTTAGGCTCTTATGTCATTGAATTAATAATCATCAACTATTGTCACTTAATTAGTTTTCATAAAACATAAATTGGTAATTGGGTAGATCGAGTTCGATTGTGTCAACAATTCGGTTAGGGTATCGTTTGTCATCACAATCAAACTAATAAGTCTAGTAATTACTGCGCAATCAAGACAAGTGAATCTGGGATTAAGTTGAATATCACATTACCTAAACCTAGAATGAATACCCTTTATTAATATTGTTCACAAATCTTTAAAAGTAATCGTTTTAATTTTAATTAATCTTTTCAAAAACCGTGTGACATCGTCTGTCCGCCTTTAGTTAAGTAACTAATTTAGTTAAATTCATAAAATATTAAATTAGCACTTTCCTTGAGTTCCTGTAGAGACGACCTTACTTACCCATACTAGTATAGGTATTTAAGTATTTAAAATCAGTTGTTTGAGTAGACCACGACAGCCTACGTCACATATGCAATGTCATTGTAAAATACATGTAATATATTTAATATATTGAAATAAAATGTATATGTAATAGTTGCTTAATATACTTGGACAGCAAAACCATGAAAGCATTTGAAGCTTCAAATTCTCTAACAATGGCATCCATGTAATATATATTTGCAGAAACAAAAGAAAATTGCGGTTTCATTTAATATTAAAAATATACTAATAATATCCGCCGACACTTGTTTCTTTCTCGGAAACGAACACAAAATTGCCGCCGCCGCAAGAACAAGGGTTTCACCACCAACCCTGCCGTCGCCGTAGGGTTTCACCATCGTAACACTCACGACCCAACCCTGCCGCCGCCGTAGGTTTCACCGCCGTACCACCGGGTTTCTTTATGGACCGTCGGAAGCCTATACCGGAGGCGATTCAACGGAGGAGAAGTTCTTTTTAACAAATCTCACTGATCGGTGCAGCGGCAATGATTTAGCGGGGTTTGTTAGAGAGTATGGTAACATTTTCGATATTTACATTGCTAAGAAAAGAGATAGAATCGGAAATAGGTTCGGGTTTGTTTCATTGTTGGATGTCAAAAACAAGGAAGAAATGGGGAGGATGTTAAGCAAGATTAAGATGGGAGACTTTGCGTTAAAGTTTAATGTGGCAAGATTTATTCTTGAAGACAGTGAGGTTAACACTAAGAAGCCAGAAGAAAGAAGGCAGCCGGAGGAGTGTGTGAATGTGGATTCTGAGGGTAATACTCATAACCAAAGTGCAGGCCGGTCAGTCGATGTTGGTAGGCGTACATTCTATGATACTTTGTTGGGGAGTAACCATTTTTTCAATCAGAAAGGCTCGGTTTCGATGGACGAAAATGTGAATAGTTTTTCTTATTTGCATGGGAAGGCTTTGGTGGTCAAGCTGATGGATATGGATGCTTTGAAGAATGTTCGTATGATCTTGAAGAAGATAAGTCCGGGTGGAGGTAAAATTCAATATTTGGGTGGTCTGTCGGTTTTACTATCTTTTTCGGATAACAAGATGGCGATGGAGGCTCTTCAGGCGGGTATAGATATTGTAGGGATGTTTTCTAATATTGAGATGTTGGTGGGACAACCATTAATTTTTGATCGATTAGCATGGGTCAAAATATTCGGTATTCCTCTACATCTTCGATCGAATGTGGTAGTTTAAGCTGTGGGGGGTATGATTGGTAAAGTAGTTCAGAAACCTATCTTATCGGAGGAGAAGGAGGATCTATTCTTTGAATCCATGACAGTGTTGGTTGAAGGCGGTAGGAGGTTGTGTGAGGAGATGGATATTCGGTGGAGGGGAAGATCTTTTCGTGTATCGGTGTTGGAAGATATCGTTGATTGGACTCAGGAGTTCATCTCCGATGGTGGGCCCGATGATGATGATAGTCCCGCCAATAAAGACGAGGTGGATCATACAATTGAAGAGGATGTCATTAGTAAGGATGAAAGAACGGAGCTTGTGGTCATCGCCGAAAATGTTGTCTGGGAGGATTTGGTCAGTGAGGATTTTGTGCCGAGTCCCACGTTTAATTTTGACCATTTTGTTAATTTAGAAGGTGGATTTAAGGCTAGTAATAGTAATATTAACAAAAGAAAAAAAATCAAAAAGTTCTCTTCTGTGGGGCGGCCCAGTGATGTGGGGTCTAGTGGAACAGGGAATTTGACAAAAGGGAAAGGGCCCGTACCAACGACCCTTTTGGGCTAAATGAATATTGGGTATAGAGGATGAATCGATGTCCAATTTGGGCTCGCACGATGTGGAGGTGGACTCGCAGGAAGCGGATGGGGTTTCCAAGGGGACCTTATCTGGAATGGATGGAAATAATGTTAACGTGACCGAGGAGGAAATCTTAGGTCTTAACAATCATTCGTGGGAGGGATCGACTAATATAGACAGTGGCGGTTTCATGGACTGGCAAATTCTAATGAAATGGATTCAGGGGATTTAAGGTCTCCTTCGAAAATGTACAAAGGGGACACCGAGGTCTCGAAGACCGTTACATTAGGGGAAAAACTTGGAGCTCGGCTGTCTAATTTTAACGAGATGGTGAAAGAATCGATTGTTCAAGAAGGGGTACAAATAGGTAAGCGATGAATTTCTTATCTATTAATATTCGAGGGATTGGGGTGATTGGTAAATCGGGTTGGATAAAATAGTTAAAGGAGGATTGCGGGGTTTCGTTTTTAGCTATGCAGTAGACTATGTGTTCAGATACATAGATGTCTTCGCTTTGTAATTTTTGGGGTGGGCAGGGTTTTGAGGTGGATTGGGTTAACTCTAATGGACGATCTGGTGGTATTGCAAGTTTGTGGGACCCAAAAGTTTTCCGAAAAGATAGCACAATTTTGAATGACAATTTTGTTTCAACTTCTGGTTTTCTGGTGAATGGGAATCAACGACTTAATGTAGTTAATGTGTACGCCCCTCAAAATAATACAGATAAGAGAGTTGTTTGGCAGGAGATTCTTAGGCTTATTCAGTGTTGGCAAGGGTGGTGGGTTGTGTTATGTGATTTTAATGCAGTTAGATGTCATGAGGAAAGGAAGAATTCTACCTTTGATCAAGTGTGTGCTAGGGATTTTAATGAATTTATTGATGAAGCGGATCTTAAAGAATATAATATGAAAGGTAAGAAGTATACGTTTATGGCTAGTAGAGGTGATATTGCTAAGCTCAGCAAGATTGACAGGGTTTTGGTGTGCTCCAACTTTATATCTAAGTGGCCGAACGCGTGCTTGAGGGCTTTCCATAGAGAGCGGTCGGATCACGCTCCGTTGGTTTTGTCTATAGTAGATACCAATTTTGGTCCAAAGCCTTTTCGTTTGTTTAATTCGTGGGTGTATATGGCCGATTGTGAGGATGTGGTGGGAAAGATTCTTAGAAATTGTGATGTTTCAGGTCCTCCAGATGTGATTTTAATGAAAAAATTCAGGTTGTTAAGAGACGAACTAAAAAAGTGGGTCAAGGATTGTAAAATTAAGGAAGGTGAAAACTTAAAAATTTTTAAATCAGAAAAAGAAGATTTTGAGTTACTTACGGAGGAAAAGGGTCTTGAGGAGGATGAGGTGTGGGTGTGGGAACAATGTAAAAAGGGTATAGAGGATATTAAGGCTTTAGGGGCTAAAGATTTAAAACAAAAATCCAGAGTTAAATGGGCGTCCTTCGGTGATGATAACACGACCTTCTTTCATAGATGGTTAACGGGAGGAAAGTTCAAAACGCTATTCCAGGTTTGGAGATTGACGGGGAATGGATTTCTAAACCCACTTTGGTTAAGAAACATGTTTACAAGTTTTTTAGAGAGCACTTTCGAGAAAAATTCAAAATTCGGCCAGAGTTGGAATGTGAAGGATTAGAACTGTCCCTACGGACCTTAAAGATAATTTGGTGGCTCCTTTTTCTAAAGAAGAAATCAAGTCCGCGGTGTTTGATTGTGGGTCGGATAAAGCTCCTAGACCAGATGGTTTTAAATTTAAGTTTGTAAAGAAGTTTTGGGGTTTGTTGGAGAATGACTTTTACAATATTCTTGTAGCCTTTCATGAATAAGGGGTTATTAGTTCTGGTTGTGGATCTTCTTTTATCACTTTGATTCCTAAAAGTAAAAATCCTTTGGGTCTCAAGGATTACAGACCTATCACGCTCATTGGGATTATTAGTAAAGTGATTTCTAAAATCCTTGCTAATCGTCTCAAAAATGTTTTAGGGGTGTTGATTTATAAGTCTCAGTCGGCGTTTCTCAAAGACAGGTTTATTTTGGATGGGCCTCTCATTGTTTCTGAGCTGGTGGATTGGTTGAAGAAAAACAATAAGAAGGCATTCCTTTTGAAGATAGATTTTGAGAAGGCGTATGACAACGTTAATTGGAATTTTCTGATTAATATTATGCTACAGATGGGCTTTCCTAACCACTGGTGTTTGTGGGTTAAAGAGATTTTGGATTCGGCTAGGTCGGCGGTTCTAGTGAATGGCTCACCGACTTTCGAATTTAAATGTGAAAAGGGGCTCAGACAAGGAGATCCTTTGTCCCCTTTTTTATTTCTGATCGTGATGGAGACTCTTTCTTGGATGTTGAGTAAAGCTAGAGAGATAGGTGATGTGTTGTAAAACACATGTATTTTCCGCACCTTTTATCCACGTTATTATATTATATTTTATATATTTTAACTTGTTTTATATAGGTTTTACATAGTTATGATTATCTTGTAGGCAAAGGGTGGAAAGGAAGAAAAACCGAACTTTTTGAGGAGCTTACGAGTCTTTTACGCATACAATTTCAAGACAAGACTCAAAGCCCGACCCATTTACATCATGGAAAAGCCCAAGCCTCTTGTTAATATTATAATAAAAAGGAAAAAAAACCTAAGCCTAGCAGCCTATTCCGATCGGCACAGCAGCAGGAAGCAAGGAAGGAGAAAAAGTTTTTCGTGCTAGGGTTTATGTAACATCCAACTTTTGTTAAGTAATACGAAATAGAAAGTTTGTTATTAACTGTGTGTCGTTAAGTTAGTCGTGTGTTAAGTATTTGGATAATATCGGGAGTAGGAATTGGGAATGGGTGGTGGGACCCATGAAACCCCCTCTAAATATACCAAACTACTTCTTCCTTTATTTTCTTTTCTCATCCAAACACACACACACACTCAAGAAACACACACATACTCTCTCTCTAGCACTTGGATTTAAAATCCAAGCCAAAGAAGGGTGGAATTTTGTGTTTAACATCGTCAAGCAACAAGAATCACGTCCAGATCCTCGGGTTGTCAAGATCTGAACTCGAACCCGCAAACAAAAGGTGGGTTTTAGTTTAAAAATGGTTAAGTTTTATGGTTAGAACCGGCATGCAAACAGATATAACAATAGATCGGATTGTGAAATGTAAGAAGAATATAAAGTTGGTAAGTTATAACCTCTTGGGTGCACTTTATGATAAAAAGGTGGTGTTTGGACTTTGAGAGATGGGTTCAGGATCAGGTGCATGGGATCAGAATGTGTCAAAAGTTGGGAAAGAGTAAAAATCAGGTCCTGAGGAGGAGCCACAAAGTAAAATGACTTTAAAATGGAAAAACCGAAGAAAGGAAGGCATTTCGCTTCACTCAGCCATGAGAAGCGAAACAGGTATTTCGCTTCGCTCAGCCATGAGAAGCGAAACAGGCATTTCGCTTCGCTCAGCCATGAGAAGCGAAACAGGCATTTCGCTTCGCTCAGCCATGCGAAGCGAAACATTTTCATGCGAAGCGAAACAGTTTCACGTGAAGCGAAATTCCAGGCATGCGAAGCGAAATTCTTCCATGCGAAATTTTATAAAATTCATTTTCTGATGCATTTTTTTGTTAAAGGACTGTTAATGAAAATAAAATTTTACCCCAGCCAGGGGTGTTTCCCTTTGGACCCTGCTAGGGGCTGCCACCCCTAGACCCCGCTACCAGGGGCGCTGCCCCCTGACCCCCGTTAGTTGAGGGTGTCATTGACTTAGATATAAGAAGTAGTAGTAATGGATATTTGACACTCGTAATGCGTTATACAGTTAGCCGTGCACAGCTTAAGAAGGGCATTACTATTAACGCCGAGAGAAACCGACTTCAGGTGAGTTTCAGGCTCCTTTATCCGTTATGTTTTTGGGGCTGTGTGCATATTCCTTTGTGATAGTTGTTAATACACTTAACTTAGGTGGTAAGTGTATGATATGTGTATGTTATATGTATGACTAAGTATTGAATGTTATTATGGAATGTTTATACGAATGAATATGTACATATACGTATATACATGACCAGAAGATATGTAAAGTATTGAATGAAAATGAATGTATGACCGAGTGACGTGACAGGTATGGTTTTTGGGACAAAGGGACCAGACCCTAATAATATCTGAGACAGAAGGGACCAGACCCTGATAATATCTGAGACAGAAGGGACCAGACCCTGATAATCTCAAAAGGGACCAGACCCTGATAATATCTGAGACAGAAGGGACCAGACCCTAATAATATCTGAGACAGAAGGGACCAGACCCTAATAATATCTGTGATAGTAGAGATAGAATAGCCTATGGTAAACCATATGGCCTTATGAAAGAAAGTATATAAGCGCGTGTGCATGTATATAAAGTTTGTATGAAAGAAGTAAGAGTAAGTAAGGTATGAATACGTATCTTCGGATGCGTATGAGTAAGGATATGAATGTATTGTATGTTAATTGATTAACTAGAACTCACTCAGCGTAGCTGATTTTTAGTATGCACGCAGGCAAATAGGTTGAGGCAGCTGGCTTAAGGAGGGACACAGGGCATGGACTGAAGAGACTAGCATCCATGATGAAGTGTTATGACTGTTTTAATTAATTACTTATGAAAAGACAATTGTATGTTAAGAGAAGAATGAATGTTTTGTAATGTGATGTTTGAAGTTTTTAATTATTCCGCGAAGTTTTAATTTACTCTGATTTTAGAATTGTGTTTGTGAGTAAATCTAACACCAAAGTAGGGTTATCGGGAACGGGGCCTTACAATTTAGGACTTGTCGCGGCAAGGGAAGGAAGAAGACACAAGAACTAAGCCTCGGGATCATTCACCATCGTTTTTTACAGCCAAGGAGCAGCTCGGAACATCTCATATCCTTACATCTTTTTCATTGTTCATACACTTTGATTTTCTTGCTTAATTGTTGAATTGTTTTGCAATTACTTGAGAGATTGAATTGTTTAAGATTAGAATTGATTATTGGACAATTGTTAAGATGATTGGTATGAGTTTTATGATGCTTTTAATGATCATTCATGGCTGTCCAAATATGATTAGAGGCTAAACTTGTTAGTTCTACCTAGGAATGATGATTATTGTTAGTGTTTGATGAGCTTGTTGGATTGTTTGATTAATAGATGTTAATTGTTATTGTAAAGTTTGATTTAGACATGAAATAGGTTGTGTTTAAGGGCTGGAAATTTTGGTTATTCATTGCTTAAACCCCTTGTGTCGGTTAATTAGTTTCGTGTTGATTGATCGGTGCATTGTTTGATTCTAGACTTTGTGTTTAGGGTTTGTTTGCGGTAGGTACAGCCGTAGGGTTTTGTTGCGTGAATTTGAGGTTAAAGTACAGCAGTTAGGCACCTTCTTAGAGACCGAGAGGTGATAAAAAGTTAGGGTTGTCTCATTGCCTTTGCATGCTAGAATAAGAATTGCGCGAGAGCGAGTTCGTTTCTTGTCAGGTTTAGGTGTTTTGAGCGACTAGTTGATCTATTTTGGTTTAAGTTGAATTGTTCCTCTATCCTTGGTTGTGTAGTATTCATTGCCATTAGGGTCGAGTGTTGGTGAGACCGAGAGGTGAGTCAACATTAGAACACGTTAGCAATTGTTTCCCGGTATGGTCGTTTTAGTCGATTTTGAGTAGTTTAGGCTTGTTTAGTGAAACCGAGATGTAATCCAGTGAGCTCGAGCAATCCTTAGTCGTGTCATCTTTAGGGACCGGTGTCTTGAAGTTATTCAATCAATTAGCTTGTTAGGCCTACAATTTGATTCAGACCTAGGTAGACGTTTTTCTCCATCCTAAGTTAACACAGTTTGTTTGTCATTAAGTTTTCTATTTTAGGCAACTTTTGTCAGTCAGTCTAGTTAGTCCAGTTAAGTTAAAAGAAATCAAAAATCAATTAAATATTATTCTTAGGTAGGTCTTGTCTAGGGTTAGTGATCGTTAGCGTCTTACGTTTTTTCGTGTTCGATACTCGGACTTCCTAGGTCTATACTACTTGCGATCGATATACTTGCCGGTTGTGTGTGGTTTTAGGATTTTCGTTTTATATTTAAAGCTTAGTTGTAAGGGTCATTATTATAGGGTTATTCGACGCACATCAATAGGGGAATTGCTAGGGATTCGCATTTTGGACGTGGATATCACTCACTTTTTTATGCCGACGATGATCTTATTGTTGGCGAGTGGTCTCAAGAGAATTTGGAAAAAATAGCTTGGGTCCTTCGGTGCTTTTATTTGTGTTCGGGTCTTAAAATTAATTTACATAAGTCCAACTTGTTCGGAATTGAAGTCGAAGACGACGAAGTGGATGACATGCGAGCCGTGGTGGGGTGTAGAAGGGGATTGTTTCCTTTTGATTATTTAGGGATCAAAGTGGGGGCAAATCACAGTGGCAATTGGTCATATGTTATTAATTTGGTGAAGAAGCGGCTTGCCTCGTGGAAGTCTAAACTTCTATCTATTGGAGGAAGAGTAACTCTTATAAGATCTGTTGATACATGTTTAGTACGTCTCGGTCTTTATTTTGTCTGTTAATGTAATAGTCTTATTTTATAGGGGGTTTAATGTAAATAGTCACATTCGCCTTTATTGTAAGGCACATTCGTTACCCCGTAATGAATGTGTCACATTCGTATTAATGTAAGTCTCATTCGTTAACCATGTTTATCGAATGGAACATAACGAATGAAGGGCTATTCGGTATGTGTAATGTATAACGAATAAATGTCTCATTCGTTAAGTCTTTAATGTAGCGAATGACTCATTCATTAAGGTTATCTTAACGAATGAGGTCATCTCCCTATTTATACCCCTGTAATCTATTCTAATGTAACAGTTATTGATTATTCACTCTCTAGCCTCGTTACTCTGCCAAAATTTATTCTCTACACACAGTACACATAGTTAACGTAATCAAGCCTAATCGTATACCTAAACAACGAATTCATCGATGTCATCATAAGATCTAGATCCTTATAGGTTCATATAATTGGTATAAGAGCCTGTGATCTGATCTTCGATGTTATTCATTGCATAAGTGTATCGATTCATTGTTCATTGAGTCTATTTGAAGTATGAATTGACATGAATTTGAATTCGTTTGAGTTCTGATAAAACAAAGCTTAGGTTTAATTGTAAGTGGATCGAGATAAGTGTAATTAGGAGTGTTAATAAGGTAATCTGGAATGAGTTATAGAGATTTGAGGTTGAATTGAAGCGAATTGGTTAAGTGATTGATTCTATTGATTAGTTAATTGAAGTTTAAATCGGATATTAATGGTGGCCAGTTATTTGGACAATTGAGGTCCAGATTGTAGTGATTGTGATTACGGACTGACTTAGTACTGTTCGGATTTGTGTTGCGGATTGTTTGATATAAGTTTCATTGATTTCATACAAATTTGGATTAAGTTTGGAGGTTTGAATGTCTGAAGATATGAGTTCTCATTCGTTACTGATGAGTTCTGATTCGTTACTGGATGAAGTCTGATTCGTTACTTTACAACTGATCATTCGTTAACACCATTCGCTATTCATTGGTCATTCGTGAAATACATTTGCTAAATCTCACATTCGCTAAACTCATTCACCATTCGTTTGAACAGTGTCTCATTCGCTATCCACTTTCGTTAGTCTCAATCCTTAAAATTTACATTCGCTTGAATCACTAACGAATCTCACATTCGTTACTATTTCTCACTCGTTATTACCTCACATTCGTTATTGTTCTGATTCGTGTGAACAGTAATTGTAACTTTTAAGTATTGACAAGTTTAGTCCTCTAAGTTTCAAAAGTGTTAATCTCATGGCTTCTCATAATGCTTCGTACTATGCATTAGCATCCCAGAATGCTTTAATGCAACAAATGCTGACGATGGACAATGATATTGGTAGTCATTACAAGTGTCCCAAACTTCTGAAACCATCAGATTTTGCTCGGCGGGAACCGAGGTTTCGTGCTCACTTGGGTTCGGTACATCTAAGCAGTGTACGGTTTCTCGATGATGTTTATGCAGCACCTCTGGTAGGCAGTGACAATCTGGGTTGGACTCCAAAGGAATTTAAGCATTATGAAGCACAAGAACTGAAAGATTTTGAAAGTGAGACAAAGGCTTATTCGTCTCTCACAATGGCTTTACCCGAGAAAATCTTTCACTAGTATAGCACTATTAAGATTTGTGCATCGCTGTTCACAACTTTGAAGAGAAAAGGCTTGGGAAATACCCTTGAGAGTAAGAAGACTCTCGTAAAATTTTAGTTTAGAAATTTTATTTTAATGAAGAATGAAACTGTAGAGGAGATGATTAATCGATTTAGTCATCTTGTTGTGGAAATGTCAAGCGTGAATCTTGAACCAAGTGAAGCTGACAAAATTGATACTCTGAAGAATGCATTGCCCCCATCATATTCTACTTTCCTGTTTATGTTAAAAGAGAATGGTTTCTTTCGTAACATAGAGCTTACTGCCGTACAATTTATTAACAAGATAGAGGAAATAGAATTTGATCTGAAATGCCAGAATTCTTTGAAGGACAATCAAAACCAGAATCCTTCACTTTATGGTGGTGCTATGCCAGCAAATAATTCTTCAAGTTCTGTCCCAATCGCTGCTTTCTTCACTCAAGCTCAAGAAGAGGTAACTATTGGAAACGGTTCACCTAACGTATGCTTCATGGCAACTGGTGCTAATTCTGGGTCAAATGCAAATGCTTCAAGTTCGTTGCCTAAAGTGAACCTTCAAGAAGCTGAACAGCAATTGGCGTTTGTATGTGTATTCATGACTTCATATGAAAAACTGGTTGGTAGCAAGATTGCAACAAATGAGTTGACTGATGAAGACTATGACCAGATTGATCCGGATGACCTTGAACTGATGGATCTCAAGTGGAATATGGCAACGATTGTCAGAAAGGTTAAAAGGTTTTTGCAAAGAACAGGAAAAGACCTTCCTACCCTTAACAAGCGAGTTGGGTTTGATAAACTGAAGGTCAGGTGTAATAATTGCGGGGACTTTAGCCACCTTGCCAAAGAGTGCGATAAACCGAGAAAGGAGTATTCGGGACCACGCAACTCTGAGCGAACCCCGGGAAAAATACATCGGGAAGTGATCAAAGCAAGAAGAGTTCATCAGAGGGTGATAAGAATAAGTCGACAAACAATCAAGCTCTTGTCGCAAATGAAGGGGTAGACTGGTCTCAACGCTTATTCGGAAATCAAGCCAATCTGGCTGTTGTTGAACCGGTTGAGAAGTTTGAAGATGCAAGCAGCGATAACGTATCTGAAGAAAGCGACTCCTCAGATTCGGAAACTGATTTTGATCAGAGTTCATCTGTGCAAACCGAATCTAAACAATCAATTCCTGATCAAGTTGAATCTTATGTCTGCATGGCTAAGATTGAAGAGGTATGTCCTAAACCTCAAGTTAATATATCTGAACATTCAACGGTTGTGATTGAGTGTACTGAACTCAAAACTAAACTTGAATCAGCATTAAATCAGAACACCACTCTCACAAAAGATCATTTTATGATTAATGAATACTATCGACAAAAATCCAAATTGCTGGAACAATCTACACTAAAAATTAAAAATCTGTCTGAAAGTAATCATGATCTTAAAGCTGAAGTTCAATGTAAGATAATTGTTGTTGAGCAACATTTCAAGGAGATTCTCCGACTCCGAACCTGCATTTCAAACCATGAAAATGAAGTTTTAGAACTGAAAAACAAACTTGGAAAATTTCGAGATTCCTCATTTCTTTTAAATGAGATCATTGAAGTAAACAATTCTCATAAAAAATGGGAAAGCGGGTTTGGGGTACGTCGAGATTACTCCTCCTTTTAAAGGAGATTACTGTAGCATTCCTGATGTGAAACAATGTCCAGAAATGCCTACTGTTGAAACTGATAATGTTGAATAAAACAAACCAACTCTAGAACCGATTCATATTCAAAATAAATCAGTGTTTACCAAAAATGAATTGGATGGTTCTATTGAGGAGCTATCTGAACCAATTGTGATTGTCAAGAACAAGAACATACCTACTGACAATCACATTCTGTGTGAGCCCGAAGAATTTGAACAAGCTGCTTATGGTTTAAAGCCTTCGGGTGATTCAGTGAAACCTCCTAAAGTAATTCTACTGCAAAAAAGTCAGATAAACCTACGGTGACTGATGAGGAGTTGATGAAGTTCATCAATCCTCAATCTGATTCTTCAAATGGGAAAGTTTTTAAATTAAAGGGTTTATCCAAAGTCTTTTCAAATGAAGAAGTTCCTTCGAATATTCTAAAACCTGAAATGATTGAAAGTGTCTTTCAGGATGACACTTTAAAGGTTACTGAACTTGAACATAAATTCTATCAATTGAAATCAGCTATTATTGTTTGGTTCAAGCAAAACCAAACAATAATGTTTTCAAACCCATTAAATTTGTAAAATCATCAGGTTTGGAGAATTCCTCGAATTCAACAAATCTTGAATTCTATAAGAGCAAAAAGGGTTTAAAACATGAAGTTCCAAAGCCGGTAACTTTTGAGAAATCCAAAGTTGATATTCATCAATCTTTGCAAACTATCACGACTAGTATTTCACCACTTAAATCTTTAGATTCTCGTTTATGTTTCAAATGTGGTGAATTTGGTCATATTTCAAAGAAATGTAAACCAAAGGTTGATAATATCAAACATTTATCAACTAATAAAACACCAGTGATTCATAACTTGAATGAAAATCAAGTTGATGAATATGTTATAATGTATTCAAATGTCAATCTAGAGAAAGTCGTTAGGGTTGAATCATTTAATGTATCAAACAAATTTGTTGACCGTGCTCAACCAATTTGTAAGAACACTGATTCGGGAATAATACGTGACAGTTACTTAAAGAAAAAAACCAAGAAACCGGTCACCTATTCTCAAGTACCGAATGCTAGTGTTAATTTAACTTTATCTCCGAAAGTATCAAAGGGAGAGCCCAAGATTGAGGCTTGGGCTGCCTTTTTGAACTAATCTCTTTACCTTGTTGTGCAGAATTAATCCAAATCCATGTCAAGTCACAAGTGTATATTAGATAGTGGATGTTCTCGGCATATCACCGACAACCTGGATCTTCTGAATAATATCAAAGATATTCAAGGGGGTTACGTGGCGTTTGCTGGTAACAACGGCGGGATGATTACTAAGGAGAGATAAGTTTCAAATGGCAAAGTGACGTTTGAAAAGGTTAATTATTGTGAAAAGGTGGATCATAATTTGCTGATCGTTTCGCAGATATGGGATAAGAAGTTTACCACAATTTTCACTGATACGGAATGTGTTATCCTTCAACCGGGATACACGATTCCAGAAGACATGGTTGTCATGAGATCACCTTGATCAAATGATATTTATGTACTAGACATGAGTAGTAATGTAAGTGTTTCGCCCTCGGCTACTTGTTTTGTAACAAAAGCGTCAGAAAAGGATTCTATCCTTTGGCATCGACGCATGGGACACATTCACATACGCAAGATGAATTTTCTTATTTCAAATGAGTTGGTGGATGGTGTTTCTCTTAAGAACTTCAAGATTAATGATCATTGCGTTGCATGCAAGAAGGGGAAATAAAAGAAGAAGTTACATCCGAGCAAGTCAATCAAATCGATTGTCACACCACTAGAACGACTTCATATGGATCTCTTTGGTCCAGTGAATCGTGCTAGTATCGCGGGTGATCTGTATTGCTTGGTGGTTACTGATGATTTCTCACGATACTTATTGGTTCTATTTATGGGGTCGAAAGATCAGATGCCTATCTTAATTCAGAATCTTATCACGAACATCGAATCACTTTATAAACGGAAAGTGAGATGGATTCATAGTGATAATGGTACTGAGCTTAAGAATAATGTATTGGGTTTCTTCTGCATTCAGAAGGGAATCCATCGGGAATTCAGTGCGTCTTATGTTCCTCAACAAAATGGTGTATCTGAAAGAAAGAATCGTACGTTGATTGAAACTGCGACAACGATGCTTCCTGATTCTAGGCTCCCTGTTCAATTTTGGAAAGAAGCTGTGAATACAGCGTGCTACACACAGAATCGCGTACTAACTGTAAAGAAGTTCAAGAAAACTAGTTACGAGCTTCTGAACAATCGTAAGCCGAACTTAAAGTATTTGGAACCTTTCTGTGCTCATGTACTGTATTGAAGAGAGATGCTGGAAAGTTTGATGAAAAGGCTTTTGAAGGTTACTTTGTCAGAACCGTGATTCGGGTGAAACCTTAGAAAAAGGTTGACAAGAACACAAAGACTCTATAACCCAAAGGCCTATTGAATATCCCGGCGAAATCAGGATATCCAACAAGTGGGAACGAAGGTGTGAAATAGCGGACACAAAACGATAACGAATAATCAATAAGAACACAATCTAAGACAAAGATTCACCGCATTTAATATATCATTTAATACAACAGTGAAAGGAATGTCTATGGTTTCGTGTATGACGGCAGCGGCGGCTGTACGAGGAAACAAATTGAATATTCTTTTAGAATGCTTCTCGTATTGTGTGCGTCATTATCCGTGCCCTAAATGGAAACCTAGGACCCTATTTATAGCCCCTCACATTCCTTCTAGAAGTTCCTAATCATTACATAATGAAAGACAAAATAATACAAGTGTTGAGTCCTCGAGCAACGTAACAATCTTGCTTGAGCATACTCACTGATGTGTTGTAAAACACACGTATTTTCCGCACCTTTTATCTACGTAATATATTATATTTTATGTGTTTTTACTCGTTTTAGATAGGTTTTACATACATTTATTAATCATGTAGGTTTTGGGTAAAAGAAAGGAAGAAACCGGGACTTTTCGAGCTTTTTACGAGCCTTTTACGCATACAAGTTCAAGACAAAGCTCAAGGCCCGACCCGTATGCATCATGGAGGCCCAAGACCATATTATATTATATTATATAAAAAAATAAAACCCTAATCAGCAAAGAGAGCTGCTGGACGGAATCAACAGCAGCACAACAACAATCAACAGCAGCAACAACAGCAGCAACAGCAACAGCAACAGCAGCAATAACAGCAGCCCGGAACACCCAATATCATTTCTTTCATAACATTGTTCAACAACTTTAATTCTCTTGTTTAATTGTTAACTAGTTTTGCACTTGATTGAGAGATTGAATTGTTTATGATTAGTGTTGATCATTGGATGTTTGTTAAGATGATTGGTATGAGTTTAATGATGGTTTTATTAAGTGTTTGCTGCTGTCCAAAAATTATGCTAGGCTAATCTTGTTAGTTCTACCTAGGAATGATGATTCTTGTTAGGTTTTGATAGGTTTTATGGATTGTTTGATTGATAGACTTGAATTGTTATTGTAAAGTTTGATTTAGACATGAAATAGGTTGTGTTTAAGGGCTGGAAATTTTGGTGATTCATTGCATAAACCCCGTGTGTTGAATAATTAGTTTTGTATTGATTGATCGGTGCATTGTTTGATTCTAGACTTTGTGTTTAGGATTTGTTTACGGTAGGTACCACCGTAGGGTTTTGTTGCATGATTTATTGGATTAAGTACAGCGGTTAGACACCTTATTTGAGACCGAGAGGTGATAGGAAGTAGGGTCGTCTCATTGCCTTTGCATGCTAGAATAGGGATTGCGCGAGAGCGAGTTCGTTTCTTGTCAGGTTTAGGTGTTTTGAGCGACTAGTTGATCTATTTTGGTTTAAGTTGAATTGTTCCTCTATCCTTGGTTGTGTAGTATTTATTACCATTAGGGTCGAGTGTTGGTGAGACCGAGAGGTGATCCTTCATTAGAACACGTTAGCAATTATTTCCTGGTTTGGTCGTTTTAGCCGATTTTGAGTAGTTTAGGCTTGTTGAGTGAGACCGAGAGGTAATCCAGTGAGCCCGAGCGATCCTTAGTCGTGTCATCTTTAGGGACTGGTGTCTTGAAGTCATCCAATCCATTAGCTTGTTAGACCTACAATTTGATTCAGACCTAGGTAGACGTTTTTCTCCCATCCGAAGTTAACACCGTCAGTTTTCCGTTAAGTTTTCTATTTTTGGTAACTTTTGTCAGTTAGGTCAGTCAGTACAGTTAAGTCATTTTATAAAAACAAATTTAAAAATCGAAAATCAATTAATTATTATTCTTAGGTAGGTCGTGTCTAGGGTCGTAATCGTTAGCGTCTTTCGTATCTTCGTGTTCGATACTCGGACTTCCTAGAGTTATATTACTTGCGACAGGTACACTTGCCGGTTGTGTGTGGTTAGGATTTTCGTTTTAATTAAAGCTTCGTTGTGAGGGTTATCCGACACACATCACTCACTACGCTAGGTATGCTCGATGAGTGTCCTCGAGCAAACTTTACTTAGAATATCTTCAGTGAAGATATTCTCCTCCAGCAGGCTTCATTCCTCTTGACCAATCCTTGCTTTGCTCGAACTAGTCCATCGAGCAAGCTCATTCTTCTTGATGTCTTCAGTCTTGTCCTTAGACTTATTGAGCAATCTTTAGCATGCTCGGATGTAAATCTTGCTCGGGGAACTGAACTGTGCTCGAAGTCCTTGCTTTGATCACGTGACATCTTCTTATTGCATCCATGCTTGTCCCCATGTGCTCGATCATCCTGTGCTCGTAACACTTGGTTAAAACTTGTATGATCAAGCTGTCTGCTCGATTGGCAATCCATGCTCGATAGAAGAATACTCTTGCTCGCTGAAGTGTAGCTTGCTCGAAGCCTTGACATTTAGAAGAATCAACCATTTAAGGTTCTGAAGACCTTGCTCGAAGTAGTAAAACCATGCTCGATCGTCTAGGCTTGCTCGAAGTCCATACTTAGCCGTTTTCTGAGGAGGTTGAGAAGATTCCAATCTTCCTTAGCAAAAATCCGATCCAACAATCTCCCCTAGATTGGAACAAGCTCAGATGCACCAAAACATACCTGCATAGAGTTACACATGTATCAGTCATCAAAGATATATCATTCAAGAACATGCATTTCATTACATAAATAGGAATTCTGCCTCTTGGGCATTACACATTAAAGTTTTTATATCAAAATACAACTTAAACAAAAGTACAAAGATAAATAGAAATAAAATTAATCATCAATAAGCTCCATTCTGCTATCTCCTTCTCCTGCTCCTTGTGTCAAATTTTTCTTTCATTCGTTTGACAAGGGCTACTTTTTGTTTAATCATATCAACCTCCACAGCGTTAGAGGAGTCAATTGGGAATTCTGCATCAATTAAGTTGATGTGTGTCAAATAACCCTATAAATATGACCCTCACAACTAAGCTTTAATATTAAAATGAAAATCCTATAACCACACACAACCGGCAAGTGTACCGATCGCAAGTAGTATAGACCTAGGAAGTCCGAGTATCGAACACGTGGACACGAAATACACTAACGATTACGACCCTAGAAACGACCTACCTAAGAATAATAATTAATTAATTTTTGATTTTTAAATTTGTTTTTATAAAATGACTTAACTGGACTGACTGACCTAACTGACAAAAGTTACCAAAAATAGAAAACTTAACGGAAAACTGACGGTGTTAACTTCGGATGGGAAAAACGTCTACCTAGGTCTGAATCAAATTGTAGGTCTAACAAGCTAATGGATTGGATGACTTCAAGACACCGGTCCCTAAAGATGACACGACTAAGGATCGCTCGGGCTCACTGGATTACATCTCGGTCTCACACAACAAACCCTAACTACTCAAAATCGGCTAAAACGACCAAACCGGGAAACAATTGCTAACGTGTTCTAATGCTAGATCACCTCTCGGTCTCACCAACACTCGACCCTAATGGTAATGAATACTACACAACCAAGGATAGAGGAGCAATTCAACTTAAACCAAAAATAGATCAACTAGTCGCTCAAAACACCTAAACCTGACAAGAAACGAACTCGCTCTCGCGCAATCCTTATTCTAGCATGCAAAGGCAATGAGACAACCCTAACTTCTTATCACCTCTCGGTCTCAAAGAAGGTTTTTAACCACTGTACTTAATCCAATAAATCATGCAACAAAACCCTACGGTGGTACCTACCACAAACAAACCCTAAACACAAAGTCTAGAATCAAACAATGCACCGATCAATCAATACAAAACTAATTAATCAACACACGGGGTTTATGCAATGAATCACCAAAATTTCCAGCCATTAAACACAACCTATTTCATGTCTAAATCAAACTTTACAATAACAATTCAAGTCTATCAATTAAACAATCCATAAAACCTATCAAAACCTAACAAGAATCATCATTCCTAGGTAGAACTAACATTAAACTTAATAAAACCATCATTAAACTCATACCAATCATCTTAACAAACATCCAATGATCAACACTAATCATAAACAATTCAATCTCTCAATCAAGTGCAAAACTAGTTAACAATTAAACAAGATAATTAAAGTTGTTGAACAATGTTATGAAAGAAAGCATATTGGGTGTTCCGGGCTGCTGTTATTGCTGCTGTTGCTGCTGTTGATTGTTGTTGTACTGCTGTTGATTCCGTCCAGCAGCTCTTTTTGCTGATTAGGGTTTTATTTTTTTTATATAATATAATATAATATGGTCTTGGGCCTCCATGATGCATACGGGTCGGGCCTTGAGCTTTGTCTTGAACTTGTATGCGTAAAAAGCTCGAAAAGTCCCGGTTTCTTCCTTTCTTTTACCCAAAACCTACAAGATTAATAAATGTATGTAAAACCTATCTAAAACGAGTAAAAACACATAAATATAATATATTACGTAGATAAAAGGTGCGGAAAATACGTGTGTTTTACAACACATCAAATATCCCCACACTTAAGACTTTTTCGTCCCTGAAAAAGAATACTACACAGGATCATATCCGAGTTTTAACCTACAACTCTTGGTTTATTTGTTTATTATTATTAATATATTTTTTTTTCTTTTTAAAATATTATAACAAGTGACCCGTTACCCCTTCAAACTTTCACCTAATAAGCCAGATCAGGTCGATTGCCGGTATTGCTGTCCACTTTAAACCCATGCCCCTAATACTTACCAAGGCAAATAAGGCGTGACGATTCTATTAATTTGTATGACTAAGTGGAACCCACACCTAAAAGCCCTGCTGCTACTTCACCAATTCCATTATGGTTTTACCGGACCCAGCCACCCCAACTTGACTTAAACCTATTGCCACATGATTAAAACATTTTGACTCATATACAACCTATAAACTCTAGCTTGGTCAAGATCGACCGACAGTAGTTTCCTTCATGGTGGTTTTGATTTAAAATAATTTTTTTCTGCCTTTGGCTTTTTGCATTTTTTTTAATATATACACCATATTGGACGAAACTACAGAAATGCATAAGGCTCAGGTCTGCGCCACCGCGCAACAAAGGGCCGAGCAAAACTGTCTTCTGCTAGCATCAACGTTCAGGTCTGCGCCACCGCGCAACAAAGTACGGAGCTTCACAGGAATAGACACATATACAAAAGATTATACAAATAATATACAGACGATCATGTGACTCGAGGCTTGAGTATGACCCGGCTTTTCATTCCAGTCCTGTCACGAGCTTAGTTAAACAAACAAAACCCCTAAGATGTTTCCCACTAAAGTCAGGCCATTTAAAAGGTTCAATTAGGTCGAAAACCAAACCACCCTTTCATTCTCAAAGGCTGAGCCTACCGACACACGATTACTGAGTCTAAACCGTTCGGTTACCATACATTACGTGCGGGTCTAATGGGCACTGTTCTTATTTATTATATATATATATATTTTGAAAACACCAAGAAGTTATAAAATAACCACTACTCGGTAATAATATCATTTCCTGTTTAACGTAGAGAAAACAAATTTCAAGGGACTACTTTATTTTTTCAAAAATTTTCCTACAACTAAGTAAAATAAACCCCATCCCCACACTTAGAACGAAATCGTCCTCGATGAGTATAAGGAAAAGATATAAAATAAAATAAAAATAAACCAGTAAATAAAAATAAAGTATACAAGAGTAAAAACAAAGAACGGGTTACTCACCTGGTTTGTGTGCAGAATCCTCAACAGCTGGGTAGTATCCAAACGACCGTATAGCATTTCATTCGCGGCCGCAACCTCGGGAGAACCTGTTCCACAACGCCACCATAGCTACCATGCACGTAATATAACCTGCAAAACTCCAACTCGCTCGCATGTAGCGGCGTACAACACGGAAAACAAAAACATAAACAAATAAACATATTTTTGTGTTTTTGGTTTTTATAATTTTTAATTTTTTATTTTTTTTTCAATGAAACACCCCTTAAATCGACCGACTCGAATGGAGATTGAGTACGACCGGTTTCATCTTAGAACATCCTGAAATAAACAAAACAAATAAAACATATAGCACAAACATATAACAAAAATACAAACTCTACAACTCGGGCAGTCTCCCGAGTGATGCATCCACACGTCTACGTCTCGAAGAGTGGGTCAAGGTAGAATACCTTGACCGTCTGATCAGTCATTGGCTCGCCAATGTAGTGCATCAGTCCATCACCGTTCACCATAAACGTCCCGCCTTTGTCCTTTATCTCAATAGTGCCATCCGGGAAAACCTCAGTAATAATAAACGGACCTGACCAACGGGGTCTCAACTTTCCAGGGAATAACCTCAACCAGGAATTATACCATACGACCATATCCCCACACTTAAACTGGTCAATACCCTCTAACTTACGATCTTGCAGTTCCTTCACCTGTTGCTTATAACAATCTGACTGCGCGTAAGTACGGTCTCGTAACTCCTCCAACTCAAGCAACTGATGAACACGATGAATTCCGGTAGATAACTCAGAATCGAAGGAAGACGACTCAATGTCAGCATCAAGGGGTGTTCAGTCAAGGCAACCATCTCAAACCCCGGGATCTCCCTATCTAGGATATGTGTTTCTGAGGCGGGGCCTCCACCGGGGTTACTGGAAAACTCCCCCCACATGAGTCATGATCGTATCAATGAAGCATAGGGAGTCATCAGTCGATTTGGGATGCTTAGATGACTTTCGAACGTCAAACGTGACGTTCTCATCCCCGACTTGAAGGATCAGTTTGCCATCGCGAATGTCGATCAACGCATGTGCGGTGGCAAGAAAAGGTCTGCCCAAAATGAGTGGAACATTATCATCCTCATTCATGTCAAGAATAACGAAGTCCACCGGGAAAATGAACTTACCAATGCGAATGAGCATGTTCTCAACAATCCCACACGGATACTTCACGGAACGATCAGCAAGCTGGATACTCATCCTGGTAGGCCTCGGTTCGCCTAAACCCAGCTTGCGATACACAGAATACGGCAGGAGATTGATACTGGCACCAAGATCAGCCAGCGCATGAACCACTGTATCATCACTCAAGGTGCAGGGAATTGTGAAACTCCCTGGATCGGCTCTCTTCTCTGGTAACTTCCTCTGTAAGATAGCAGAACAATTAGCACTCAAAGGGGTGGAAGCGGCCTCAGCCAACTTTTCCTTATTCGAAAAAATATCCTTGAGGAACTTCGCGTGTTTAGGCATCTGAGTGAGTGCCTCAATGAATGGGATATTAAGGTAAAGCTGCTTCAGAAGATCAAGGAATTTGGAGTTCTGCTCCTCATCTCTATCCCTACGGACTCTCCCGGGGTAAGGCAATCGAGGTTTGTAAGCTCTCGGTGGGTCGTTCGGTGATTGCTGTCTCTCGACCTGTGCTGAACTCCCTGGGATGCTCCTTTGATGCACCTGGGCCGGCGGAGACTCCATCTGACTCTCCTCATCCACCTGCTCCTCTCCATCGACTGCAGGCTCCTCGACAACTCCTCCTCTAGATCTCTGCTGAATCATGGGCTCATCCCGTGCCCCTGCACCGCTCTTCATTGTCACAGCCTTCACGGATCCTCTCGGGTTTTGCTCGGTATTACTGGTAACGTACCCTGCGGCCTCTCATTTAACCGACTGGCAATCTCCCCCATCTGCTGCTCGAGATCCTGAATCGACGCTGCCTGATTCCTCATGAATTGCTCATGCCCGCGGAACTTCTCGTGCATCTCTTTGTGTCGGGAATCCCCTCGTGCCATGAGCTGTGACAACATCTGTGTCTGTTGTGCCATAATCTCCTCCAAAGTGGGCTTCTTCTCCCCACTGCTCACTCCCTCACCGGTATCCTGAAATAGGCTCTGACGCTGCTGAAAACCGGACTGGTTGCCGCTCCTCCAGTTGGAGTTCTGATTTCCCCTCCTTCCCGAATTATAAGAATTGAAAGAATTTGGATTTAGGTTTGGATTTCCTACGAAGTCAACGGCCTCCTCTTGGGAACTGACTGGGCACTGAACGGTATCATGCCCCCCTCTGCAGATCTCACACAACTTGCTCTTCGTCTGCATATGTCCTTTACCATCTTCGCCAACGCCTCGACCTGTGCCGTCAGTGCGGTGGTCGTGTCCACCGAATGCATGCCTCGTGAGATGGAATCGACGGTCTTACCTCCTCTAGCGGGTGGTCTCTGGTACCCACTCATAGCTAACCCATTGAATAAAGCGATACACTCATCGGGGTCCTTTGTTGTCAACAGATTTCCCCCCGCCGCCGTGTCGAGCATACTCTTCGTCGCGTACGTCACTCCATTGTAGAACTTTTCGACGACCGCCCAATCTTGCAAGCCGTGGTTGGGGCACAACGCTAATAGATTCTTGAACCGCTCCCAGGTCTCGTAAAAACTCTTTGTGTCCTCCATCTGGAAAGAATGTATCTGGTTACGCAAACGAGCGGCCTTAGCCGGAGGATCGTATTTTTCAAGAAATTGGGTCTGCATGGCAGCCCAAGTAGCTATAGAGCCCTGTGGGAGGGACTCGAGCCACAGCGAGTGAAAACGGAAAGACGCGGATCTTAACAGCGTCTTCGGAAACGCCCGCAATATAGAAAGTGTCGCAAATACGCACGATGCGAGTGAGGTGAGAGTGCGGGTTCTCATGAAGCAACCCGTGAAACTGAGCAGAATGAGCAATGGTATTCAGAACGTTTGACGGGATCTGCCAATTCGTCGCAACTCCAATGGCGGGTGGTGCGATGCTGGATCTCGCGCCAGCATTGGCCGGTCGGGCCCGGTCCGCAACTGTCTTCCTCGGTGGTGGAATGTCGCCCATGATCCTATCCCTATCGTCGGGGTCAACAGATGAAGAAGTGGATGAAGGTGAAACAGGACGACGTCTCTCACGAAACTCTCTCTCTGGCTCGGGAAATGCTTCCGTGTCGGGTGGTCCTAGAGATCGAGTCTGTCGCAAAAAACTATAATTAGGAATAATATTATCTAAACTATTCTAACAAATAAGCAAAATTAAACAAAAATAATTACAAGTAGCACAAAAGGTAAGTCCTAACTCGGATTGCTCTCAAAACGCCTAAAACCATGTCCCCAGCAACGACGCCAAAAACTTGATGCGTGTCTAATAACCCTATAAATATGACCCTCACAACTAAGATTTAATATTAAAATGAAAATCCTAAAACCACACACAACCGGCAAGTGTACCGATCGCAAGTAGTATAGACCTAGGAAGTCCGAGTATCGAACACGTGGACACGAAAGACGCTAACGATTACGACCCTAGACACGACCTACCTAAGAATAATAATTAATTAATTTTTGATTTTTAAATTTGTTTTTATAAAATGACTTAACTGGACTGACTGACCTAACTGACAAAAGTTACCAAAAATAGAAAACTTAACGGAAAACTGACGGTGTTAATTTCGGATGGGAAAAACGTCTACCTAGGTCTGAATCAAATTGTAGGTCTAACAAGCTAATGGATTGGATGACTTCAAGACACCGGTCCCTAAAGATGACACGACTAAGGATCGCTCGGGCTCACTGGATTACCTCTCGGTCTCACTCAACAAGCCTAAACTACTCAAAATCGGCTAAAACGACCAAACCAGGAAACAATTGCTAACGTGTTCTAATGAAGGATCACCTCTCGGTCTCACCAACACTCGACCCTAATGGTAATAAATACTACACAACCAAGGATAGAGGAACAATTCAACTTAAACCAAAATAGATCAACTAGTCGCTCAAAACACCTAAACCTGACAAGAAACGAACTCGCTCTCGCGCAATCCCTATTCTAGCATGCAAAGGCAATGAGACGACCCTACTTCCTATCACCTCTCGGTCTCAAAGAAGGTGTCTAACCGCTGTAATTAATCCAATAAATCATGCAACAAAACCCTACGATGGTACCTACCGTAAACAAATCCTAAACACAAAGTCTAGAATCAAACAATGCACCGATCAATCAATACAAAACTAATTAATCAACACACGGGGTTTATGCAATGAATCACCAAAATTTCCAGCCCTTAAACACAACCTATTTCATGTCTAAATCAAACTTTACAATAACAATTCAAGTCTATCAATCAAACAATCCATAAAACCTATCAAAACCTAACAAGAATCATCATTCCTAGGTAGAACTAACAAGATTAGCCGAGCATAATTTTTGGACAGCAGCAAACACTTAATAAAACCATCATTAAACTCATACCAATCATCTTAACAAACATCCAATGATCAACACTAATCATAAACAATTCAATCTATCAATCAAGTGCAAAACTAGTTAACAATTAAACAAGAGAATTAAAGTTGTTGAACAATGTTATGAAAGAAAGGATATTGGGTGTTCCGGGCTGCTGTTATTGCTGATGTTGCTGCTGCTGTTGCTGTTGCTGTTGCTGCTGTTGCTGCTGTTGTTGCTGCTGTTGAATGTTGTTGTGCTGCTGTTGATTCCGTCCAGCAGCTCTTTTTGCTGATTAGGGTTTTATTTTTTTATATAATATAATATAATATGGTCTTGGGCCTCCATGATGCATACGGGTCGGGCCTTAAGCTTTGTCTTGAACTTGTATGCGTAAAAGGCTCGTAAAAAGCTCGAAAAGTCCCGGTTTCTTCCTTTCTTTTACCCAAAACCTACAAGATTAATAAATGTATGTAAAACCTATCTAAAACTAGTAAAAACACATAAAATATAATATATTACGTAGATAAAAGGTGCGGAAAATACGTGTGTTTTACAACACTAGATTGTTGAATAAGTATAACTGAAGACATCAAAAAGAATGAGCTTGCTCGATGGACTAGTTCGAGCAAAGCATGGACAAGTCATGAAGAACGAAGCTTACTGGAGGAGAATATATTCTCCGAAAAAGAATATATTCTAAGTAAAATATGCTCGAAGACACTCATCGAGCATCCCTAGCATAGTGAGCTTGCTCGAGCAAGATTGTTACCTTGCTTGAGGACTCAACACTTGTATTATTTTGTATTTCATTATGTAATGATTAGGAACTTCTAGAAGGAATGTCAAGGTCTATAAATAGGGGTCCTAGGATACCTTCTAGGACACGGATTTCCAGACGGAATACAGGCTGGCATGCACTGAATACGAAAAAACATTCCAAAGAAATTCTCTTTGTTTTCTCGTGCAATAGCCGCTGCCGTCACACAAAATCCCAGACATTCTTTTCACTGTTCCATTAATGATGTATTTATTACAGTGAATCTTTGTCTATTGAATGAGCTTTTATTGATCATTTATTACTGTTTTGTGTTTGTTATTCACACCCCTTTGTTCCCACTCGTTGGATATCCTGATTCCGCCGGGATATTCAACAGACCTTTTGGGTAATCGAGTCGGTGTGTTCTTGTCAACCTCTAGAAGGTTTCACCAGATTCACGGTCCTGACAGCGATGTTATGGGGTCACCCATCGGCTTGCAACCGCCTACCACCCACACACTAGTGGGAAGATAGAAGTGAGTAATCAGGGGATCAAACATATTCTTGAGAAAACGGTTGCTTTGAATCGTCGGGATTGGTCCGACAAGTTGGATGTTGCGTTGTGGGCCTTCCGTATAGCCTACAAAACTCTGACCGGTTCCACACCATTTCGGATGATTTATGGGAAGGCCTGCCACCTGCCTGTCGAGTTGGAGCACCGTGCTTCATGGGCCCTACAGAGGGTCAATTTGATATGTCCGCCGCGGAAAGCACTCGTTTCCACCAGTTGCACGAGTTAGAGGAGCTGAGGGATCACGCCTATGAACAGTCGTTTAGGTACAAGGAGTGGACGAAAGAACTGCACGATAGGAAATTGAAGGGTAACAAGCAGTTCAAGTGTGGGGATTTGGTCTTATTGTATAATTCCCGGTTGAGGTTATTCCCGGGAAAGTTGAGATCCCGTTGGTAGGGACCGTTCACGGTCACTGAGGTTTTCCCGTATGGCACTGTTGAGATAGAGGATAAAGGCGGGAAGTTTAAGGTGAACGGTTATAGACTGAAGCACTACATTGGCGAGCCGATGGCTGATTAGACTGTCAAGGTATTCTACCTTGACTCGCTCTCCGAGACGTAGACGTTATGGATGCATCACTCGGGAGACTGCCAGAGTTGTAGAGTTTGTATAACATTAATCAATCTTGCTTTGTTCTTGATCACTATGCCCCTTTCATCTTTCTTGTTCCTGAACACCCATTTTGTTCCAATAGCATACTTGCCTCTGGGCTTGTCAACTAACTCCCGTACATGTAAGTCTCTGAATTGAGCCAACTCTTCCTGCATGGCTTCTACCCAGCTGTTGTCCTTTAAAGCTTGATTAATGTTCTTTGGTTCAAATTGGGTAGAAAGCAAGCATACAGGCAGATATTTGCTTTTTCAGAAGAACTTCTTGTCACTCTTTCATGCAAGTTTCCTATGATATTCTCTACAGGGTGATTTCTTTCAACAGAGGCAATTTGCACAAATTGTTGTGCAGACACTTCTGCTTCAAGATTGGTTATGTTCAACTCAGCAATTTCACTTTCATTTCTTTCTTGAGTTTCATCAGCCACTTGAATTTGATTAATCTCTGATGATGATGCTTCATTTGACCCAATTTGCAGGGAGTCAAACAAAGACTGAAACCTGTCTTCAAATTGATTTGTTACTCCAGGCTGAATAGGTTGTTGACTTTGAATGGGTTCACTCTCCACATCACTTGGACCTTCATTAGAGACTTCAATTGCAGCATCTTGTTCATTCATCTCAACTTCAGCAGCTTGTTGGTTGCTTCTCTCAAAGTTAAATCCATTTGGATTAGGAGCAACAGATGACCACAGCTTGTCCAGATCAACTTGTTTTTGTTTTTCTTTGTCTTCAAAGCTGGTTCTGTATATGCTGTCATCCATATCTTCATTATAAATTTTGAAAGACTTGATCATCTTTTCCAAGTCAAAAAGCCATTTGGGACCTTCAACATTGTTAAAGTGGTTCTCATTGAATATTATGTCTGAAGACTCAATAAAAACCATGTGCTCCTTCACATAGACTCTGTAAGCCTTTGAATGAGATGAGTATCCCACAAAGAAACATTCCAGAGACTTTGACTGGAATTTGTTCAGATAATCCTTTGTATTCAACAGTGAGCATCTGCATTCAAAAGGCTTTAAGAATTTCACATAAGGTTTTCTTTTAAAGATAACCTCATATGGAGTCTTATTTTGAGCCTTGTTTAGTAGAACCCTGTTCTGCACATAACATGCAGTGTTGATTGCTTATGCCCAGAAAGTGACTGGTAGATTTGCATCAGCAATCATGGTTCTTGCTGCTTCAATTAATGTTCTGTTTCTTCTTTCTGCAACACCATTTTGCTCAAGAGTTCTAGGTGCACTGTATTGTTGAAATATCCCCTTAGAAATGCAGAATTCTTCCATTGTTCCATTCTTGAATTCTATCCCATTGTCACTTCTAATGACTTTGACCTTTCTCTCAAACTGATTTTCCATCTTCAACACATAGGTTCTGATCAATTCTAGGGTTTCATCTTTGCTGCCCATAAAATATACCCAAGTAAATCTTGAGTAATCATCTGTGATCACTAGGCAGTATCTCTTCTTTCCAATACTTGGAACACTCACTAGACCAAACAGATCCATGTGAAGTAGTTCCAAGACCTCATCAATGGTGTTTATCATTTTGCTCTTATGTGAGGATTTATGTTGTTTCCCTTTGAGGCAAGATGTGCATTTTTCTTCAAGCTTGAATTCTCTTATGGGAAGGCTAACAACATGTTCACCTTTCACTAGCTTATTCATGTTCTTCAAGTTGACATGACACATCTTCCTATGCCATAGTTTGGTCTCATTTTCAGTGGCTTTGGAAACAAAGCATGAACTACCTCTAGATGTAGCAGTATTCATTCTCAGTTCATGCCATTTCTTGGAGCCATCATCATGATCATCTCAGTTGGAATCACAAACTCAGGCTTCAGAATTAGGCAGTGTTCATCATTGAATGCCATCTTATACCCTTTGTCACAAACTTGAGAAATGCTGAGTAGATTGTATTATAGTCCTTCAACATGCAGCACATTCTCAAAGGATACCTTTCCATTGGTGAGTGTGCTTCTTCCAACAATCTTCCCTCTGTTTTCATCACTCCCAAAAGCAACTGGCCCTTCATATTTTCTTTCATAATTGATCATTTCACTCTTGTCACAGGTCTGTGCCGGGAACATCCACTGTCCATGTACCATAAGTCATTGCTATTCAAGGACTGTTCCTGCACATAAACACAAAAATGGAATCAGTTGGATTCTGAGTTACAAACTGCATCAGTTTGTAATTCATTTTCAGGTGAAGATTCATCAGGAGTTGGAAGTGGAAGTGGAAGTGGAAGTGGGTTTTCATAGACAACTTCACATTCTTCTTCTGAGTTTGATTCTGACCCATCTTTCACAACTTGTGATGTGGTTGTGTTTTCAGTTTGCTCAATCACATAGTCTTTCTTTTGAGACAACTCCTGCTTAGTCTTCCATTGAAATCCTCTTGGTTCATAACCCTGCTTCATCAAGAATTTTTTATCCCCATTCAGAACACCAGGTCTAATTTTTTCTTTTCCTTTATAAGTTGACCTATTGTTCTTTGCAGGTTTGCTTGATACCTTTGCATCATCTTTGACTTTCAACACTTGTTTCAGTCTCTTTTCCAAGACTGATCTTTTCTCTTCATCACATGAACTTTTCTTCTCTTCATTCAGGTATCTCTGATACATCTCCTTGTATCCTTTCATGTCAAATCCACAGACCACATCAGGAACCACAAACTCTTCCTCTTCAAGCCAGCAAGAGTCAGTGTGATGACCATAGGCATCACACTTCTTGCACCACACCTTAGCATAGCTTCCCATGTCTTCAAGCAATTGTTTGTCTTTAATTCTGTCACTGGGTTTGGGGAAGTCAAAGCCTAGCGATGTTTTTGGACACAGAGAGTTGCTGAAGTCCATTTTGATTAGTTTGTTTAGATCAGGCTCCAGATGATATTTCTCTTTAACAAATCTTCTCATTGGTACATATTCCACATCTCCAATGTCAAATAGCACATGGTTTGAGAAGACTGGATAGATTGGAAGATGGGACTGATCATAAGAAGATTTCATTGTCTCTTCATTTTTTTTTTTTTTGATTTCTTGCTGTGGTCTTGCATAAATGTCAAACACCACATGTTCTTTTCTTATCTTTTCATAGTACTTCGTCAACTTTGGAGTCATCTTTGGCAGAAGAGGAATCTTTTTACTTTTCTTCTTGCTGGACCCCTTTTTCTTCTTTTCCTTAGATGATTTTGTGCTGCCACAACTACAGTTACTTTCTTCACTGGAGTATTCACTCTATTTCTTTTTCTCACTTTCCTTCTTTGCATTCTTATTCATCTCTGGTTCCTCATTCTGTTTCACTGCAAATTTTCATTCTCATTCACAAACACATCATCATACTGTTTAACAAAATCAACTTTATCATCAAACACATTCTTGAATTGTTTCAGATATTCACTCCTGCTCTCCTTGTCTACTTTAAGTGGGTAGCTATCACAGAAAGGCGGTGACACCTTTTTGTCCTTCACTTCCTCTGTCATTTTATCCACAAAACCCAATATATTTCCTGTACAAACAAGGTTCTTCAAGAATTCCATTTGAATTAACAAATCAGCATTCTTCAATTTCTCTTCAGCATGCATCTTTTTCAAACCCTCAATTTCAACTGTCATTTTTGATTGGGTTCGGTATGCCTGCATACAGTCTTCTTCAAGCCCCTTGATTTGATTCTCATAAGTTGTTTCACTGGCTTCATACACATTCAAGAATGCTTCCTTTCTTCCACACTCAGATTTCCATTTTCCAACTTCCTGATTAATTCAACAATTGTAATAAGAAGGTCAGAAGTTGAAATATCAGAATGTACCTACGCATTAGATGATTCTGGCTTGTCCTGTACTTTGGCCATAAAGGCAACATTCGCCTTCTCAATCTCAGCTGCGTGATTACTCCAATCAAACTCCCCGTCCTGAGGCACCCTTGTCACTGCAACGTTTCCTTGATCCCTAACCTGACATACATTGTTCTGATTAACTCTATTCTGACTAGTGTGAATCTGCAGTTCGTTGTTTCTTTGGGGTTGAAAGGTTTGTTGCTGGGGTCTGTTTTGGTTTTGATAGGGGTTTTGGTTGGTGATATGATTTCTTTGATGTTGGAAATTCTGATTTTGATTATGATAAAATTGATTCTGATTAACTGGATTACCAACTTGCTTTGGCATGTTGCACTCTCTTGCAAAGTGTCCTGGTTGTTGACAGTTGTAGCAGATTGCTTTAGATTTGTCAAAATCTATTCTCTCGTTTGGTCCATTGAAGCTTGATCTTCCAGTTCGGTTGTATAATCTCTTACTTCTTACAGCCAACATGGGTGCCTGCCACTTTATGTCCATATCCTCTAAATCATCAGCATCTATTTGTTCGAGATCTTCCTGCACAATGCTTGTGTTTATCATATTCTTGGCCACAAAGGCATGGTATGACTCAGTAAACATGGAGAACAAAGCTTGGTAGTCTGTTCCTTGATTTGTGTTGTTCTGCATAAATTTTGACTGACCACTTGCTGTTGAGGCCACATCATCTTCTATTAGCTGAACATTAAATCTTGGCCGACCACCACATGTTGAATTTGTCTCATAGGGCTCTTCAACAATAGGCTACTGGTTCTTGATTGAGATATTTCCCATAGGAGCTACTAGAGCATTGTTCATTTGAAAACTGGGCTTATCTTCCCTAATCATGTCATTTCCGATCATCTCATGTTCTGCAGCCTTGAGAAATGCAATCACATCATCCAACTTAAAGTTGGGGAAACTCACTTTTTCCTTGATGAATTTACTGGCTATGTACCACTCACCAGACAAAGATGATAAAAGCTTCTTGTTAAGCTCAAAATATGAGATTTGCAGGTCAGTTGTTCTTATGTCATTAACAATCACCATGAACCTTTGCAGAACTGATTTCAGTCTTTCTCCATCCTTAAACTTGAACCTATCAAGTTGTTTCTTCAGTCTATCTTTCTTGATATCTCTCAGTTCAGTATTTCCTTCAAACATATCAATAACTGCATCATACATTTCTTTAGCAGTTTTGTGATGGTTGACGGTTGTCAGTATCTCCCAAGACAGACCTAACTTCAGCATAGATAGTGCTTTGTCATCTCTCTTTTTCATCTTCAGCTCAATGGTGGCATTGTTGTTCGGAGCAATTGAAGGAACATAGTTTCCGTAAGTGATAGAAGTCCAAAGCTCTGGGTTGTTGTTGTTTACAGCTGCCTCGAAGAGCACATTCCATTTGATGAAGTTTTCTTGTCCAAGCAATCTAGGAATCTTGTTGGTAGAGACTTCTTGGTCTTCCATTTTAGCAGATCTGGGATTTGCAGTAGAGAAACAGAGTAAAGCTTCAAGATTTTTCACAAACCTTCTATCCCGTGGCCTTCAACGAGCTTCCAAAGCTCTAATACCACATTTTAGGACCGTGAGTCGGGTGAAACCTTAGAAAAAGGTTGAAAAGAACACAACAACTCTGTAACCCAAAGGCCTATTGAATATCCCGGCGGAATCAGGATATCCAACAAGTGGGAACGAAGGTGTGAAATAGCGGACACGAAACGATAATGAATAATCAATAAGAACACAATCTAAGACAAAGATTCACCACATTTAATATATCATTTAATACAACAGTGAAAGGAATGTCAATGGTTTCGTGTATGACGGTGGCGGCGGCTGTACGAGGAAACAAATAGAATATTCTTTTAGAATGCTTCTCGTATTGTGTGCGTCGTTATCCGTGCCCTAAATGGAAACCTAGGACCCTATTTATAGACCCTGACATTCCTTCTAGAAGTTCCTAATCATTACATAATGAAAGACAAAATAATACAAGTGTTGAGTCCTCGAGCAAGGTAACAATCTTGCTCGAGCATACTCACTATGCTAGGTATGCTCGATGAGTGTCCTCGAGCATACTTTACTTAGAATATCTTCAGTGAAGATATTCACCTCTAGCAGGCTTCATTCCTCTTGACCAATCCTTGCTTTGCTCGAACTAGTCCATCGAGCAAGCTCATTCTTCTTGATGTCTTCAGTCTTGTCCTTAGACTTATTGAGCAATCTTTAACATGCTCGGATGTAAATCTTGCTCGAGGAACTGAACTGTGCTCGAAGTCCTTGCTTTGACCACGTGACATCTTCTTATTGCATCCATGCTTGTCCCCATGTGCTCGATCATCCTGTGCTCGTAACACTTGGTTAAAACTTGTATGATCAAGCTGTCTGCTCGATTGGCAATCCATGCTCGATAGAAGAATACTCTTGCTCGCTGAAGTGTAGCTTGCTCGAAGCCTTGACATTTAGAAGAATCAACTATTTAAGGTTCTGAAGACCTTGCTCGAAGTAGTAAAACCATGCTCGATCGTCTAGGCTTGCTCGAAGTCCATACTTAGCCGTTTTCTGAGGAGGTTGAGAAGATTCCAATCTTCCTTATCAAAAATCCGATCCTACATACTTTTTGGGATACAATTTTCCTAAAAAGCGGATCTTCAATATCTCTTCTGGTTGTGTGGAAGAATGGTATCACGTTTATTGCCAAAGTTATACTACTACTCCAACTGGTACGGGTCCCGATTGGATATTCGACTACGACGGGTTATTTAATTCGTTTACGTCAATGGTTGAAGAAGTACCTGAAGATTTTATTAGATCATATTTGGAAGAACAATGTCTTCCTATACCAAGGTCTTCTACGGTTGATGTAGATGACTCTCCTAATGTATCAGAAACGTCTAATGAGATTTCTGAGTCTTCCGATGATGCTGATTTTATTGATTCATCGTCAGTTCCATTAGATGAAGCTCCAGAAACAAACGACCCAATTCTAATTATTGATGACTCACCAAATGTCTCTTTAGACATAGCAGAGGAAAATGTCACCAGTCTGGGTGATAACGTATCTAAACCTGCTAATCCTTCCTTAAGGATTCACTCTAATCATCTGCAGGAACAGATAATTGGTGATGTGAACGACGAGGTTCGTACAAGACACTAGATAGCTAATGTATGTGATGATATGGTTGAATGTAACTTATCTCCTACTGAGGATTCAATAGTATGTGCATATGCGGATTTGCAATCTTTGGGTATCCTTAGTATTACACGATACACCTGCTTCTTATCACAAATTAAACCGACAAGTGTCATGATGGCACTCAAGGAACCGTCTTGGGTTGAAGCTATGCAGGAGGAGTTGAAGCAGTTTATTAGACTGGGTGTATGGGACTTAATTGACAAACCTGACTGTGTGAAAAAGGCTATTCCGACAAAATGGGTTTTTAAGTGCAAAAAGGACGACCACGAGGTAATCATGAGAAACAAGGCATGATTGGTCGTTCTTGGGTACAATCAACAAGAAGGCATTGATTGCACTGAAGTATATGCTCTTGTGGCACGACTGGAGGCTATACGTATTTTTCTTGCCTATGCAGCCTACAAAAATTTTAAGGTTTATCAAATGGATGTGAAATCGGCGTTCTTAAATGGAGCTATTCATGAAGAAGTGTACGTGAAGCAGCCTCCTGGTTTTGAGGATCCAGACTTTCCAGAGCGTGTTTTATCGATTAAACAAGGCTCTTTTGAGTGCCTGGTACAGCACGTTGGCTGACCATTTGATAGAAAGTGGATTCAAGAGGGGAACTGTGGATTGTACTTTGTTTTACAAGAACGTTGGTGATGATCTACTCCTCGTCCAAATCTATGTGGATGACATAATTTTCGGTTCGACAAACGATAGCCTGTGCGAAGATTTCGAGAAAACGATGCAAACCAAATTTGAGATGAGTTCGATGGGAGAGATGAGCTTTTTCTTAGGATTGCAAGTTTACCAATCTTAGTCCGGGATCTTTATCCATTAGACCAAATACGTGAACGATGTCTTGAGCCGATTCAAGATATCAGATGGCAAGATTCCTTCGACACCTCTTCCCGTGGGTCATAATTTATCACCGGATGAATTGGAGGATTCCGTTGATCCAACCCTATATCTAGCAATGATCGGATCTCTTATGTATTTAACTGCATCTCGACCTGATATCATGTTTGCTATTTGTTTGTGTGCCACGTACCAATCGAGTCCCCGAGTGACTCATCTGCGCGGCAGTAAAGCGCATCTTACATTATCTGAGGGAAAATCCCGACATCGGTTGTGGTACCCCAAGGACAATAAGTTCGATCTCACCGCTTTTACTGATTCGGACTATGGAGGATGCAAGATCAATTTCAAGTCTACAACAGCGGGTTGTCAGTTCTTAGGAAACCGGCTTGTTTTCTGGCAGTGTAAGAAGCAGACAATGGTCTCAACTTCAACAGCCGAAGCGGAATATGTGGCGGCCTTGAGTTGCTGCTCACAGGTTCTCTGGATCCAGCAACATTTGCGGGATTACGGTTTGAAGTTTCTTACTACTCCTATTTTTATTGACAATTCAGCCGCTATATCTATCACTAAAAATCCGGTTCATCATTCGAAAACCAAACACATTGAAATCCGTTATCACTTTATTCGTGATTGCTTTGAAAAGAAATTAATTTCGATTGATAAAATTCACACGGATTTTCAAAAGGCTGATCTTTATACCAAAGTGTTTGATAAAACACGTTTTTAATATTTGTTGGGTATAAATGGTTTAAAAACTTTGACAGATATTCAAAAGCTTGGTTAAATCATTTTTAAGTTTTTTTTAGTTCAATTTTTGTTGTTTTTAGGGGGAGAAAATATAAAATTCAAAAAATATTGTGTTTTCAGTTTGTACAGAGAAAATTAAAAACTCCAAAAATATTCAAATATTGAAAAACTCAAAAACATTAAAAATGCTCCTCAAAATAAGTTTTGAAGCAAAAAGGGAAAATGATAGTACATTGGTCATCTGCTCCTAAGTCTAGTAAAAAGTAAGTAATAAAAGACTGTGTGCTTAATTGCATCGATGTATTGGTAGGTCTTTTGACAAACAAGTACGGATTAGTAAGTGATATAAACATAAATTGCTAAATATTCAGGGAGATTGGTTATATAAAAGGTCTTGATAATTATGGCAGAAATATAATAATTCGGTCATACTCAAGCCTTCTAATCAATTTTAATACAATTTTAACAAAAGGGTCTAGTTGGTGGTTAACGCTTCAACGATGTATGGTCTTGTGGCCTTAAATCCTGTACTGATGGAATGCTTTAAAGCTCCGGATTTCATTGGGTCTTTATGCGGTTTTACATCTGGTATTCATTTCGATGAATATTAAAAATGCTTGTAAAAGTGAACCCGCAGTGTAACTGCTTAAGTCTCTAAACTTGATTGCAAAAGGTACTTCATTTACAAAATGAATTACAGACTTGATCAAACCACGCTATGAGTCATACATTGTCCCCTTGCTCGCGTCTTATTACCATGAAATCGACAGATGAAATTGTGCATACTCATCCATGGGAACGGACCTTAGAGTATTGCTTGATAACTGGGGTATATCTTGTAGTGAGGATTACGGACTATGATTACTTAAATATAATCATTTTTCATCAAATTGGTTCTAAGGTTTAAGTCAAGTTGGGGTGATTTGGAGAAAATCAAATTACGCTTGAATCAAGATTTGAACTAATTCATTATGATATTTGTGCCTAATTGGACAAATTAAGAGATATCACCGAAAATTCTGAAAAATTTGTTAGAAGATTTAAGTGGACAACAATACCAATAATCGACTTAACAACTATCAAAATAAAAGCAGAAAATAAAACTGTGATGGACGGAAATTTTTATCAATATGATTCCCTGCTCGAGTCACAAAAATATGTACTGCTTTGATAGTTTAGTTTACTGTTTTACGTTGTTTGTTAATTGAAAATTTTCAAAAATCCAAAAAGATTTTAATTTTTCTTTTTCAATTCTGTATTATTTTTTATTTACCAAGCTAGCGAATAATCCAAAACCAAACGAAGAGTTTGATACCCCAAAATTTTAAGTTAAATCGTGCTTGATGTAACTATCAACTGATATCAGTTGATATTATTCTTTTAACATAAAAATCCATTTAATTTAAACCGTATCGATCTTTGATCGTTGATCTAATGTATTCATTAAAAAAATAATTGGTTTTAATATTATTTAATTCATTAAAACCCTAATTGGTTTTAATATTATTTAAATCCTTAATGAGATCTTTATCTCATTCGTTAAGGATCTTTGGTAGTTCGTTAATTGGTCTAACGAATGTAAAGCCATTTGTTATTTAAACATAACGAATAAGTTTCTTATTCGTTATCTTGACATTCACTTCCGTTGTGCATAACGAATGGAAGACATTCATTTAAACCTTTAACTAATAGAATGATTTTAAAGTATCATTCGTTAAGATTTTAACAAATGACTCCTATATTCGTTAAAATGTTAACGAATAGGAGGAGTGAATATAAGATTCGTTAAAATTTAACGAATGGACAACTTATTCGTCTAAAAGGATGACGAATCAGGTTTTTAACTTAACGAATGAGGCCATTCGTTAGTTCAAAATTGAACAAATGACCTTGGAAAGTGTGAAATTATTGGAGTTTATAATCCCAAGGTCAAACGAATGACCCTTCATTCGCCATTTCCTATTTCATCGCCAACCTAATAGAACTCTTGCCAAATTTTTCCAGAATATTATACCTGATTGTTAGCATAATTGATTGGCATATTTTTGTTTAACAGGTAATGGCGAGTTCAACCATATGAGATTCATGGAATTTCATCGGAGTTTTAAGGGTTAACAGATTAAATTGTAAATTGAATATAAACCGAATCGTTAACTGCTCATCATACTTATATTTTGATAAAAATTAGTGTTGATGATCTTTGATTAAGGGAGTAAATCGATTTCCGAACCTGGTTATTGATGTTAATTGTGGAATGCGATGAGAAATCAAAGGTTTCATTGAGTATCTTCATCGTGTTTGACTAACATTAGTCAAAATTAATGGTTAATTTGACTTAGGTTAGTCAAATGAGTCAGTAACTCAGATTCGTTATATAGTTAACGAATGACAGATTTGATTCGTTAGATATCTAACGAATAATCGAGTCAGATTTGTTATCTTTAATGAATGACTATCTGATTCGCTAAGGTAGCGAATGGACAGTCAACATGAAAGCTAGTTAATGTATAACGAATATCTCATTCGTTTAATCTTTTATAACGAATGAGATGTCTATTCGTTAAATAGTATAATACTTTCGAATATTTTACTAATTTTTATGATTTTAAACAGTAATGGCAGACGAGAACATTCAAAACCCTGTTCCCGAACAAAATCCAGATGAACAACAACCTGAGGAACAAGCTCCAGTGTTACTATCTTGGAACAAGAGCCATAACATCTGTGCCTTTCTAGATCCGAACTTTGAGGATTCACCGATATTCGGCGGCATGATCAGTTTCTTGACACGTTCCAGAATATACAAGGCTATCTCTACTCGTGCTATCGTTTATTAGAGTATTATACGTGCCTTTTAGGATACAGCTAAGTTTAACGAGACTGAGAATCAGATAGAAGCTGTAATTCAGAATAAATGAGTAGTGATCGATGTTGGAGTTATTCGAGATTCATTGGGTTTCTGTGATACGGTGGATGATAGGTGTGAATTCGATAAGGGTTTAATTAGAGGATTGTTTGGGCGGGTAAAGTATAATGGAGATTTGGGAAAATCAATGTACAACAAAGCAAACTTGTGCGAACAATACAAGTACTTGCTTCATGTGTTGATACACTGTCTCGGTGGCCGCAAAGGTGGTTACGATGAGTGCCGAGTAATGTTACAATCTGCCTTTGTTGCTTTAGTGTTGAATAAACCATTCAATTTTTCTGAATTGGTTTATTATCATTTGAAAGAGAATATCACGAGCCGTCATAAGTTTCTTATGTACCCGAGATTCCTGCAGATGATGATTAATGATCTCCAGCCTGATTTAAGTAAAAATCAAGATGACGTATTGAAGCTAGAACACATGGATTCAGAGACTATGAAACGTTTGAGATCTTACAAGGGTCAGAGTCTTGCAGAACGGCCTAAGTTTAAGAGTTTGATTGGTCACCTTGCGAATATTGATTATGTTGCACCACCTAATGATTGATGGGCTCTTGATGATTCGGATTCTGAGCGTGAAGGTGGTGGTGATGGTGGAAATGGTGGTGATGGTGGTCTAGGACCACAAGCTGAGCTAACGTATGAACAGAAACGTAAGCATAAAGGAAAAGAACCTATAGTGGAAAAGGGAGAAAAACCAAAGAAGCAAAGGGTGCGACGTGGTTCTGGTATTGAGATTCCTAGTCAACCTTTTGAGATATCGACTCCACCGGTATCTATTTCAGCTCCTATTCCTACTTCTCCATTGCCTCAGAATATTCCGAGATCTTCTACTCCTTTTATTACTCGATCTCCGACTCCTATTCAGATGCCAATTTCTCCAGTGCGTCCATCAATGACTTTGACGACTACTTCAGTATCTGGTCCATACTTTGGAGATGTTTTTTACAGACGGTGCTGGCACGTATGTCTAGTCCTCAACCAACTACTCCTGCTACACCAGTTACTTCTACACCGTTGCCAAGACCTGAGCACTCTTTCATGACTTTTAATCATCCTCAGGGTCCGATGCAACTGCTTCATCCACATTTTTATCAGTTGTCTCCCAATACCCAATGGTTTAATCTGTTGAATCTGGTTCATATGCAACAAACCCTGATTCAAGCAGATCGTTCATTTCAGGAACAGATGCGGGTAGAGCAACGGAATATGTTTAGACATATTCAGTTTATTCAACGTGAAAACAGGGAACTTAAAGCCCTTATTGCTGCTCAGGGGGAGAGGATTCATAAGCAAGACAAAATTATACATCAACTCACGTTCAAGGATGACGAGTTGAAGAAATTGAAGAACGATGAGAAGAATAAAGATGGTGAAGGAGGTGTTGATCAGCAACCGGGCGGTAGTTCTGCACCGTCGGCAGGTAATCAGACTGAGACTGGTAGTGGTGGTGGGTCAGAGAGTAATTTGCAGATTGTGCCATACAAGGATTATACGAGAGCCAAGCCAATTGAAGTTATACCGGCTAACATGATTCTATTTGTTGGGATGAATGGTATTGTGTATAGTATGGTGAATGCTGATGAGATTGAAGAAGGCGAGTTTGTGGATCATTCATTGACTAAAGAACAAATAGCCTTGCTTCTGGATCTAAATGAAGAGGAAGTCAAGGAATTGGGAAAGAGTGTGGATGTAGATGTGGAATTCGAAGAAAGTAAGAATACAGGCATTCCACACGGGAATGTGCCTGATTATGATGAAGTGGAAGTTGAGGATGTTACTGCTGAGAAGTATCCTGAGTTCTACACTGACAATAACAATGATTCAGGTATTTCATTCTTTACTACAGAACATGTTGATTCAGCAGAACGTCGCTTGCGAGAAGAGATTGAGAAATGGAATAAAGCTGCAGAGACAAGTCACCTGTCGGAAAAAGAGAAAAAGCGAAAACGTGCTTTGGAGGGTATGTTTGAGCATGATATGAAGAAAATGAACAAGATAATCGATGCCTTTTGTTAATTAGCCAAGGCTTGAGCATCGGCACACCAGATGAAGAACTACAAGTCTGTCAAAGATGTTAAAGGTGATTTGGTTGCATGGCAGTTTGATTCTGAACTTAAGGTATATATCGTGAAGTGGGAACACGGTATGTATTACTTCAAGCGCCCACACGATATCTTATCTATGCCAAGGTGGGATGTTAGAACACTAGCCAACAGACCGTTCGTGAATCGTGGGAAGATCAGCGGGCTGAGTGGTTCTATAATCATTTATTACATGAAACCCGTTACGGTTTCAAGTTCTTCAAGCCACAGGTGCCGACTCACAAGTACATTGATGAGATTGATCAACGCACAAGCTAGAGGAAGATGATTCTACAAGTAAAGCTGCCAAAGACAATGAAGAGGGCTCCGATGAAGATATTCCCTCAGAGTCTATTCACCTCGTTTAATTATTGGTATTATGACAATCGTACAAGTGAAGCGGTTATCGTATTGGGAAGCGGGTTAAACACAAGAGTTATACGTGTTATTGATCTGTGGCTCGTTAACTTATCTGAATCTGACAACGATGCTTTATTTACTAGTCAGATCAGATTCGCTAACGTAAGCGACTACGAACTTGCTATGCAGTTTCAGAAGGTTGTTCGTGTCTGTTATGCATACAAGATTCATAGTTGTGTGGATTGGAATACGAAGATGTTCCAGCGTTGAAGAATAAAGAGCTCGAGACGAGGGGGGTTTGTTGATACATGTTTAGTACGTCTCGGTCTTTATTTTGTCTGTTAATGTAATAGTCTTATTTTATAGGGGGGTTTAATGTAAATAGTTATATTCGCCTTTATTGTAAGGCACATTCGTTACCCCGTAACGAATGTGTCACATTTGTATTAATGTAAGTCCCATTCGTTAACCCTGATAAACGAATGGAACATAGCGAATGAAGGGCTATTCGGTATGTGTAATGTATAACGAATGAATGTCTCATTCGTTAAGTCTTTAATGTAGCGAATGACTCATTCGTTAAGGTTATCTTAACGAATGAGGTCATCTCCCTATTTATACCCCTGTAATCTATTCTAATGTAACAGTTCTTGATTATTCACTCTCTAGCCTCGTTACTCTGCCAAAATTTACTCTCAACACACACAGTACACATAGTTAACATAATCAAGCCTAATTGTATACCTAAACAACGAATTCATCGATGTCATCATAAGATCTAGAGCCTTATAGGTTCATACAAGATCGGTTTTTAGAGAATCTTCCCATTTATTATTTCTCGCTTTTCAAAGATCCTTCGGCGGTAATTGAAAAGTTAGAAGGTATTATCCGATTTTTTTTTATGGGGAGGATCTAGTGAAGAAAAAAAGATCAATTGGGTTGCTTGGGAGAGAGTGGAGAGACCAAGGAAAATTGGTGGGTTGGGTTTAAGTCGATTAAAATATACTAATGAAGCTCTTCTTCTTAAATGGAGTTGGCGGTTCAAAAAGGATGGGAATTGTTAATGGAAGAGACTCATTGCGGTTTGTCATGGTGGTACTCGAAGTTGGTCCTTCTTACTGCTAAGGTTGGCGGCTCATGGATGTTGGAGAGAGATAGTGAAGATCGGGGAGCATTCGATTGGTAATGGTAAAAAAAATTAATAGTTTCTTGCGTGGCCTCGCAGGGGATGGTGTAAACATTAGATTTTGGTGTGACCCATGGCTCTCAGAATTTCCTTTACGGTGTATGTATCATAATATTTTTAGATTGGAATCTCAAAAATGGTGCAGCGTGGCGGATAGAGTGAGTTTCCAAAATAATGATCGGGTCATGAGATGGGCTTCGCGGCAGGATCCCAGATCATCGGTTGAGCTGGATGAGTTATTGGGCTTCTGTCCAATATATGTGAGTACGACTGGGCTGTTGGTTGTGATAAATGGATTTGGGCTGCATCTGAAGATGGCATGTTCTCGGTTTCTGCTGCAAAAAAACTTATTATTGATAGCCGACAATATGACCCCTTTTTTAAGTTTAAATGGGATGGGTGGATGCCGATCAAGTGTAATGTGTTGGCGTGGTGAGCGGAGCAAGATAGGATTCCTACTAAAATTGCTTTAAATAAACGAGGGATGGGTCTTAGCGAGGTCAATTGTCCGTTTTGTGAATCGCATTAGGAATCCGCTAATCATATTTACACAGGTTGTATTTTTGCAGCTGAGATATGGGATAGGATTGCCGTGTGGTGCCGTTTGGATCCTATTTTTGTGTTTGAAGTTCGGGATATTCTTGTTTTCGCGAAAGGTTTAAAGAAGCCGAAACTCGACAAAAGGGTGGCTCATTGTATAGTGGTTACGACCTTATGGAGTATATGGAATGCAAGAAATGAGAAGATTTTTCAGGATAAAGAGCCCAAAGCTTTCGAGGTGGTGTCCAAGTTTAAATCTAGTTTGTATTTTTGGATTCGAAATAGGTCTAGATTTAAATCTATAGAATGGAGTGATTGATGTAAATATCCTTTGCATTGATGTAACTTGGTTTTCTTTTCGGCCCTCGTTTTGAGGACTTGCAGGTTTTGTGTTGAATAAAGCTTATTTTTCAAAAAATAATTAATATTAAATATCTTGGCCTTATATATAGTTGACTTTATATATAGTTAAGTTGAGTGCTTGATTAGTTTTTGTTATCTAAACCATAACCGAACCAACCAGCAATTATAAATGGCGTGTTCGGTTCATGTATATGATACAATTTGGTTTCGCTCAAGGACACGTAACAAAAAGTATAAATAAAACCAAAATATTTAACCTTTTTATATATGCAGCGAAGTCTTTAATCACCCGTAGGGCATAGAGTCAATGTCACCTAAGAACTATTACAAACTAACTAGTTATTAAACATTCATTACTCGAGAACTGACTGATAAATGAGAACAAATTATTTTATCAGTACCTTTGTCAGATAAACAAATCTTTTTCTGTACAGCTTTAAACCCAAAATAATATGATTGAAGCTTCATAAATCAAGAAATTTTACAAAATTCCTTTTGCCTTTTAATTCTAGAAAATGTGAAATCACATGTAATAATGAAATTCATATATCAAAGTTGCATCTATAAACATAAACTTTGCTAGTGATATAAGATCATCTTCAATGTAATACTAGTTTAGATTCCGTATTTTATACGGGTGGAAATCATAATAAAAATAAAAATTATTATATGTAACACGTAAATTCGGTAATCTATTATATAATAGTTTTTATTTATGACTTTTATTTTATATTCATTTAAATCAAATTATAACTTAAACGTATTAAAATTGAAATACATGTTTATAACAAAAAAAAAATTAAAAGATTTGTCCATGATTTTCACTATTTAATAATTTTTCAAGATTTTAGCAATTGTATTGATTTATATAGTCGAACTTTTGTTATTGATTTAAATTATTATAAAATAGAATTAATGACGAATTTTATTGTAAAAGGTTAAAGATTAGTTTTTCTAAATTTATATGAATAACTTAATATAATTTTAGAGTAGTAATTAAATGAAAAATAATGGATAAAAGATTTTATGCATTTAATGAATTGTTATACATGTTAATGAATGTTAATTAAATGCTAATTAGATGAAAAATGTATTTAAGGGAATTGTGTATGTGAAATCCAATATAGACACTCTATAATGATGTCATGTGAAAAATCATTCTTTAATAGTATAGTTAGAAGTTAGATTAGATCTCTAATCTAAAGAATTTATAGCTAGTAGCCTAAATGTAGGAACTAACAAACAAACATACCTAACATCTGAATAATTAAGCACAATTTCTTAACACCAGTTCAAACTCTGGCATACCTTGCTGAAGATGCTCATTGATCTTAAACCGTTTGTGGAAGTTGTTAAGTTAAATTGGTCAAAGTCAAAGTTTAATGAGATTGTCTTATTTATGTGTTATTATTTTTTCGAGCTTTTGGATTTCAACAAATGGTCAAACCGCAACCTTGGTGTGACTTTTGTTTTTGCAGTTCTCGGAATTAGTTTCACACAAAGCAAGATAAGTGTTATGTAATTACATCAAAGTTTTTATTTCATCCCCATTAATTCCTAGCTATAAATATGATAAGCTAATAACACAACTAATATCATCAATATCTTGATGTTATTTTCAGTGTCTCGGATGTATTTCCCGCCTATAAGCTTCCACTTTGTGGGGGCGCTTTTATGCAGTTAAAACCTCAGGACTACCTTATCCAGCGGAGTTATATGGTATATTACACAAAATTATGTTTATTAGTTTATTACTAATAATTAGAATAGGTTATCTTTTTTTATTTTTTATTTTTTATTTGTTATTTGTTATTTGTTATTTGTTATTATTGAGTGTAATCTTTATTCGTCTATATGAACTGAAAGAATGTGTTTGTAGGGAGGGGCCGAGGTATGGTGCATTGGCTTTTAGTCAATGCCTAGTCAACAAATTACTATTTTGGGATGTATAACAACAACAACAAACGTACCTAGTAAATCGCACAAACAGCAAAAGCTATTGGTAGGGTCTGGGAAGGGTGTGATGTAGGCATACCTTGCCTCTATCTATGAGGATAGAGAGGCTGCTTCCCAAAAAGACCCTCGGCTCCAAAGCATGTACTATATAAGCACACACGTACCAATAACAAAACTTACAGTGATAAAGTGTCACAATCAAATACCAGCGCATGTGAGATCATAGAATCCCAATAGATATACCAACAAAAAACAAATACAGGCAAAATCTGCCTAAAATGTATAAGAGTCTAAAGCTAAACTAAGATACAAATATGATATTCTCTAAAAGTCCTTGACCTTAATCCTACGTCTCCATGAACACCTATCATGGAACATGTCCTCAGAGAGGTGTAACTCTAGTAAATCCTGTCTAATCCATTCCTCCCAAGTCAATTTGGGTCTGCCTCTACTCCTCCTTCCTTCTACATTAATGGTTTCCACTGCCCTAACCGGTGATGTTACTTGTCTTCTCTTCACATGTCCATACCATCTCAATCTCCCCTCCTTTATTTTTTCACATATGCTAGTAATTCCCAGTCGTTCCCTAAAAACCTCATTTCTTATTATGTCCAACCTTGTGTGCCCACACATCCACCTCAGCACGTGCTTGTGTTTTCTTGATGGCCCAGCAATCTGTTCCATATAACAAAGCCGGTCTAACAGCAATCCTATAAAATTTCCCTTTTAGTTTAGTTGGGAACCTCCTGTTGCACAAAACCCTCGTAGCTGCTCTCCACCTACACCAACCAGCTTGAATGCGGTGTTTTACGTCACTATCCATTTCCCCATTACTTCGTACAAAGGATCCTAGATATTTGAAATTAGTAGCTTGGGGAACCACTTCACCTCCGATGGTGATCTGAGAGTCCCTGACGTCTCCGGCTCCAGTCCCACTGAAATCACAATGTAGATACTCGGTCTTCGAGCGACTAATCCTTACTCCTTTGTCCTCTAGCGCTGCACGCCATTCTTCTAACCTTGCATTGAGGCTATGTTTACTTTCAGCAACTAACACAATGTCATCTGCAAAAAGCATACACCACGGGACCGTCTCTTGAATCGACTTTGACAACTCATCCATGACGATCGCAAATAGAAAATGGCTCAACGTTGACCCTTAGCGGAGTCCTACTTCCATGGGGAAGAAATCAGTATCCCCTATAGGCACCCTCACAGTAGTTTTTGTCTGATCATACATATCTCTGATTATGTCTATGTATATCTCTGATCATACATATCACAGTAGTTTTTAGGATGTATAATTATACAAATTTAAAATCCCCTTGAAATTTTTACCATTTTTTTTTTGTCTTTGTTTCATACTTTTCAGGATTTTAGTTTTATTAATTGTAAAGAAGTTAATAATATACTTGGTATTTGATGATAAAAGGGATTTACAAATAAATAAGATGCTGTAACATGGTTTAAAAGTTATCTGGGCCTGATGAGACCCAAGACTCGCTTTGTTTTTACTATAAAATTGCTTTTTAATTATAAATAATATCTTTTTTTTTAAATCAGATATTAATTTTTAGTATATCCCTATTTTATAGGATTTTTTATATTTTTGTCTTTGTTTCATATTTTTAGGATTTTAATTTTATTAATTGTAAAAAAGTTAATAATATACTTGGCATTTGATGTTGAAAGAGTTTCATAAATAAATAAGATGTTATAACACGGTTTAAAAGTTATCTGGGCTTGGTGAAAGCCACGACCTGCTTTTTTTTTTACTGTAAAATTATTTCTTAATTATAAATAATATCTTTAAAAAAATCGGATATTAATTTTTAGTATATCCCTATTTTATTGGATTTTCATATCAAATATTTTGATGAGATTAATTTTTAATATAATGAGATATTATAACTCGTTTAAGAGCTATCTGGGTTTGGTGAGACCCATACCTGTGAATTCGGGTCAAATGCATGAGAATTTTTCATTTACAAATAAAGCAATCTGGTGGTTTGAGAGAATTTAGGGAGGCGTTTATATATATTTTAAGATATATATATATATATATATACACACACACATAATAAAATTATTATATTAAAAATAAACACGAATAATTTTCGACTAAATCTATTATTTATTTACTTTGTTTTCTTTGCTACGCATTTCTCATGAAAATGGTACATAAAACTGTGCAACTATTTTTTTGTTGGAATTGTGTTAGAATATTTGCTACACATTTCTGACACAGTTGTCTTTTGTCACTATCTTGTCACAATTTTGTTGCAAATTTAGGGTTTTCTTTTCTTCTAGGAATGTCGTTGGAAATGCGTAGGAAATAGTGTTCGTAAGAAATACGTTGGAAAATTCGCATGAAACATTCTTGTAGTGACCATAGGTACGGTGGTGCTACGCAAAAAAATGGAGAAGGAGAATCAGGACTTGACTGTGCTGTGGAAAAATTGGAGAGGAAGAAGGAAATATTATATTTAGGGGCATTTACATATATCCCCTTCTTAAAAAGCTTTATTATATATTTACCCATCTTTAAAAATCAATTACATATTTTTCCTTTCTAAAACATATATGTTATATATTTATCCGTTTTATTAAAATTAACTTTTTGATTGACTATTCTACCCTTAATTTAAAAAAAAGTTGAATAAATGTTGTTGTTTGGTGGGACCACATGATATGCTCTCTTTTCTTCCTCTTTCTTGAACGACATCAAGTTTCATCATCATCATCATCATCATCACTTAGTTGGAAGGTGGAACTGCGGTAGCCTCATCTCCTCAAACAATCCGGCGATACCTTCAATTTTCGTCCGACAGTCCGACAGCATCTACACCCAGCCCACCAACACCACACACGACGCCACTATCATCTCATTTTAATGATTTACTCGAATCTATTTCCAACGACCAGCACCTCAGTCAGGTTTTTAACGGTGGGGGTTAAATGGAGGGAGACGGTGGAAGAAGAGACCGTGTGGAGGTGGAAATAGGGTTTGCATTTATCAGTATGTGTTTTTGGTTGGGTTAGATTTGCCATACAAAGAAAACAGGAAAGAGTGGTGGTGGTTTCCGACAATGATGAAGTGCCAGAAACCTGCCGGAGAATGGAGAGTACCCGGATGTATTGCTTGGAGAAGATGATGTGTGTGTAACTCTTTAGTTAAAATATAACTTTGTGTTTCTAATCTTTTCATTTGGTTAATTTATTAGTTGTGATGGACATTTGTATATTTTAAAGGGTAAAAAGGTAATTTAATTTGAAATGAGAAAATATGTAACTAATACATATGATTGGGGAAATATGTAATTTATAGTCTTAGTAGTGGGATATATGTAAAAATCCCTCATATTTATCTTTTTTTTCTTTATTGATTTATTTAATTTACTTCTTTTAAATTTTAATGTAAGTTTTTATTTACTTTTTGTTTATAAAAAATATAATTTATGTTTTATTAAAAAAGAAAAGAGATGATCCAGTTGTTTATTTGTGTGTTTTTAAAAATAGAATTAAAAAATAAATAAATTTTAGAATAGTTGAGAGAAATGTTCTCTCTTGTTCAAATGGTTTTGAAATAATAGATGGTGATCCTGATTGGATAATATAGGATTAGTGGGGCTTCGGATATTTTAGGCGACCATCCCTTCCTCCCTTTTATTTCTGTCTATCCTTTCAGTGGTTGTTGACTCAATAGGGGTCAAGTCTATGTATTAACTTTGTTAGTCTGTTTGTATCAGTTCAGAGCAATTTTTTTCACAAGTTGCTTAAGTCAGCGTGTCACATCAACTTTTCATTCATTTTTTTCACAAATGTTTTTTTACCTACAACGATAACATATTCATACTTCCTACAAACAATCTCTTAATTTCCACATCACCAATATGTAGGACCCACAAGCCTCATCCTTCACCATCCATGATACTTGCATTTCCATCCTTCTCACAAATCTCCTCCACATAAGCTATAGATAGCCCTGATGCGGAAGGTCTTAAGGTTATCAAGTAGTCATTGTTTCATTCCAGACGCATGCCAACCATTCATAGGTAGCAGTGTAGACTGCCCGCATCAGTTCAGGGAAATTTTTTTCACAAACAGCATAGTCAGCATGCCACATCAGCCTTTCATTCATTATTTCCACAAACACGTTTTACCTACAACAATAACATATCCATTCTTTATACAAACATCCTCATAATTTTCATATCACCAATAACTTTATATTTTAATTTTATTATTTATATGAAATTTATTTAACAAATAATTTTATAAAATAGAAATAAATACAAATAAAATTGCATTAAATTAAACAAAAATACCAAGAATGCAAAAAATAAAAAATACAATATGAAGTCGACGAAAATATAACTAATGGTTATTCGCCCAAATATGCTCCACTAGATCGTTACGTATTGCTTGGTGAGCCTTTTGGTAACCTAAACTATGAAGCCTCTGTTTACGTTTTTGAAATTGTGGTGGTGCTCTTTGGTGGTAGATAATTGGTTCAGGATCATTCTCGTTGCTTTCCCAGTTAATTACAGCATGACCTTCGACCTCTATTATCATATTATGTAGTATAACACATGCATGCATTATATTACCTAATAACGGGATGAAAGAAGTTCTTGGTGGGCCACGTATAACTCCCCACCTAGCTTGAAGGGCACCGAAGGCTTTCTCAACATCTTTCCTTGCAGACTCTTGGCGTTTCTTGATCAACTTTATTTTCAAGTTATTTTCCGGTGGATATGTGAACTCCTTACTAGTCTTGCCCATTTTGGATAAATACAATCAACAAGATAATAACCTTTACGTTTCTTCCTTTGTTCAGAAGAACTTTGCTCTTCAACTGCGTCAAGTTCAAAACTAACCGTTAGGAAAAGACAAATAAATATAGCCGTTAGTAAAATACAAAACATATAGTCGTTAGTAATAGACAAAAAATATAGCCGTTATGAAAAAGAAAAAAATAAAATAAAATTATTACTATAAAAAATGTTATCTTGTTTTAGAAAATCTAATTAAAAAGAATTAATTCATGTTCATCAAGACTCGGTGTTGAATCGACTCGGTTTGATTTAACAAGGCTCGAACCGAATTTATTAATTGTTAACTTATTGTAATTTAATTAATTTGTTTTTTAGATTATTATAAATTCAAGTTCAAGAAAGAAAAAGAAAGAAAGAAAAAAAGATGACAAAGAAATGGGCCCATCAACTATCATTCTTCACCATACAATAAAGATATTTAAGGATGAATTCCATCTCAACCTCCATATTATTTGTCTATTACAAATCTCAACCTCCATAATAAAGGATATTTATGGATGCCCTTAACGTGTCTAAGATCCCTATAGCTTGGACACTTTATGGTTATCCCATCATTCTTTATTTTATATTATTTTTTTTTTCATTTCAATTTACTCGTGCATAAATAAATTATAAATTAATTTCACATAGTTGTATATTGTATTGGATATTCGTTTAATCTAACAAAACCAACCATTGCTAACATATAATATTCTTGCGCCTACTTAGAATCACATTCTCTAAATTTCTTATATATACTAGTGTAATTAATTTGGACCCAATCATAAACAAACATGAAGACCATGTATAGAGGACATGAAGCCGGCAAAAATGGTCATGTACATATAATGACCATGGTGGAATTCAAGATATGGTTGATGACATTTGATGAAAATAAAGATGGTCGAATTAGCCGACAAGAACTCCGAAAAGCCATTCTTGCGATGAGAGGAAGCTGGCTCAGCGCCTTCAGGGGATGGCGTGGGGTGAGGTCAGTTGATGCTAACCGCAATGGTTATATCGATTTCGATGAGATCAAAAAATTGGTGGAATTTGCAGATAAAATGTTGTGTTTGATAGTTGTTGGAACCTAGTTACCATAAACGAATCTTTTGGTGTGTTTCTTATCACATATTAAAGTTATGTTGATAAACAAATAAATAAAATGTAAGAATTTTTTAAATTTACCAATTTATTTTAAAAATTTATTAGTAGTGATACAGTTGCTATTTGATTAGTAGTGACGCATTGTTTTTTGGATCGAAACATCATGTGACGATTTTTGTTAAAGTTCTTCACTTGCTATAGGAATGTAAATGAACCAATGGGTTAGTGAACCATTCATGAATTATTCGGCGAGTACTTCGTGAATGTTCATTCGATTAATGAATGAACGAACATAAACAAAATAAAAAAGTTTTTTCATTTAGTTAAACAAACGAATATGAACTTATGCATATTTTGTTCGTTCTTATTTTCAATCATATTCTTTTATGTAAACATTATCTAGCTATGATTGTTTGTTTATGTTTGTTTTAGTTCACTTATTTTTATTAATATATTTATTTAGGTAGTGCTTTGTATGAGGTAATGAAGGAGGGAAATGAATAACCTATTCAAGGGTAATGAAACTAGAAGTAGGGGTGTTCAAAGTTGGATATTCGGGCTTTCGGGTATCCGAACTTCGGATATCCGGACCTTTCGGATAGTGGATTTCACTATCCGAATATGAAATTTCGGATATCTGATCAGATAGTGAACCGAATATTCGAAAAGAATAGCAATTATAAAAAAATTAAGGAACTACTTTTAAAAATATTTCAGATATCCAAAATACCCAAAAAAAATTATCCAAAAATTATCTGAAATATCCGAAAAGTTATCCGAAATATCCAAAAATTATCCGAAATTCATAAATAATATTTAGTATTTAATAATTAAAAAAATATTTCGGATATCCGAACTATCCAAAAATTTTCAAAATCACTATCCGAATCCGAATCCAAAAATTCAGATATTCGAAATTTCAAATATCTGAATTTTCGGATAATTCGGATTCGGATTTCCGAACATTTCAAATACGGATACGGAATCGAATTTTTTTTAACACCCCTAACTAGAAGTGTTTGGTTGGACAATAAAAATAATTACCTTTAAACACACGACTTTTGACGCTTTAGAAAACAGGAATATCCTGATTAGCTCGAACCTCTGCCTGATTTGTGGCGAAATAAAGGAACTGGTTGAACATATTTTTGTCTCGTGTGGCCTTGCTCAATCACTGTGGAGTGTGATTTCTCAATGGTGTAAAGTGCCCGTTTTTTTTTCTTGTTTAGCTCTCAGAATTTGTTGAAAATTTACAAATTTTTTTTGTTATCTAAAGAAAATGCCACAGTGTTTCAAGTGGTCTGTTTAATTGTGACGTGGTGCTTATGGAGAAAAAAGAAATGGTCGTGCTCATAATGGGACGCCTATTCAAATCTCGGGCTTAATTGAGGAAATAAAAGGTGTTGGGCTTCCTTTAGATTAAAAATAAAGTGAAGGAAAGGGGTCTCACTTGGAAAGATTGGTGTCGATTTACTGTGTAAATATTGTTTAGTGGATATTCGTAGGTTTTGGCTTGTTTGGTTGGTTACCTTTGGTGTTGGTGTTTGTATTCCCTAGCGTCTTGCTACTTTTTATATAATTCCTTTGTTAGTCGTTAAAAAAAACATCGATTCCATTTCCCACCCTGGAATTTTTAGTTTTTTTTTTATTTTGCTCCATAGTTTATCTTTGTTTCTCGATTTTACCCTTATCTCAAAAATTTTCACTCTTTTTCAATCATTTGATGAGCTTTGTGAGGGCAAAGGAGTTCGATTGAGTCTTCAAATCCCCATTCAATCAACTTGTCAATATGATTATCAATAACTTTTTTTAAACAGACCGAATCCATTGAAAGATATGTGACTTGTTGCATATCGATTGACAACAAATACGAGGTTTACAAACCAAGTAGGCTCTCACACACTAGACTAGACTGGTCTTTTGAGGTGAGATCTTCTATTTGGGTTGTAATAGTGGTATTAACTAGGATAATAACCCATGTTATACATGGGTGGAAAACATATCAACAAACAATATTAAATATAAACCACATATTCAGTCAACACAAATATTTAACATAAGTTTTTTACCTACAAAAGATGTTAAACTATGCTATAACATAAAAAGAGAATACTTTATAAATAAACAATGCAGTGAATAAGAAAGAATATAACATAAATGAACCATTAGACCTGAAAAAAAACATATATTAGTAAAAATTTTGTAATATTAATTGAAAACTAAACTTACAAATACATAGCAGCTTTAAACTTTATCACATTAAGTTTCCAAAATCTCCTTGTAAACAACGTTTGTTGTTTTATTTGTAAGCTATGATTCTTTGTCGAGTATGACTAACTTAATACGGGCTCTACTCTTCACTCTTGACAAAGCTATATAAAGTTGGCCATGTGAAAAAACTGGATCTTTTAAATATAAGCCAACTCTAGATAATGATTGACCTTGACTTTTGTTGATGGTCATGGCAAAACAAAGTGCAATAGGAAAGTGTCTTCTTTTTAACTTGAAAGGAAGTTTCTTATCCGATGGAGTCAGACTGATGCGACTAATTAAGGTACGATATCTGATATGAGTACCAGAAACAACTTTTGCTTCAATTACACATCTACAGAGACTAACGACTTGTAGGCGTGTACCATTGCACAATCCCTTTTAATTATTAATATTCCGTAGTAGCATAATTGGGACACCAACTTTAAGAACCAATTTGTGGTTTGGCATTCCAGACATCTTTATCCCATTTAGAAAATTAGGAGAGTACAATTGCGGGTCAAAATTATCAGAAATAGTTTTAGCTTGATCTAAACTGTCGGAACTTATATACTCGACTTCGTCGCCGGGAAAAAGTGCTAACATACGCTCATTAATTTCCTGAACAACCTCATTTAAAGGTGCCAATAGTTCCCAATCTTGAAAGTAAGTAACTTCGTTATTCTGTCTAACATGTTAGGATAGACAAACTGAATTAAATCACCAATTGGATCTAATGAATTCAAAATTAGAAGATCATCTGAAATCTCAACAATTGATTCTCCATCATTTGAACCACCAACATTCCCTTCACCTATATCCAATAGCCAATCAGCAAACTCTTTGATCTCTTCAAGATTTGAGGATCGACATCCAACTGTAAGCCTCATGTTCTTTGTAAGTTTAAGTAGTTTACATTTTGACCAAATGTACGAAGACTTTATAGAAGCATTTACAAATTCACTTCTAGTACCGTTCGTAACAACGGGCAAAATCTGTCGGAAATCACCACCAATGACAACCACCTTACCTCCAAATAATGCTTCTGAAGTGTTTGCAGGATCACCTGTCATAACATCTTTTAACGTCCTGTCCAATGCTTCAAATGCGTGCTTATGAATCATGGGCGCTTCATCCCAAATAATTAAGGTTGTCTTTTTCAAAAATTCATACACGTCTGTATTTTCTTTAACCTAATTTGAAAAACAAATAAAAACATGTTAATGCAACGAATGTATATTAAAATTGAAATTCAAACATATGAAATTGAATATTAAGAACAAAATATACTTATAATATTTCTAAATGGACATTTTTGTTAACTTAATAGGAAAAAACAAAAGGTGTGAATAAGATTCGCATGATGAGATATAGCGTATGATAAATAATATCGGACATTGAGAATCTTCAGTTAGATTAATCGGAATGAGAAATCTTGCGTCGGCTGTTCTACCACCCTCCAATAACAAAGAAGTGATTCTGCTTGAAGCAACGTTCAATACAACTTCTCCTTTAAACCTTATGGAAGTAGATAATGTTTTCCATAAATATGTTTTGCCTGTACCACCATAGCCATAAACAAAAAATACACCACCTCTTTTAGCAACCAATGAATTCATTATTTCATTAAAAACACCTTGCTGTTCATCTGGTAATGAATTAAAAAGATTATTAAATTTGTTAGACATGGTTTCGGTATCATAAGAAAGTTCTTCAACCATCAATGGATTAGTTGCTCTAGAAATAGAATCCTTGTCCGGAAAAGGCATCTGCATATACTTTTGGAGAGTTGAGTTATTAGAAACTAAAAAATTTTCACTTTCAAGCAATGCTAGGTTCTTTAGTTGTTCTTCGTTGAGACTCAACTCTGCAAAACAAAATAACATCATATATTCAAAAAAAAATATAAACAAATTTTTTTAAAAATAAATAACTATGCAGTAAGAAAAAGGATTAAAATTATTTAAATCGTATCCAGATTATTTTGATCCTTTTGTTGTTTGTATAGAATGTCGTCAACTAAAAGTTGCCATGTGCTTTCCCAAACAAAATGAGGTCTAGATAAACTGTATGTAATCAACATTGTAGCAAATTAATGTCGAAGATAATAGCCAATGGAAGTAAAACTTTCTTTTTGAATAGCTTCTATATACTCTTTATCGTCATCTAAAATGCCTCTTCTATAACATGCCTCTCGAAAAGTATCACAAACAACTCCATCAACTGTTCGAATGTCTTCAAAACATTTAGGACCTTTAACCTTATTTAACAGAATTCTTAGGTAGTAAGCTTCATTGAACGCGGGTGGAACAACATGAACTCTACCTATTGCAAACCCCCTTTGTCGTAATTCCCATTTACGTTGTTTTTTTTTTCATACAAACTTTCTTGGAAACTCAGAGTAAGTGATGGCTTGCAGACTCGTACTTCTTATTACACTCAAACCAATCAGTAAACATTGAAGACACATTAGTGGTTTTGTTAAGTACATCTTCAATATCTTCATCAGCACCATATATTACTTGGTGTTCACCACGTAAATGAAAAGCAAGCCTCATAACTGACGGAAGCCTATAATGCACATCAAATGAAAATATTCTCCATGTGGCTTCGCATGTCGAAACATATCTGCAGTCATAAAATGCTTTAATTTCGTCTAAATTAGGATCTTGGTTATCATAATTTTTATTTTGTATAAGTGAAATTGTCGCTCAATCTGGACCCTTATTAATGTATTTAAACGAATACTTGATTGACCCATCTTGATTGCACCACTCGACGTTTATATGGGCTTGAAAGTTTTTTAATAGAGTCGTGTTATAGGGAACAACACTTCTATTATCTAAATTTATATCTGACTTAACATATTCTCCATTATCTCTTCTTTTGTAGACAGGAAAGCCTTCGGAATCGATACTTGTTTCATTCTGAAATCTTTTTGGAAAATTCTTGGAACATTTTTATTAACCATGCAGGTGCATTTAGGGTTAGCCTCACCACATGGACCGTGAATCATATGATAAGATACAAGCTTGTATAGCTCCGGTTCAATGTTCTTGTTTGGAATTTTCAGCTGAGATAAAATTTTCTATCAGTTGTGGATTATGAATCTTGCTTTCTGCATGCATAAACATGCACATATGCACGTGAGGTAACCCCCTTTTCTGAAATTCAATCGTGTAAATAACTACAAAAAAAAACTATTAAACAATATTATCTTAATATTAAAACATTAAATATACAAAAATATCCATTAATAATTTTTTTTTTAATATTTAGTAGTCATAAGATAAAAAGATGTTACTTGCTTGAACCTTTCCAAATAAAGACTTTTCCTTCAACTCTTTAATCATTGAATCAAGCTTGAGCTTAAAAAGTCTGCATAATATATCAGCGCTATCCTCTGACTTTAAGGTAGTATCTTTTAGAAACCTTTTCACTTCTGGTCAATTGGGATTACATGTTATAGTTATGAAAAAATCTGGATAACCATACCATCTACAAAGGGTCATAGCATCTAGATAATATTGCATCATATATCGTGCTCCCCCGGTAAATGAGGAAGGTAGAATAACACGCTGACCAACTGTAGAAAGATCATGACCATTTCCAGTTGATTGAATACCTCGTAAGCTTTCGTACGTATCACACCTAAGATCATGTTTTTAGCGCGAATATAATGTAACCTTTGAGCCTCAATCATGGTATATTCGTCAACTAACATCTGCTAAAACAAACGCCTACCATTTAACATCACTGAAAATTTATTTGGCCTATCTTGAATCTGATATACAAAAAAATCACGCATTGTAACTGAAGAAACACTAACCAGACCCCGGGCAGATTACTGATAACCTGGGGGTTAGATAGATGTTTCCCACGAGGGGTTAGACCCTTGGAAGATGGTTCTTCTGATAACCTGCAAAACAGACACCGTGAGCTCGTCACTGAGAAGGGGGGGGGGTTCCTCCTTGTAACCACCCTCCGGCGTGAGAATCAGACTAGATTGCTCTTTAAATATAAAAGTATATTAAGAGATTGCTAGAGCAGATATCAGGTATAATATGATGATAATGTGATAAGATATGATAAGATGAGATGGTCATACCATTTGTGGTATTTATAGCCGAATGTAGGTTTCCAAGGAGGTATGGCCGGCTGCAACAGTGTTCCTGTTCCACCAACAGTAGCCTACGCACGTGCCCTGCTGGTAGTTGGTGGGTAGGTAGCGGCTGATAGCGACCAGGCCTGCTGTATACTATTCCTTTTCCACCAACTGTCAGCTACGCACGTGGTATGACAAGAGTTGGTGAGTAGGCAGCGGCTAATAGTGACATACAGTGTAGGAGCATGCTGCTCGCCATACTGTTGTCTATAAGCTGTCGTATCTTTAGTCAGATCTTTTTCCCATACCTCGTCAGGTACAGTACAGAAGATCTTCCCGTATCGTACGGACTGGCTTATTTGGGCGGGAGTATTCCCCCTCCCGCCCTTGTGCGGGATTGTTCCCGGCTTTGCTCATTCCTTCAGGTGACACTGAACGATTGAGAGCTAAGTGCCTTGTGCGTGTAGCCTTGCTGCGCGGGTGGCCTTCCCTAATGGCTTGTATCCGAGGCTGCGGGGACAGGCGGAGTCCTTCACCATTGGGAGGCATTTCCTGCGGGACCAGCTTGCGTACTGCGCGTAAGGACGTCACGTCTCTGAGCATGGTTGGTCCTGCGGATCCAGTTGGTTTCTGCGCAGACGTCCCTGTTTAAGGTGAGTCTTGCGGGTCCAACTGGGCTCTGCTGGGACCTACCTCTTCAAGTCCCCCCAGTCCAATGTTCTTCTCATGCGTGTTTAATAAAGTGAGGTGAACTTTTGGACTTAAGCAAAGGGTTTTGAAAAGGGTTTTTTAAGGTTTTCCATGGGGATTCTTCCTGCGGAAGTCCTTGTCACTTGCAGAAATTCCCGAGTTTCCTGCTTGGTCTTTGGGTATGATGCGGGTAGGTCTGTAACCTCCTCGCAAGTCAGGAGCGTTGAGTCCCACTTGTGTGGACTCTCCATGAGGTTTTGGTAGTTTTGAACATAGTGATCAATTATGCTAAAACCACCAATTCCATCCTGGAGCTTCAAACAACGTAGTTCTCGACGTTCCCGCTATGCGGGGATGTTATTTCCGCTTCCGCAAGCATTGCCCAGAAGATCCTTCTTGGTTTCAATTCCCAGCGGAGCGCTAGGTATGTGAAGGGTTTTGCCTTAACACTGTACCAGCGCTCGTCTTACGGTTACTTTACTTCCAAGGTATTCCTGGCGTCAATTCCCTGCGGGTGCTAGGTATGTGAAGGGTTTTGCCTTTACACTGTACCCGCACCCGTCTTATAGTTACTTGGTTGCCGAGGAATATTTGGCTTCAATTCCCTGCGGGTGCTAGGTATGTGAAGGGTTTTGCCTTTACACTGTACCCGCATCCTTCTTATGGTTACTTGTTCGCCAAAATTTACTTGGCTTCAATTCCCTGCGGGTGCTAGGTATGTGAAGGGTTTTGCCTTTACACTGTACCCGCATCCGTCTTACGGTTACTTGTTTGCCAAGGTTTTACTTGGCTTCAATTCCCTGCGGGTGCTAGGTACGTGAAGGGTTTTGCCTTTACACTGTACCCGCATCCGTCTTACGGTTACTTGTTTGCCAAGGTTTTACTTGGCTTCAATTCCCTGCGGGTGCTAGGTACGTGAAGGGTTTTGCCTTTACACTGTACCCGCATCCGTCTTACGGTTACTTGTTTGCCAAGGTTTTACTTGGCTTCAATTCCCTGCGGGTGCTAGGTACGTGAAGGGTTTTGCCTTTACACTGTACCCGCATCCGTCTTACGGTTACTTGTTTGCCAAGGTAAGGGGTATTTTCCCGCTTACTTTTTAATATTTTCAAAATTTGAATTTTGAAATTCGAAAGGTTGGTGGAAAGATAGGAACAGTCCAAATCTCTGAAACGTCGTGCGACGGTTTCTTCTGACTGTGTCAGGACGTGCAGGAAGTTATGGTGACGTGACAGTACATGGTCATTCCAGACGCTTTTCAGGCGCGTGGGCGCGAAATTACTGGCACACGTCCTTTCAACAGCTGTTTCCAGCTTGCTTTTTGCCACGTGTCATAGTTTCATTGCACCTTCGATTTCTCTCTCCTCCGCATTAAATTCACCGCATTAATTGCGATTACTATATAAAGGGGGAGAGGGTTCTTTGTAATCCACACTTTCACCCTTCTCTTCTTCTTCTTAGCGATTTCCGGCAAATACTCCCCTTTTCAGGCAAGCATTTTCCCGAAATCGTTTTCTTCTTCCTCTGCAATATGTCTTCCCATGATGCTGAAGCTGTAGCCGACGATAGGAGTACTGCTGGCGAGTGCCAGTGTGCTCTACCTGTCGATCAGTACCAGTACGTCGTCAGGAAATTCATGCTTGAGTCTCTCGAGCCTGAGTTTCCTGAACCCCACCAGACTGTGTACGATGCCCCCAGTGGCAAGATCGGGGTATATGCTGCATTCTTTGTTTATGGGAACCTTAGGTTCCCATTGACAAAGTTTGTGTACCGTGTCCTGGAGAGGCACGGTGTGCACCTAACCGAGTTGCATCCGATGGCGATTGCCAAGATCCGGCACTTCGAGTGGGTGTGCCGGATTCTGGGTATTGAGCCCTATGTGGACCGCCTGATGACCTTCTATACTTGGAGGTGCATCCAGGGGTGGTACACCTTGACAACCCGTATTAAGGGTTTGAAGATCTGCGTGACCGAGCGCAGTCTCCGATCATGGAAGCGGGAGTTCTTCTACGTTTCTGCCCGCGCCATCCCTATTGCCATGAAGTTTAAGAAGGGGCAAGCGCTTCCAGCTACCAGGAGGCGGAATGGTTCGCGAAGATATCCCGGGTCCAATCTCCGGTTTACCGGTTTGCGGAGTCCGGGATGGTGATGCTGGGGATGAGCCGGGTATGGAAGGATGCGTCCCGGTTTCCCATCCTTCTCGAATACGGTTTGAACTCTATTCCTTATGGTATGTCTTGTCTTTCTTGCTGATATGAGTTTGTCTTCTAACTGTTTTTCTTTTCTTTCAGAGGGGAACAATTTGGAGTCGCTCCTGTACCCGCGGGAAGCTGACGGTCCCGTGCGGGTGGGCACTCGTGCTCTAGACGAGAACGAGTTGCCCATCCTGGAGCAAACGGCGGATCGGTTTGTGGAGGTCTATCCGCTGGGCCACGAGATCCTGAGCCAACGGCGGCCAGGTAAGGCGATACTCTATCCTCAACCCCTCAATGCTGTACCCGCTGCTGGATTTCCTGACATCCTGTCCTCTTCTGAGGAATCCGCAGATGGTCCTCCGCTGGTGCGGAAGAGGAAGGCTGCCGGTGGGAAAGGGAAGGAGAAGGTGGCCTCCACAGCTGATCCGGTGCTCCTATCTGACACCGAGTCAGATAGTGAAGAGGTGGCGGGGAGCCCCGGTGGTGAGAAGACCACTGTTCCGGAGGCTACGACTGTTACCTCCGGAGAACCATTGACGACGACGGTGACCGGCATCAAGAGACCGGCTCCATCGGGCTCGTCCCCGCCCGTCCGTACGTTCAGGCTCAAGAAAACCCGTAAGTACAAACATCCTTGTTTTTGAAGATTTATCATACTTCATAAATTTATTAACACTTATCTTCTTGTGCAGGCGTGGATGTTGACGCATTCCAGGGTGGAGCGCAGAGGAGTACCTCTCCGCCGATGACGGTAGGCTCGGTCAGCCTACCTGAGGCGACGACCCAGGCGCCTGCGCCTGCTTCCGCTGGATCAGTTGCTCAGTCCCTTGAGCCGACTGTTCCAGCCAAGATGACGTCACCGCCGGTGGTAAGTGCGATTTTTACAGCATCTTTCACCGAGCCGGCGGTTACGATTGCTGCGGATTCTGCGGCAGCGACTGCGGCGGCTGCCACCATGCCCCCGCCACCGGCACCGACGGCCGGCCCATCAGGTACGCATGGGAGTACTCGCCAATCTTTGCCACCTTCCCATCTGCCTGACCTTTTGGATGGGTTTCCTTTGGGTTCAGGTGATGGGTTCGGCGGCTATCGGCCTGTTATAGACCCTACAGGTGCGTAGGGTTCCTTTGGCCCTTTTTCGCTTTTATTTTTTATCATCTTTTCCTAACTGCTTTTTTGTTTTTGCAGTGTCGGATTCCAATGAAGTGTATGTTCCGCGATGGAACATACGCCGAGGAACAACCCTTCGTACCCCTGTGGAGTGCGTGGAATGGGCTCGCCTCGCTGCTCCCCATGGTGCGTTGGGGGAAGCCATGGCTAGCTACCAGGAGGGTAGGCTAACCAATGAGCTTCGGGTTCTCCAGGCCCGGATGCAGCCACGCGTCGAGCTGCTTTGTCGTGAAAACGACAAGTTAAAAGCAGCTCGCGCCAAAGACGTATCTCAAGCGCGGGCTCTTCGGGAGGAGAACCAAAAGTTGGCCGCAGCTGCTGCGGAGAAGGAGAAGGCCTTCAAGGCCCTCGAGGTTGAGGTTCAACCGCGACTCGAGGCCCGCTCCAAGGCTGCCCAAGCTGTTAACGAACAGCTTCGGCTGGCTAAGGAGACTGCGAGGAACGCAACCGAGAGGGCCACCAAGGCTGAAGCCGTTGCTGAGCCTTTACGCGTGGAGAACGAGAAGCTCAAGGCCAAATTGGAGGCTCTCCAACGTGCTCATGATGCCTTGGCGATGGAGGATGCCAAGAAGCTTCAAGAAATCCTGGACCAGAGGGGCGTGCTTGATCACACCGAGCGGAAGCTTAAGGGCGTTGAAGAGGCTGCTGCAAAGGAAGTGTTACTTGCCAACCTTAACAAAAGCGCAGCCGAACGCGCCTGCACCCAAGCTCAAGCCGCCCTCCAAGAAGCTCTGGTTGCCAAGGAATGGCTTCTTCGAGAGGCGTTGCCTCAGGTATGTTTAGCTTTACGTCTTCACGCTTTCCTTTGTACATAGAAAAGGTGTTTGACACTTGTATATTTTCTTTGTAGGTTGTGCATCGGGTCTTCTCAGAGACTACTTACGATGATGCCATGAGCGCAGCCCTCAACGCTTCTCACGAGGATGGGGAACGGGCCGGCTTCCTGCTTGGTCTAGGGTTCGTTGAGAAAGGCTTCCCGCCTTCCAACTTCCCTTTGTACAATGTTGATACTGAAGCCATATACGACCAAGCAGTAAATCAATACGCCGCCTTCCCGCATCCAGTGGTGGAGAAGGTGAACCAAGTAGCTGCTGCTGATGATGGGCTAGCTATCCTCAAAGCTTTCCTTGAACTGCCACGCTCTACCGATGGGGCTGGTCCAAGTGGAAGTGGCCCTGAAGCCTGATCCTGAAGATCCCTTCCCACTGCTAGGATAGTTTTAGCTTGTATAGATTTATTTTCTTCTTTGGGTTTCTTGCTTTATAAACTTATGACTTGCATACTTAGTTTAAATTAGCAATTTTCCAAGTGTAGAATAAGTTAACCTGTTGAACGTGGTTGATAATAGGTGTGAAGTTTTGCTTCCTCTTTCGTGATTGTGCGGGTAGAACCGTCACTTGCACTTAGTAGGATGGCGAAACTTTACCCTTATCTGACCTGCGTGTAGGTTTTCCTCATCTTTTGAGGATAAGTTAACCTTTGAACGTGGTTGATAATATGTGTGAAGTTTTGCTTCCTCTTTCGTGATTGTGCGGGTAGAACCGTCACTTGCACTTAGTAGGATGGCGAAACTTTACCTTTATCTGACATGCGTGTAGGTTTTCCTCATCTTTTGAGGATAAGTTAACCTTTGAACGTGGTTGATAATAGGTGAAGTTTTGCTTCCTCTTTCGTGATTGTGCGGGTAGAACCGTCACTTGCACTTAGTAGGATGGCGAAACTTTACCTTTATCTGACCTGCGTGTAGGTCTTCCTTATCCTTTGAGGATAAGTTAACCTTTGAACGTGGTTGATAATAGGTGTGAAGTTTTGCTTCCTCTTTCGTGATTGTGCGGGTGGAACCGTCACTTGCACTTAGTAGGATGGCAAAACTTTACCCTTATCTGACCTGCGTGTAGGTCTTCCTTATCCTTTGAGGATAAGTTAACCTTTGAACGTGGTTGATAATAGGTGTGAAGTTTTGCTTCCTCTTTCGTGATTGTGCGGGTGGAACCGTCACTTGCACTTAGTAGGATGGCAAAACTTTACCCTTATCTGACCTGCGTGTAGGTTTTCCTCATCCTTTTGAGAATTTTGTTTTGAACCGTTCGACGCGCGGTTGTCAATAGGTTAGTGTTCAGTTTCCTTTCATGATTCATGCGGATAGACCGGCACTTTCATTTAATGGAATAATTGAACTCTTCCCCTTTAACTGACATGCGTGAAGGTTTTTTCCTGTTATTGGGTTTGTGCGGGTAGGACCGCCTTCCCACGCAACGACTTCACGTAATGTGAATGCCGTCACCAGTGTTGCATAGTTTAACCGTTCGACGCGCGGTTGTTGATAGGTTATTGTTCAGTTTCCTCATTATGATTCGTGCGGATAGACCGGCACTTTCATTTTTGGGTGCTGAACCTTTCCCCTTCAACTGACCTACGTGAAGGTTTTTTCACATTATTGGGTTTGTGCGGGTATGACCGCCTTCCCACGCAACGACTTCACGTAATGTGAATATCGTCATATTAGTGTTCAGAAAAGTAAAATCATCAGCTTCGATGTTCTAAAGAGAATCATTTCCATTAGAAGTGGCTCTTGGCCTTTTCTTTACAAATTGGAATTGATTTACATGCAAATTGTGTAAATGAGCTCCCTTCCATATTGTTGGGATGGGAGTGCCATCGAGCCGATACGCACCTGGTTCGGGATCTCGTTCTTTACGCAGCATGTAGTCTCGATATTGAAGCTGGAATTTTTATTCGTGTTTTCCCCAGCTGGGGTTCTACACGCACCCGCCTGCTCAGCCTTTATTGCGCCACGAGGTGCGCGAGCGTCCCATCCCTGACAAATGCTTCGACCATGTCTTTTACGTCTATGCATTCTTCAGTGTTGTGGCCTTTTGTCTTGTGAAAGTCACAGTATTTGCTCCGATCAGCATCGTGACGATGTCGGATTATTGGAGGCTTTGGCCACGGGAGCTCTTCAGTGGCGAATATCTCAGTGACGCTTTTGGTGAGTGGCGTCCATCTGGAGTTTCGGTGCGGCTGTACATTATCCCTTCCGCCCAATCGATGTTGCAAGCCGGATGAGGTGTCAAAGTTTACCCTTGACTGCCAAATGCCTAGCTTCCGCTTTTTATTTAATCTGGCGGTGAGGACGTTGTCTTCTCTCGTCTTCTGAGTGTAGAGGTTTGTGCTCTGTGGGAGATCTCTACCCAGTTGCTTCTCCGTTTCCGCGTAGCGTTTTGCTGCTGTCATGATGGCATCCCATGTGGATGGCATGCCATCTTTACCCGTTAGGGTGCGGATGAGCTCTGGGTCATGCGCGCCCTGGATGAAGGCAGCGCGAACAAGATCTTCGCTGATATTGCCCAAACTTAGCTTCTTTGAGTTGAAGCGAGTGATGAAGTTTGGGAGAGATTCATCTTCTTCTCGTATGCATTTGAGGATTGTCCATTGCTCCTCGGTATACTTCCGTTGCTGGCTGAAGTGTTGGCTAAACTTCTGCTGGAAGTCTGCCCAGTCGTAGATGTGGTTGACCGGTAGACGATCAAACCAAGCTCTAGCAGCCCCAACAAGCGTCATTTGGAACATGTAGCACCACGTGGGTTCCGTCCAATTGCTGACGGTTGCCCCTGCTATGAACCTGTTCAAATGATCGTCTGGATCAGATATACCGTCATATGTGCCTATGTTTGGCATTTGTTTGGCACTCTTTGGGGCGATTGCTTCCGCAATGTCCCTTGCAAACTTGGACGTTCCTGCATTTGCAACGTTTGGTCTGAACGTTTTGGAGAAGTCTCGTGGACTTCCACCTGTGCTTTTTGGTTTGAAGGCTTGTCCAAAATGCCTTTTCGGTTGGGATTCCATTTCCTTACGCTTCCCTTTTGCCCTATGGCGAGGGTTCGCGTCGGAGTCGGATTCCTCCGAGTCATCCTCCCAGTATTCGAATTCTTCGGCCTGTTGTACGGAACGCAAGCGTTCGTTCAACTCGGCCTGGAATTCCTTTTGTCGTGCCTCCGCCCATGCCTTGACTTCATCGAGAGTTTGGCGGGGGAGTCTTCGTTTCTCAACCTGGGTATCCGTGGATCCCAGTAGGCGATCATTTACTGCACTTGCCCCAGCATGAGTAACTGGGGTAGTGTTCGTAAAATTTACTTCACTTGCCCCGGCTTGGGTAACCGGGGTAGTGTTTGTAAAAACTGTGTTACCGATATTCCCCCCAGTAGCTGGGGTCGTGGTTACCGGAATTTCTCTAACCATCTTTGTAGAAGTTTGAAAAAACTGGAGAAAAATGTAGTTCTAGCTTTATGCACGGATGGCGCCAATGAAGAAACACTAACCAGACCCCGGGCAGATTACTGATAACCTGGGGGTTAGATAGATGTTTCCCACGAGGGGTTAGACCCTTGGAAGATGGTTCTTCTGATAACCTGCAAAACAGACACCGTGAGCTCGTCACTGAGAAGGGGGGGGGGTTCCTCCTTGTGACCACCCTCCGGCGTGAGAATCAGACTAGATTGCTCTTTAAATATAAAAGTATATTAAGAGATTGCTAGAGCAGATATCAGGTATAATATGATGATAATGTGATAAGATATGATAAGATGAGATGGTCATACCATTTGTGGTATTTATAGCCGAATGTAGGTTTCCAAGGAGGTATGGCCGGCTGCAACAGTGTTCCTGTTCCACCAACAGTAGCCTACGCACGTGCCCTGCTGGTAGTTGGTGGGTAGGTAGCGGCTGATAGCGACCAGGCCTGCTGTATACTATTCCTTTTCCACCAACTGTCAGCTACGCACGTGGTATGACAAGAGTTGGTGAGTAGGCAGCGGCTAATAGTGACATACAGTGTAGGAGCATGCTGCTCGCCATACTGTTGTCTATAAGCTGTCGTATCTTTAGTCAGATCTTTTTCCCATACCTCGTCAGGTACAGTACAGAAGATCTTCTCGCATTGTAACCTTCTTACGTGTGTCTGTAGATGAAGACGTAACATTTTTATGAAGTATGTTAACTGATGTGATCTAAAATATACATATTATTATATAAATATTTCCTATACTTTTGAGCTAGATTTTATTAATTATTAACCTAGGTGACTCATATTTAAAAGTTTAAAGGTTTAAAAAAACCACAAGCTAAAAACCAGTAAATCTACTCTACAATAATAACTATTGATCATTTATTTTATAAAAGGCTCGTGCATGATCGGTGCTTTTTTACTTACACCTGATTAATATTAATATTGTTAATGCGCATGTTTATTTCGATAATATATTACTTAATAATTGAACATACTAAAATGGATTCATGTCATACGTAAGCTCAAAATAACTAATTCAAGCATTACTAATTTAATTATTATATGTGGATCATGACAAACAGATTAGCACGTGTCCAGGGAAGGTAGAAAAGAAAAAAAAAAGAAAATAAGTCTCTATTGGATTGTAGATGAGCCCTATTATTGTTATATATTTGCTGGGCCGGATCACAAGAAAAGGAAAACACCTAATATTATAAAAAGGGAGACGACATAATATAATGGAAGAGGCGGCAGAAGCTAAAAAAAAAAGAACAGGTCGCATAGAGGGAGTCGTAGGTTTTGAAAGGCGAGGAGAGCACTTTGGTTCAAGCAGATAGTGTCAGGGGTTCAACACCTACTCATCCAAACATCATTATTATTCGGTTTGGTTTTATTGTTTCCTTTATGAATTTATTGTTTGAACCTTTTTATTTTCTTTTGTTCTTGAGTATGGTTGTTGGCTAAACCCCTTAGACCGCCTAGGCTTATGATGAACTTTTATTGACGTTTGATCTTGGCTTGGGTTTTATTTATCGTTATGGTTTTATGAACTAGTAAAAGGTTTAATTATATTGAGTTGATGCGTATGTGTACTTGAGGTTATTTAATTAAGTTTTATTATTCCATAGTTGCCTTGATTATTGTTTGTCATTAAGATAGGTTACTATTAGGTCATTTACTTTGTGTCTTTGACTATTTTATGATTGACTTCGAATAAGATCATAGGAATAATCTTATTTAATCAAATAAACCTAAGTGTGCTGCTAACCTAAATAGCTGTAAGGTGCTAGGTTATTGGTAGGTCTTTGTTTGATCAGGATTGCTAGATTTAGTTCTTCATAAGGAGTCCATCTAGTTTTGATAGATTAACTTTGTCTATCGAGTCAATTGAATATATTAGACTGCCTTTGATTTCCACTCTGTAAGGTAGGATTTCGTATAAAGGAACTAATTTGTAATTAATTAGGTGACCGTAAGGAAACTTGATTTTTAATACTGGTGAGTGTTAAAACTTATTAGAAACACATAGGTGTCTTCTTGAGAAGGGTCAGGTTGTTTGGGTTTTCTTTTAAGCGTCTATTTTACGATCCTAGTTCCATAACTAAATATTTTCCCGGTTAATTGATAACAGAAACTTAGGGGATTCAAGCTAGGTGGTTGCCTGTCATCATTTGAATTAAGTCTAGGTTTAAGTTATCTTTAAGTCTTAGTGATTAATTTAATATTAGTTTTTAGTAAAACCCCCAATAATAATAAATAAATAGTCGTATCTGTAGTTAAGTCTAATTTAGCTAGTTTACGTAATTTAAAGAGTCATGTGGGTTCGATATCCGGACTTACTTAGCTATACTAGAGTCGACCGGTTCACTTGCCGATTAGTAGTTTAGTTAAGTTTAAGAGTCTAGAATTTATTATTTAGTGTCTAAATTAGCGTGTTTTTATATAACTACTTTTAGCACATCATTAACTTGATAACCATCCTCACCAAAAGGATAGAACAACGGGTACTGTAGAGGAACATATGATAGATGAAGTTCACTGATATGCTTTAATGAACCACATTTTTTTGTTACAATTATATCTCTGTTATCAATAGCGTCACCAATATCGCCAATGATTAAAGTAGAAACTTCATAAGAGGATGGAAAGTTATAAGTCCTTGCATCATATTGTCTTGTTCCCATAATACGCAACTTCAAATCCATTTGTGCATTTTGTTGAAAACAATCCCGTACCATTTGATACGCTTGAACCAAATGATTATGTGAATCTAACATCGTCTTAAGATAATTAATTATATCATATTCTTGATCATTGACCATTTTTTTAGTGTCACTAAAAAGAACGACACATATATTGAAAAACTGAAAAAAAAATATATATATGATAATAAAAATTGTCGATTAGTATTGTTGTTAATACCTAAAAACACTTTGACGATTTGAAATCTCGTTTTCGGTGTCATAGATGTAAAGTTGAGCAAACTGAGGTTTACGCCCATCTAACGGTAGAAGACTTCCCAAACAATGATAGTTTTCACCACTAAGTCTAAACGTATATGGAGCATTTCCTTTATTTAGAGAATTGCCAATCTTTCCACCCATAGACGTAAACGAAAACATTGAATTGAAACGTCTAATGTTTTTCAAGAAATATTTGCTAATCGCGCTTTGACCACGAAATAATTGAATATAACTTTCATCAGGTTGCCTAACATCCGGAAGTTCAACTTTGCCATTATAACAACATAGAGAAAAACCTCCATCAACGTTAATCTTCTTCCCTCCCTTAACTTCATCTTTCCACAACAAAGCATTGCAACTTGGACGCATAGCGGATTGATTACCATGATCAAGATATTCTACATAAAGTTATAAAGAAGAGAAGTTTAAGTTACTTAGTATACATATACAATATTATTTTTTCAAAGTAATATATATATATATATATATATATATATATATATATATATATATAATTCAATCTTCTTTTTACTGATATAAAATTAAAATTACCTGATGATATCCCTTTAAAAACATCTACAACAATCTGATCACCAACAACTGTAGCAAGTTCATTTAAATCAGACATCTGTATAGGTGTAATAGTGGTTAACTTTCTTGGCCTTTTACAAAAGGTTGTAGATGGCTCTGCAATGTCATTAATAACACGAGAAGAATATCTCGACGTGTTAGGCATGTTCGTAGCAACATTAACGTTAGATTTGATAAGACGACCTGATTACAACGACAAAAATAATAGTTAAGTATAAACACTCAAAGTTAATGTTTGATTATGGTGATAGGTTTTATTAAAATAATAGCTTCATGAAAAACATGCTTTCGTATAAAACTTCAAAAGTACAGTTTGATATAGTTTTTTTTTTAAATGGCTACCAATTAAATTTGATCAAATTTTTCCTAAATAATATTTTGAAATACTTGTAAGTTTTTGATATATTTAAAAATAACATAAATAATCAAAGATAAATAATACTTATAAGGGAAAGTCAAATACTTGAAGATGAATTTTGTGATGCGTTTTTGTTTAAATCCCTTGAACCAGATCGCTTCTTATCTAAAATGAATCGTCTTTCTTTACGTTTGAAAGTAGAAGAGTTTACATCTGCCACACACATTTCTTCTACAAATACGAATAAAAAATAATAAAAATATGCACAAAAGGGTATGTCATAAAATCTACACTCTATACTAAAGGAAACCACAATGGGACAGCTGTCACCTTTTCAATGACCTATATTTATATTTTCCAACCTATACATTTTATAGGGTTATTCTTCACAGGTTAATAACTCTTATAGGTGTAATAACGGTTAACTAAAAAGTTACATATTTTAGAATTATAAACGATATTTATTTAACCAAAAAGTTGGTTTGAATTGGGTTGTGAATGAGAGTAAAAATTTAGGTTGAATTGGGTTGTATATGTTGATGAAAGTGAAATTAGTTTTTTTATTGAAAAAGTGGGTTAAATTGAGTTGGGTTGGGTTGGTTCGGGTTGGGAATAATGTAGATAGGGTAACGCTGTGTTATATTTCTTAAAAGTCTTATCTAGTTGAAAACAATATAAAAATGATAATCGAGATACTTAAAAAAAATTGTGTTAAATTGAGTTGGGTTAGGTCGGTTCAGGTCAGTTTGGGAATAATGTAGATGGGTAACACTGTGTTATCTTTCTTAACGGTCTTATGGAGTTGGAAACAATATAAAGATGATAATTGAGATACTTTTAAAAAATATTAAAAAGTTAAGTAAGCATATGTAAGTAAATTAATTAAATATATATTATATTTAAACAAATGTAAACTTTAAATATTAGCATGAAATTGTACCAACTTCAACTTTAAAAAATTGAAAAATGCCAGAAACGTCTTCGAGGTTTGGTAGATTATGCGATTCTCGTCCAAATATTTTCTTTTTTGCAACTGGACTCTTGAGGTTTTGCATTTATTTGTAAATATTGTTCTAATCGTTAACTCTGTTTGTTTTTTAACGTTAAGGGAGGGGTATTTTGGCCTTTTTTATTTACTTATTATTTTATCCAACTATTTAATACATTTAATGAACATGTTGATATAAATTGGGTTGATATAAATTGGATGTGGCTCAATGGTAGAGCACTCACTTTCCTAGTGAGAGGTAGGGGGTTCAAACCTCACTATCACCAATTTATATGGGAGATATGGGATATATGAGGGATGGCCCTGACTTCATTTGATAAAGGAATATTTCGCAAACTGTTGAAGATACGATTAACTGTTACGGTTTACTTATTAAATATAAATTACATATAAATGTGATAAATTAAATTCAAACCGATAAAATAAAAGTAACAATATGATATGAATATACCATGGACATAAGGAGTGAATGAAGAATAACATGTATGAGGATATGAATTTGGAATATGAGATAAACCATGGATATTATATTGACAAGTACCACCTACTGTATTTGAATTACCTGAAGTAATAATCATGAATGTTTATGTTCTGGTCAAACTTATATGATATTAAAAATGTGAAGATTAAATAAAAATTACATACTTGGAACCGGGTTACTAACAACAGGATATGGGAAGTAATTATAAGATATAATGGGTGTAGCTTGATAATTGATGGAGTTTGTAGTATTTGAAATTGAAGACAACGGTAACCATTGAGATTGAGCTACAAGTGAAAAGATATTATAGACATAAATATATGAAATTGTGTTATAGAATGTAAAAATCAAATACATCTTTGACAAACAATAATTAATTAAAAAAAAACACCTATCTGCTAGGAGACTTTGCAACCTATATCTCTAAAAATTAAAACACCATTAACAAATGTAATATATGTTTTAAAAAACATATAATGTATGCATAGTTGTGCAAATAAAATGTCAATAAAAAACCAAAAACACTTTTCACACTACCAATTATGAAAATGGTGTCGTAACCTTTAATTGTTAGTTAATAAAAAACATGAAATTCAAGAGAATATGGCACTATTGCTAATAAATATTAACCCCAAAAAAAGACTACCGGAAATAAAAATATATTACATTGCCGGCTACTTAATTATTAAAAATTATATGTCCATATTTGAAGACTTAAAATCGAGAAAGAAATGTCCTATTACTATTAATGGCTTCGCATGCCGAAATGTCTGTTGTTAAAAAAAATAACACTATTACAATTATATGTCAATAATTGAAAACTTACAATTGGGAAAGAAAACTTACAATTGAGAAACGAAATAAAAATTCTCAAACGGAACCAAAAATTTAGAAGTGCAGTATAAAGAATAGCTGTTTAACTTATTTATTGGAGAAAAAATGCATACATATATACAAACCGGTATAAAGATCATAATTAAGAGGATTGAGTAAAAAAAATGCCTACAATTATGGTGGCAATATAAAAGGAGATTTGTTAAGGTTAAAGATTTTAATTACGAAAATCATGGCAAAATTTAATCCTTACAAATTTAGATAACAATTATTAAATATTTAAATATGATATACTATAAATTAACGTTTGACTTAATTAATATTTTCAAATTTTAAACAATTCATATTGTAAATCTAACAGTAACTACAAATATTAAGGCTAATATTGCATAATTATTGCAAATCAAACACATTTTCGGTTAACACGTTAACTCCAAATATCTTTATTTTTTGTTAGCAGATTAACTCCTACAATTATGTTTAATTCATAATAAACACATTAACTCCAAATACTGCATAATCTAACCGTAAGGCTAATATTTCGCATAATTATGGGTTTACGGTAAGGGGAAGAAGAATCCTAGCCACTAATTACGTAGTGAAATGAATTATAATCTACCTATACTAATAAAAGAAAATAATGAGGATGATGTGGCAGTCCCATGTTACTTCTTGGCTAATTTTTCCCGCTCAAATTCCTAATCTCTATTTATAGGCATTCTAGGAACTTTCCATATTATAAATAAAGATTATATATTCTAAAATTGAACAATTTCAAATAAAGCAAATAATGTTTATTGCAATTTAGATGAGATATAAAACTAAAAATGAAATTAAAATAATTAACCAATTTTAAATTTATTTTACAATATATAATAATGTCAAGCATAATAATATAAAAAAGCATGTACCAATAATAATAATAATATACGATTTCTTAGATTATGTTTTTATTTAAAAAAAATCACTTTTCTTAATATTTTAATTTTTCTAAATATCTATAATTTGTTGCATAACAATAAAAATATGTATACATATATATTATCTAATTTCAAAAAAAATCATACGTAAAAAATGGATTTAAATCACAAAAAAAAAAATAATATATCTGTAACATTAATAGTCGATCAACCCAATATTTATTTATAATATAACAAAATCTGAATTGTTTTGAGAAACTCTTCTCTAATTCGCCTTTTATATATATATATATATATATAAATGTACAATTTCAATTGAGAATATTACTATTGCAATTGATCAATGTGTTTCGGATTATATCAAGTGTATCACACCTTTATTATTGTAAGTTTTCCTATCCAAGTATTTTCTTTTGATTTATTACGCAATTACATATCAAGCATTCCAACGAAAATCAATGTTTCAGTTAACTCATAATCAATTTCTTTTGTTTTCAAACTTATACAAACTTTTAAAACTTTAACGCCACAGTAGCATTGGTCATGGGTGAGCTCTTTTATTTGTAAACATTTTACTAAATTGATATAAATTAATAAATGGACCAAATGGTCATATGTTTTTAAATACGTCTTATAGTTTGCAATAATCGGCAAAAACGTGAAGGCGTTGGACGTGATAATTGGGGTACTGCCATTGATGAGGCTGAAGTGTAAGTATTTAAAAATTTGAAACCTAACTTTTAAAACTTTAATGCCACAATGGCATTGGCCACGGGTGAGCTCTTAACTTTTTTACTAAATTAATATAAATTAATAAATGAACCAAATGGTCATATGATTTTAAATACGTCTTATAGTTTGTAATAATCGGTAAAAACGTGAAAGCGTTAGATGTGACAATTGGGGTACTGCCATTGATGAGGCTGAAGTGTAAGTATTTAAAAATTTGAAACATATAGACTTGCCACCTCTTGTAAGTCAACTTCTTGTGCTCACGTATTATTTTAATATTCAACTTCGTATTTGTGTCATCGTGCGTCTTATTTTATTAACAATACACAATAAAAAATGTATGCTTAACAATAAGTCGAATGCCAGATAAAATGCATTGTGTGATTGTGATCATAAGTCCTTTTGGTGGCTTAATTTATTTAACATTAGTTCAAATTTTGTGGGACTAACTACATCTATAGAAAATCCACTTTACTTTCATGTTTATGACAATTTCCTTCAACAAATTGCCAAGTAATACTTTTTTACTTTTCTCAAATATGTAAACTCTAAACTTCTTAGTACGTAAAGTATATATATTCGAATATATTTGTAATACATTCTTTTACAAAATTATGTTCTTATGTTTAACATTTCTTATTTATTTATTTCATATAATTCGTTGTATTAATTTTCACACTGACCAATCCCGTGTAATATATGGGTTCTAAAGCTAGTATTAGAGGGGAAGGGGCACTAGTGTTGGTAAGGTTTATGGGTTGTTTACCATATAGGAAACCCACCCCTAACTATGTGGGTAGTTTGCCAAATTACAATTTGTGGCAAAGGTTTACTATGAAACATATGACCGTTGGAGATTTTTGAAGAAATTAAAACACTCATTAATACTCAATTTATTACATATAAATACCACTAACTCTTCAAAATTTTTATTCACTCAATCATTTCATCATTTTTATTCACTCAACCTTCACCATTTCTATTCACTCAAACCCCAATGGCAAATTTCTCAAATGATGATCTCGGGTGACAAACTAGATGCGTATACGCTAAGAAAGGAAGCAACGCTTCAAGATTTGGTGAATGCTAAAAAGCAATAAGTGGAGAATTCTATAGCGTTCATTACGGAACAACGCGAGAGTGTAGCCAAAGGGATGTATGACATAGACTTTAAGACATATACTCAGCCAAATGATCATCTAGAGGACGAGGTGAAGAAAAGCGCTATAAATTGCAAACGAGAAATTGCGGAAAAATATAATTGACCGAAGAATCATCTTGTTTAGATGTTTGTGTTTTAACTTTTTTCTGGCTTTGATCATCATATATTGTTTTTCCGGTTTTCAATTATGTAATAATTTTAATTTTAATTTTATTTAAATTTAATTGTTTTATTTATTTTTAAATTTTAACAAAAAACAAAAAAAAAGTTTTAGAGTACTCGTGGGTAGGTGTTTCCAGTTATTTTTGGGTTTGTGGGTACTCAAGGGTAGAAATGAAATAACGGTGTATAATTGGCCGGTACATGGGTAATACCCATGAGTGCTCCTTCCTCTCTTACAATAATTAACAACGACGGTAACTCAAATATAGTATAAAATATATTCCACTAATATAATGCATAATTATAGGATGAAAGTAAATAACTAAAATATTTAATTTTGTTTATTGTTTATAAAAGTATAGACCGAATGAGGTTAATTGTGTTTATTGTTTATTGTCCAGCCACCTGATTTAGGGATTATCATTGTTTATAAAAATACCAAATTACTGTAAATAAAAGGTTTGTTAAAAATGAGTTATTACCAAAATGGGGTTAAAGGAAAAAACTATTTTCTAAAATAGGTGATTTGAAAATTAATTACCAAAATGGGTATGTTTGAAAAACTTTTTTATAATTCCAAATGTTATTGGTCAAAAGTTTACCGGCTAAAAATTGAGATTTATGTAAGATTAATTTGATAAAAATGAAAAGAGATAAATAAATACTAAAAGTACCTATGCATCAGTATTTGACTTTAGTGCTTAAAGCTCATTTCGATATTTTTATTGTAAACGATATGAGAAGCAATCAATAACATATTTAAATATAATCTACTATTTATGCCACTCCTTAATTTTTTATACAGTGTTTATAGAATAATTAGAGGAACTCTTGACACACACACCTATATAATGCTACATTAACTGACATTTAAAATTCATTTAAACGTATATAAATCTTCGCCCTGTTAGTATTATTTTTTATGATACTGACGTTCATATATCTTATAACAACCGACGCAACCAGTTTTTTAAAAGCTTGTAACCAAAGGATAATATAAAGCCAAACATCCAAAAAACCCAATACCCAAAGCCAAACATCCAATCCAAAAATCCAATATAAAGCCAAAAATTCAAACATAATTTTTATTTGAAACTTAAATAAAAGTGTTGGACCGTATTTTTTGGTTTATGCTTTGGATTATTAAATATAGTTTTGGGTCTAGTTGTGCCATATTATGTAAACCGAAATCTGTTGATTTTGGTGGGCTTTAGATTGTTTTGGGCCTAGGTTGGTAGTTTATATATACGATGTATGTTTACTATTGTGGGGTTGTTCGTCTAAGTTGGTCGATCACCCGTGTAAGGTTGTTAAGGGCTTAAGCACCCGACGTAGTAATATATGTGTGTTTTGAAGCTTGTTTATCGTGTTCATCGTTGTTATTTGATTATTATTGAATTGGCTTGCTTATTAGTTTCCACCTAATAAACAAGTTTATTGATATCACATTGAAACTTCCTGTCATAGGACTTACAATTGGTATCAGAGCCTATAGACCTTTTCTAGGCTCGGTTTACAGTGATATCAAGGATTCTACCGGCGAATATCTAGTATGCTTTGGTTGAGGATTTCTGGATTCTGAAGAAGATTGTTCTTCGTGTTCTTCGGGCTGGTGGTGCTTTCGGAATAGATTTGGTAAATCTTTGAGTTTAATTCAAATCCCTGCATTCTCGGGATTTAGTTATATCTTCAAAGATTACCATATCTTGAGCTTTTATTAGTTCTTGGCCAGTTTTTGAGGTTCTCGGGAAGGATTTGATAGTTCTCGGTGGCCTTGTTGGTCTCTTGGAAAGATTTCAGTGTTCTCGAGATATTTTCAGGGTTCTCGGGAAGATTTTGGTGTTTTCGGGAAAACTTTTGTGTTCTCGGTTAGCTTACAGCGTTCTCGAGCATTGTTGGCTGTTCTCGGTCAGCTCTCATTGTTCTCGGGAAGATTTCTGGGTTCTCGGGAAGCATTCACTGTTCTCGGTTTCTTTTCTCATCAGAATTAATTGTTCTCGGGCATTGTTAACAGTTTTCGGTCAAGCTTAAAATGGACCAATCTGTCAGTACCTCTTCATATGCTACTCTACACCAAGAACTGGACTAAATTATGGGGAGTACTACTCGTGTACCCCGTTTACTGACTTCTGAGGGGTTTGTAGAGTGGAAGTTCAGGTTTGAGAATTATGTTAAAGTAAAGGATGCGAAGATCTGGAGGAGTATTGTCAGAGGTCCTCAGGTCATCACTTATCAAAGAGAAGGTTCTGACGAAGTGGAGACGAAGCCTATTGAGTTGTATTCGGATGCTAACTTTGATAAGGTTAAGGAGGATGAGAAGGCTCTAGCTACATTGACCATGGCACTTTCACCTAAATTGCCCTGGGTTTAGAGAGCTACAATCTACGAAAGCTCTTTGGGAGGCCCTCATTGAAGTGTATGAGGGAAATCAAGATATGAGGAGAAGTAGGCAGGATCTTCTGAGACAACAGTTCAACATGTTTAATTATGTCTTGGGAGAGTCATTAGAGAAACAGTTACACAGGTTTATCTCATTGGTCACAGAGATGAGATCAGCGAATATAAACATTACTTCTGCCGAGATCAACAATAAGCTGGTCAACTCATTGCCGCAAAGCTGGTATTTGAATGTGGCCGTTATCAAGAAGACTAAAGACTTGGGCAGACTGACCCTTTCAGAGGTGATGGCGATCATTAAGGCTTGTGACATGGATGACAAGCAGCGTGCAATCAATCATGCAAATTCCTAAAATGCTGTTGGTTTTAGTGTTGCCTCTAACAATGCTCTCGTCTCACAACAGGTCTTCTCAGGGTCAACAAGTTCAACCACAGCAGTCTCAGCAGTCCTTCTCTATGTTCAAGTCAGCTCAAGGACAATTCACTCCACATCTAACACCGGCTGCTCCTGTTTTCTTTCCACAATCGGCTCCTGCTACCAAGCCACAAGCTCCCACTGCTACCTCCAGCCAGTCTCCCATTCAGATTCCTACTATTTCTAAGGTGACTCAAGAAAACATTGCTTTGATGGCAGGTTTTATGAACTGCTACAATGCCTTTCTTGTTGGAGTTTTGGTACAAAGAGCTTGATCAGATCCATCCTGATGATGTGGAGGAGATGGATATTTCCTGGCAAAACGCCATGGCTGTGTTTAGAGCCAAAAATTTTACAAAGAGGAGAGGCAGAAACAACTGGAATGTGCCTGCAAATCAAAATGTGGGATTCAACAAGAGCTCTTTGAGGTGTTACAACTGTCATGAACCGGGTCATTTTGCTCGTGAATGCACTAATCCAGCTAAGGAGGGAAACAAGGAGAGGGCTTTGGTTCTAGTGAGCAATGGAAGAGGTGAGAATGTGACTAAGTCAAGTGAGGGTGAGCGGGGTTTGGTGGCTCAAAACTTTTCTTGGGAGGATCAGATGGCAGCCTTGAATATCAGCAATCAAACTGCCAACTTTGCTGGGGTGGATGTTGAAGAAGAGGAGAATGAGGCTGAGGAGCAGGTTAGGGATCTTCAGCATGCTTTTATGGCCTTCACCTCCACCAAATCCTCTAAGGTAAGTTTTGTACTTTGCTCCCAATCATGTATGAATAAGGTAGAACTGTATAAAATTCACAATAGTAATATGCTTAGAGAAATGGAGGGAATTACAAATGAAAATGATACCCTTAAGAAACCGGAAAAGGCATTAAAAGAGAAAATAGAGGCACAGCAAAAGGATGTCTCAAAACTCCAATCTGATTTCAGCACAAAATGCTGTCACCACTTAGATGCTAGAAAGAAACTTGCCAAACTAATCGCCGAGTTAGATGCATTAAAGTTGGAGATAGCTTAATTAACTAATAAATTTGAAAATGCTGAATTCAACTTTAAGAAATTTGATGTCTCTAGCGTTGTCGTTGAATCAATGATAGAAAACCAGTTAAAATGGAAAGAGAATAAGGGTGTGGGTATTGGGTACAACATGGTTCCCCTTCATATAATGATAAGTATACTAGTCTTCCTCTTACCAAGGAAGAGGAAGAAAAAGAAAAATGCATGCAGTACGGTAAGTCAACTACAACTGGCAAAGGTATGGTTGGTTCAATCACGGCTACTGAATCAACATCTGGGGTGAACGATTCTAATGTGTTTACTTCACGTGCAGATGAAGTAATAGTTGAGAATTGGACTGATAAGGATGATGATTCACCCATTGACTCTATTGTTTCTTTGAATTTGCCTGCTTTGAATAATACTGCTACTGATGTTTGTGTGGGCTCTGTTTTTAAGAGCAAAAACAATTGTTTGGTTGATTTTTCAAAAACATCAAAAGGCAGTGATCTGCTTCTTAATAAACTTGATGAAAGTAAAAGTCGGATTAAGAATTTGTCACCTAAGTTTGTTAAAGAAAAGGGGTCCTGTAATCTCAACTGTGAAAAATCTAATGCCAAGTTCAAAGATGGACAAAGAAGCTCACACAAAAGAGCGGGAATCGGCCACAACGATTTTTTCGTTAAAAGGCAAACCTGCTTCAATTGTGGCATTTCTGGTCACATTGCTAGAAATTGTTCACGTCTCCAATATGTTCCATATTACAACGCCATCAGAGGACCGTGCCTCAAAATACCTACAGGAACTTTAACTCAAATAAGACTAGGTATTATAAGGAAAAACCCTCTGACGGTGGTTGGAGGAGAGACAAGGCTGACAGGTTAAATACCTTCAGACCAAGCCTATCATGGTTCAAAAGTGGAACGGAAACTTGGTTTCGGCTCCGAGACCCAAGTGGGCCTCAGAATCGAAATCGTTTAAAAGGTCAAAGTCAAATGTGTCTTCAGTCCGCTAACCGGAGACAAAGCCAACCATTTGTATAGACAGTAAAGTGAGAAAACCGAAATACAAATGGTTGCCTAAGTCTCCGGTGACCAGGTTTTCAAAGCCTTCCTGTTCGATTTTTGATAATAAGGAAGACATGTTATGGCAACCCGTGACACGGTTGAACAAGTCAGGTTTACCCAGATTGACTATGGACTGCGTACCCAAAACTAACTAATCTCGCACATTGTGCAGGAATGACTATGGAGGAATATCATTAGACTGTGGTTTGTTGATAGTGGCTGTTTCAGGCACATGAAAGGAGACATCTCTCAACTGAGCGACATTCAGATTTTTAATGGAGGGTATGTTTCCTTTACGGGAGGAGAGAATGGGAATATTACTCAAAAGGGTACTGTGAGTAATGGTGTTCTGAAGTTTGAAAATGTGAACTACGTTCCAGAGTTGAAACATAGTCTGCACAGCGTCTCGCAGATTTGTTGTTAGGGCTCGGATTTTCGGTATCCTTAGCAAACATTATGTTCAGAACTATTCCAGGATGCGGTATCCTCCAAGTAACAGGTATCCTAAATATGTTATATAATTAACAATTCGTTCGCACCCTTTCCTTATTTACCAGGTCAAAGACCGTTGCTATGATCTCCCGAAGACTCGCACTTTCAGTTAATAGACCGTGGAAGAAAAGGAAACATGCTCATTAAGGGGATTAACGGCTAATTGGATTTAGTCCATAGTTTCCTAAATTATAGGCCATATTGTTAGCTTTATTTTTGTATAAATAGAGCACTACTCGGATCAAACAACACACACTCTAGACACATGAGACTTACTAGTACTCGCATTCTCTGTAATCACGATCGAGTTTTAGCTCCACACTTGTAACCACTTTTGTTATTAATAAATCGGTGGTGATAGTTTTCACCACCCGGGTTTTTTTCTTGTTATCCTCAGGATAACAGGTTTTTTCCTCGCAACAAATCTCTGTGTTCAAGCCATTTTTACAAGCACCTAGTCCCATTTTACTAATTTGGTTGTAAAATCACGTTTGTCAATTTTTGACCAAAACAATTTGGCGCCCACCGTGGGGCTACAGTGCTTCAATCCTTGAAATCCGTTTATTTCATTTTCAATCACTTTCATTCTCTTTACAATGGCTTCATAACCAAAACCAGTTCAGTCTTTGCTCCGGTGGTCACCGCTGCTTCAAATGTCAACCCAGGACCTCCACTAGTGCCGAAGAAAAACACTCAGCCCAGAGGGGAACTTCCACCATTCGCGGGATCCTCTACACGGGTAGACCTGGTTATTTCTAACAATGACATTTTTGCTTTAATGAAACAGGGGATATCTTCCGAGATAGCAAGGGAATCTCCCGAGATAGCAAGGGAATATACACTAATCGTGGATCTGTGCATGATAAGGGGATATCTCCCGAGATAGCAAGGGAATTGCAGAAAATGAAAGACATGATTTCTAATATCCCAGGGATAATACGTCCCATAGCTGAAGTCCCCGTAGGTAGGCACAGATTATCCAGGTTCACTTGGCCTATATGTGACGTAGAAATCCCCAAGAAGTTCCAAACTCCCAGCATGAAGCTGTACGACGGCACTACGGATCCTGAGGAACACGTAGCTCAGTATAGAGAAAGGATGGAGATCAACCACATCCCCACTGACATCAAAGAAGTTTGCCTATGCAAGGGATTCGGTTCAACATTGACGGGGCCAGCCCTCAAATGGTTATTGAGTATTCCTTCCAACACTATTACCTCATTTTCTCATTTAATTAACTTGTTCAACAATCAATTTTCTTGTAGTAGATCTTTTGAGAAAATGACAGGTGACTTATATAGAATTGTTTAGCATAACAATGAATCCTTAAGGGATTACATAACCAGATTTAGCAGGGAAGATTTGGAAATCCCCAAGCTTAACATGGCAGCTGCTGTTGAAGCCTTCAAGATGGGATTAAGGAAGGATTCTCCTTTCTATGATGATCTTATCATGACTCCATGCAGGAATCTTGATGTAGTAAGAAACAGGGCATTAAGATACATTCGGCTAGAGGATGACAAGAAGGCTTATGGAAACTTTGTTATCCCGAAAGTATGAGTCTACCAACCGGAAATCAGACTCTCCACAAAAGTTCTCCAGGCCAAAGCCATATTCCAAATAGGATAATTCCAGGATAAATGCCATGGAAGATGATGAAGAGTATCCTAAAATCTCTTAATATTGTTTTAATATTGATATTAGTGGTGTGATATGTGCCATGTAGGATTTAGGTGACAAGGCCAGATGGCCCAAGAAAAATGAAAAGCTCGGATCCATCAAAGACAAGTCCAAATGGTGTGCATTCCATGAAGACTTTTGCCATCGCACTGAAGATTGCATATCACTTCGGAAAGAAATAGGATACCTTCTCAGCAAAGGATACCTGAAGGAACTATTTGGAAGAAACAAGAACAAGAGTCAGGATCCTGTCAAGATACCTGAAAGGGCACCTTCTCCTCCACCCAGAACTAAAGTTGTATCCTTTATCTCAGGAGGATCCGACATCCGTGGAACCTATATTCAGTAGCTAAGAAGCGTTCCAAAGAAACAAAGATGGACAACAGAGAAAGACCTCTCCGCACTTCCACTCTAACAACTCAAAGGATCATGTCCTTCGACGAGGAGGATCGATGTGATCTTGTGGATCCCAACCATGATGGTTTGGTAATCACTTTATGTATAGCTAACTGTTTTGTGCGCAGGATACTCGTTGATGGAGGAAGCTCTGTGAACATTATCCAAATGGATGCCTTGAAGAAGATGGATATCCCGGAAACAGAGATTATCCCAAAATCCTCAGTTCTCAGAGGATTCAGTGGCAAGACCCAGAACACTTTGGGAGAAATCAAACTTCCAATATATATTTAGGTAACTAACTCTCTACAAAAATTTTGTGTTATTGACTCATTATCTTGTTGTAATGTGATATTATGCAGGCCCTGGATCCACAGCATGAAGGCAGTACCCTCAACTTATCATCAATGTGTGAAACTCCCAAGTCCTTGGGGAGTCATCAAAATTGAAAGTGATCAGCAAGATGCCAAGGAATGCTATGCTTCATCAATGAAGTGGACTACAAAGCCTACTCAAGCATAGCAATTACAGAAATAGCCAGGTAAGGTCCTGCAAGCAAGAGAGCAGGTTGTGAAGGAAGTATCTTTGGATCCTCAGGATAATGAGATCAAAGTATTATTAGGATCAAATATTCCTGAGGATATTGAGATGGAGTTGATATCCTTCCTAAAGAAAAGAGCTTCTATATTCGCCTGGAAACATGAAGATATGACAGGTATCTCTAAATCTATAATTACTCATAAACTTGGTATAGATAAATCTTTCAGGCCGGTACATCAAAAGCGAAGGAAGTTTTCTCCTGAGAGAAACACTATCATACAAGAAGAAGTGCAGAAGCTGCTCAAAACCAAGACGATAAGAGAGGTCCAATATCCTAGATGGTTGGCCAATCTAGTTGTGGTCCAAAAGAAGAATACAAAGTGGAGAGTGTGCGTGAACTTCACCGACCTGAATAAGACCTGCCCAAAAGACCCATTGCCACTCCCTCATATTGACTCAATGGTGGATGCAGCTGCTGGCCATGAACTACTAACCTTCATGGATGCATCCTCAGGATTTCAACAAATTCAAATGGAGCCTTCAGATCAAGAAGACACAGCCTTCATGACTCCCACATGTATATACTGTTATATTGCAATGCCTTTTGGACTAAAAAATGCAGATGCAACATACCAGAGGCTGGTCAACATGATGTTCAAAGACCAACTGGGGGACACGATGGAAGTCTACATAGATGACATGGTGGTAAAGTTAAGGGGGGCTGAGGATCATCTCAAAGACTTGGTAATAGCATTTGACATCCTGGATAAGTATAATATGAAGCTGAATCCAGCCAAGTGTCATTTTGGTGTCAAAGCAGGAAAGTTTCTTGGATACATGGTCAACAAGAGAGGAATAGAGGCAAGCCCTGAACAGATCAAGGTCATCCTGGACATCAAATCACCAAGATTAAAGACGTCCGAAGATTGACCGGAAGAATAGCATCTCTCAACAGATTCATTTCAAGATCTTCAGAGAAGTGTAAAGACTTCTATGATATCCTGAGGAAGAATCAAAAATTCGAATGGGGAGAAAAGCAAGAAAGGGCATTGGTATCCTTGAAGGAATACTTATCCTCAACACCACTACTAATGAAGCCAGTTGATGGTGAACCATTATCCTTGTACTTAGCTGTTTCCAGAAGTGCAATAAGTGTTGTCTTAGTCAAAGATCATAAAGGTCAACAACATCCAATATATTATGTAAGTAAAAGTCTACTAGATGTTGAATCCATGTATTCTTATCTTGAAAAGTTGATTTTAGCACTTCTAATGGCTTCTACCAAATTAAGACACTATCTTGAAACTCATGTTATTCATGTAAAAACTAACTATCCTATTAAAGCTGTTTTGAGAAAACCAGAAATGTCAGGTAGGATGGCAAAGTGGGCTGTGAAACTTAGTGCATACGATATCTTGTATGAAGTGAGGACAGCCATCAAATCTCAGTCACTTGCCGACTTTGTTGCTGATTTTAGCCAGGATATACTTGAGGAAGTAGAAAAGGAAGTTCAACAATTGGAGATCAAGGAGAGTTGGACTTTGCATACTGATGGTGCTTCCAACATAAGAGGAATAGGTCTAGGTATCCTGCTAAAATCGCCACAGGGGGACATTATACCTCTATCTATATCTTGTGAATTTCAGACTACTAATAATGAGGCTGAATATGAAGCCTTAATAGCTAGCTTACAATTAGCTAAGGATATGAAGGTCAGGTATCTCCAAAGTTTATGTTGATTCATTATTATTAGCTAACCATTTTAATGGCTCTTATGCAGTAAATGCATAAAACTTAGCGAAATATTTAGAAATAGTTAAGCAATTAGCTATGTATTTTGAAACATTTGATATAGTACAGGTACCAAGAGGAGAAAATACTGAAGCAGATGCTTTAGCATATTGGGCATCAGCTCTCAAGAAACCAGATGATGTCAAGATACCCATTGTACAGATCTTGACTCCAACAACAAAGGATAGCCAAGTCCTACAACAAGAATATTCGGATTCGAAGATTCCAAGTAGGAGATATGGTGTTAAGAAAGGCATTTCAGAATACCACTAACCCAGCAGATGGAAAGCTTGCTCCAAAGTGGGAAGGTCCTTACCTGATTGATTCAGAAGCAGGAAAAGGGGCCTACTGGTTAATCACTATGGAATGTGTTCCTATACCAAGAGCCTGGAACGCTATCCACCTTAAAGCATATTTTTGTTAGTATCCTTGACTGGTATGTTCGTATCCTCAGGATAAAGGTATGTTCCCTCATCTATTTTTATACTCTTTGAACTTTATTATCACTAAATCAAGTTTACTGACTTAAGCATCGGAGGGGTGTTAGCCAGGCTCCCTCCGAGCTTAGTGTTTTGCAGTTATCCCAGGGATATGTTATCTTCACAATAGTCAGAGGCTGATCACCTCACACACGAATAAGATATCCTTGATATCTTCTAAGGTTTCAAGGTCTTCACCTTTCTAACGAACGCCTGGAGCGCATGATTAAGATATCCCTGATATTTTCTAAGGTTTAAAGGTCTTCACCTTTCTAACGCCGCCTGGAGCGCACGATGATTCGGATATAGTTCGAGGCAGGCAGACCAGACCAGCTGATAATCCGTTTGTTGTTGGCTATATACCGAATACTTAAGATAAGTGGCAGTCACACATATGGTTTATAACATTTTCATGTTATCCAAGGTTTATAACATTTTCATGTTATCTAAAGTTTTAGCATTTTCATGTCCATACGTTTGGGACTTTCCCCAGTATTATCTCAAGCTTAGACATTTTCATGTCTCTCAAGTAAAGGCATAGTCTCCAGTGAAAAGGTTTTATCGCCAGTACAAAGGCATTGTCACCAGTAAATGGTCTTTATCGCCAGGATTATCTAACTTTGTTTTCACAGATTGGAGATCGACCAGATCGCTAAGCATAGAAGTGTTACTAAGTTGTTTTTAACTTGGGAAAATTCCATAAACATGATACTTCAAAAAGTTCAACAGTTGGGGACATCATATGTAAGCTAACTAGATTTATAAATGATCTCCACAAAGGTACTCTTTACACTTAGTTTTATCATATAATTTATATTTCAATATATGATCTTTTGGTTTGATTGTGACAACTCACACAAGGCATAAGGATATATTATCCATAAAATGTTTTATTTCAATACGTAATAAGTCTTAAAGATGTGTTTTCTAAAAATATATGTAATCCTTAAAATATTTTATAATCAGGATACATTATCCTCAAAATGTTCAAGAAGCATGTTTTCAGGATACATTATCCTCGAAATAACTTATTTCAAAAAATTGAAGATACGTAATATTGCAATTAACAATTATTCAGATAAGTTATGTAAAAATAACATGCATATTGAACACAATGCTTGGAGCCAAAAGATTATTTTATTACTAATCACAAGTGTAGGAAATTAAAAAGGCAACACCCTGGTTTCGTCTTGAAAAGCCAAGATCCCTCCACCCGAATATTGCCAGATGTTCAAAAGTCAAGATAACATGGGCTTCGTCTTGGAAAATCAAGATCCCTCCACCCATGTATCCTAATATCCTAAGCATAATATTGTTCAAGACAGGAAAGTAAAAATTGTTCAACAAACCGTTACAACCCAACATCAGACCAACAAACATAAACACATAAAAAATTAGGCTCAAGCCTTTTCTTTGCCTCTATCATCGCCCAATTGCACCTCGTCACCAACCGCCTTCACCGCATCCTTGATCGCCACCTCCGCAGCCTTCTCCGCTCCACTCAGACCAGCATCCTCCACAAGTTCACCATTAAGCTCAGCCAAAACTTTCTCCCAAGCAGCCACATCCCAGAAAGAAGTGTTTAAAACCAGCATCTTTGGCCTCCTTATCCATCTTGAGTCGAGACTAGAAGATGGAAATAGCAGCGGACCTCCTTGCCCCCTCAGTGACCTCTTGGATCTGCACCAGACGATCCGCTTCTTTGTGGATGAGCTCCTTCTTGGCCATCAAAAGTTCCTGCTTCAAGTCCTCGATCTCCTTTATCTTCTTGTCAAGAAGGCTGGTTTTGGCATTTGCGATCTTCAACATCTCGGCTATGCGGGTGTTGGCATCAAGAAGTTCATAATGCAGATCGTTGAAGCAGGAGGATAGCTATTCCAGTCCCTGTTCAAAATAAACTTTCCTCATCATATGTTACCTTCAAAATACGAGGATACTATCGAAAGGCATACCTTGTTAAACTCTAGGTTTCAGGTCGGAGAAGAGTCGGAAACTTCCTGGGTCTTCCTCTTTTGAAGCCCTTAGCACAACTGCTCTCAGGTTTTGGTAGGGAAACAGGAGCGGCTTCCGTTTTCTTAGTGCTACGAGTAGAGACTGTTTTGGTCAAAAATTGACAAAGGTAATTTCGTAACCAAATTAGTAAATGGGACTTGGTGCTTGTTTCGAACGAATGTAAAAGTGATAGAACACAGTGATTTGTTGCGAGGAAAAAACCTGTTATCCTGAGGATAACAAGAAAAAAACCCCGGACGATGAAAACTATCACCACCGGTTTGTTAATAACAAAAAGTGGTTACAAGTGGTGGAGCTAATCGGATCGTGATTACAATGAGAGCGAGTACTAGTAAGTCTCGTGTGTCTAGAGTGTGTGTGTTGTTTTATCCGAGTAGTTCTCAATTTATACAAAAAATAAAGCTAACAATAAGGCCTATAATTATGGAAATGATGGACTAAATCAATTAGCCGTTGCTATTATTCCGGGAGTAATCGATTCCTTCCATTTAGCCATGTTTCCTTTTTTACCACGTCCTATTTAAGGTAGCCGTTTTGATTTCCGCGTTTCCTTTTAGAACACGTTCTATTTAAGGTAGCTGTTTTCCCATGTTGAGCACGTTCTTTGAGGTTGTTGGCGAGTAGTCCGAGTCCTTAGGAGCACATGGGAACGTTGTATGACCTGGTAAACATCAAAGAAAGGCGTTGGAATCATTAGCATAATAGTATATTAAGGATACCTGTATCTTCGGAGGATACTATATCCTGGAGTTATCCTAAACATATCGTTGCTTAGGATACTGAAAATCCGAGCCCTAACAATTATCCACAAAATTAACGGCTGTAAAAGGTGGTTTACAGCTGTTGATTTTTTGAATCTCGAATTCTACAGATGGAGTGGATAAGCTGATCATTATCCATGTAAATTTATTTCTCTCTTTGCTCTTCACATTCAATAACCATGAGTAATAAACTCAAGCTTTCCGTCATCAAGTCCAGGCTCAGGAGGCTAAGGCTACTGGGTTGGAGACTCCCTTTTGAAAAATATTATGCTTAGGATATTAGGATACATGGGCAGAGGGATCTTGATTTTCCAAGACGAAGCCCATGTTATCTTTGACTTTTGGACATCTGGTAATATTCGGGTGGAGGGATCTTGGCTTTTCAAGACGAAACCCGGGTGTTGCCTTTTTAATTTCCTGCACTTATGATTAGTAACAATATAACCTTTTGGCTTCAAGCATTGTGTTCAGTATGTTATCTTTACATGTGTTATCTGAATAAGTTTTAATTGAAATATTTCATATCTCCAATTTTTTGAAATAAGTTATTCCGAGGATAATGCATCCTGAAAAAATGTTTCTCGAATATTTTGAGGATTATAATCTTTAAGACTTATAATAAAACATCTTGAGGATCATATATCCTGAGCATAAAATATTTTAAAGATTTATATTTTTAGAAAATACAATCAAAAGACTTATTAGGAATTGAAATAAAATATCTTAAGGATAATGGAATCGAAATAAAATATCTTAAGGATAATATATCCTTATGCCTTGTATGAGTTATCACAATAAAACCAAAAGATCATATCTTTGAAATATAAGTTGTGCAATAATACTAAGTGTAAAGAGTACCTTTGTAGAGATCATTTATAAATCTAATAAGCTTACATATGATGCCCCCAACTGTTAATCTTTTTGGGTATCATGCTTCTGGAATTTTACTAAGTTGAAAACAACTTAGTAACGTCTCTACACTTATCGTCCTGGTCGATTTCCGATCCGTCAAAACAAAGTTAGATAATCCTGGCGATAAAGCCACATGTATTACTGGCGATAAAGCCTTTTCACTGGCGACAAGGCCTTTACTTGAGAGACATGAAAATGTCTAAACTTGAGATAAAACTGGGGAAAGTCCAACGTACGGGCATGTAAATGCCAAAACTTGAGATAACATGAAAATGTTATAAACCGTATGTGTGACACGTCTGCCACTTATCTTAAGGATTCGGTATATAGCCAACAACAAACGGATTATTAGCTGGTCTGGTCCACCTGCCTCGAACTATATCCAAATCATCGTGCGCTCCAGGCGTTCGTTGGAAAGGTGAAAACCTTTAAACCTTAGAAGATTTTCCAAGATATCTTATTCGTGCGCTCCAGGCGTTCGTTGGAAAGGTGAAAACCTTTAAACCTTAGAAGATATCGGGGATATCTTATTCGTGTGTGAGGTGATCAGCCTCTGACCGTTGTGAAGATAACATATCCTTGGGATAACTGCAAAACACTGAGCTCTTGATGAGGGGGTGGGTGTTAGCCTGGCTAACACCCCTCCGATGCTTAAGTCAGTAAACTTGATTCAGAGATAATAAAGTTCAAAATATAAAAATAGAGGAGGGAACATACCTTTATCCTAAGATGTTGAGGATATGAACACAACAGTTAAGGATAATAACAAAAATATGTCTTGAGATAGATAGCATTCCAAGCTCTTGGTAAAGGGACTTCTTCCATAGTGATTAACTTGTAGGCCCTTTGCTTGCTTCTGAATCGATCAAGTAAGGACCTTCCCACTTTGGAGCTAACTTCCCATCTGCTGGGTTAGTGGTATTCTGGAATGCCTCTCTTAACACCATGTCCCCTACTTGGAATCTTCGGATTCGAATGTTCTTGTTGTAGGACTTGGCTATTCTTTGTTGATATGCTACCATTCTGATCTTAGCTAGATCTCTGAGCTCATCAATAGTGTCTAATTCTTCAAAAAGGCTTTGGTCTAGAGAACTTCTGTGGAGAGTCCGACTTCCTGTTGGTAGACTCGTACTTCGGAATAACCAAACTTCCACGAGCCTTCTTCTCATCCTCTAGCCGAATGTATCTTAATGCCCTGTTTCTTACTTCATCAAGATTCCTACATGGAGTCATGACAAGATCATCATAGAAAGGAGAGTCCTTCTTTAACCCCATCTTGAGAGCTTCTACAGCAGCCGCCATGTCAAGGTTGGGGATATCCAATCTTCCCTGCTAAATCTAATTATGTAATCCCTTAGGGATTCATCATTAGCCTGAACAATTCTATATAAATCACCTGTCATTTTCTCAAAAAATCTACTACAAGAAAATTGATTATTGAATAAGTTAACCAAATGAGCAAATAAAGTAATAGTATTGGGAGGAATACTTAATAACCAATTGAGGGCTGGCCTCGCTAGTTTTGAACCGAACCCCTTGCATAGACAAGCTTCTTTGATGTCAATAGGGATGGGGTTGATCTCCATCCTTTCTCTGTACTGAGCTACGTGTTCCTCAGGATCCGTAGTGCCATCGTACAGCTTCATGCTGGGCGTCTGGAACTTCTTGGGGATCTCCACACCGCATATAGGCCAAGTGAATCTGGATAATCTGTGACTGCCTACCAGAACTTCAGCTATGGGACGGATTATCCCGGGGATATTGGAAATCATATCCTTCATTTTTTGCAATTCCCTGGCTATCTCGGGGAATATCCCCTTATCCTGCACAGATCCACGGTTAGTGTATAAATTAGCATTAAGTAAACTGTTACCGAGATCGTGGTTAGGTCTCTGGTATTCTGAGCCTTGATGGCTAGTTCCTCCATTGAGGGTATCCTCAGGATAAGGTGATGTCTGCATAGGGATGTCATCACCAATATGCACTTCAGAGGACACCATGGGAGATCCTGACGAGTACATGCCGGCTGGCATGGTTGAACGAGGCTGCATGTTGATGGATTTTGGCCTCTTCGGTCTGGGTAACTCCAAGGATACCGGAGGATAAGTTCCCAAATATCCTGACTGCTGCTGAGACGGAGTCCTTGTTGATTGTGTCCCCAAGGATCTGGGATTCTGAAGGATAGATGATTCTGGAGAACCAAAATCAAGAGCCCACGGCATGATTGGAGTAGTCTCTTGCCCTGGTTTTTTTTTGACCCCTTCAATCTTCTTAAAAAGCCTTGAGTTGGTGTTCTCTTGCTGCTCCATGTGAGTTTTGACCTGTTTTATCAAAGCAAAAATATCATTGTTAAAAATAACCGGATCTACCCGTGTAGAGGTTCCCCGGTATGGTGGAAGTTCTCCTTTAAGTTGAGCGCTCTTCTTTGGGACCGACCGAGGACGGGGTTAACATTTGAAGCAGTTGTGCCCAGAGCAAGAATGGAGCTAGTTTTTGGTTGTGAGGCCATAATGAAGGGATGAAAGTAATTGAGAGTGGAACAAACGGTTTTGATGGATTAAAGCACCGATTTCCCCACGGTGGGCGCCAAATTGTTTTGGTCAAAATTGACAAAGGTAATTTCGTAACCAAATTAGTAAATGAGACTTGGTGCTTGTTTGGAACGAATGTAAAAGTGATAGAACAAAGTGATTTGTTGCGGGGAAAAAACCCGTTATCCTAAGGATAACAAGAAAAAAAACCCCGGACGGTGAAAACTATCACCACCGGTTTGTTAATAACAAAAAGTGGTTACAAGTGGTGGAGCTAATCGGATAGTGATTACAATGAGAGCGAGTACTAGTAAGTCTCATGTGTCTAGAGTGTGTGTGTGTTGTTTGATCCGAGTAGTGCTCTATTTATACAAAAAATAAAGCTAACAATAAGGCCGATAATTATGGAAATGATGGACTAAATCAATTAGCCGTTTCTATTATTCCAGGAGTAAACGATTCCTTCCATTTAGCCATGTTTCCTTTTTTACCACGTCCTATTTAAGGTAGCCGTTTTGATTTCCGCGTTTCCTTTTAGAACACGTTCTATTTAAGGTAGCCGTTTTCCCTTGTTGAGCACGTTCTTTGAGGTTGTTGGCGAGTAGTCTGAGTCCTTAGGAGCACATGAGAACGTTGTATGACTTGGTAAACATCAAAGAAAGGCGGTAGAATCGTTAGCACAATAGTATATTAAGGATACCTGTATCTTCGAAGGATACTATATCCTGGAGTTTTCCTGAACATATCGTTTGCTTAGAATACTGAAAATCCGAGCTCTAACAGAGACCATGCTATCAATGTCGTCCAGAGCAAAGACTGAGGCAGATTTACCTACCAATATACAGGTCAGTATCCCTAATCCTTAAAATATTTATACTAATATTTCAATATTCCTTACCAGACATAACGGAGCCCGCTGATGGCGATGGTTCTTGGAGACTTGGCTGAAAATGAAACGCCCTTTCCTCCTCGTCAATGAGAAAGAAAGAACTAAGGTTGATCTCAGTTTCTTTGGTGGGAGGGGCAATCTAGAAGAATTTCGAAGCTGCAAATAAAAAATTCAAAACATATCAGTTAACGAAGATCTTGGCCTATATCTTCAAGATAATGTATCCAACTTTTGGAAACCCAAAGGTGTGGAAGATTGTCAGGATGAGGGAGAGAATCTCTCCTAACAAAGAAGAAATGTTTCTTCCACTGGTCGTTGTTTTGGGTGTTTCTCGAAACAAGTGGGATACAGCCAGATCAGGTTTTGAAAAGGTATCTTGAGGAACCATGGCTACGAAGGTCATAGATAGAAGCAAGCTCAGAAAGGGTGAAGTCAAGGTCATGGTCAACAATTAACCTTTCCAAGATAAACAAGGTCCTCCAAACCATGGGCATGGTTTGGACAAAACTAAGCCAAGTTCTATTAAAAAAACTCGGTGGTAAAGGCTGGAAAGAGATAAGTAAAACCGATCTTGAACTGCAAAAAAGGAAAACAAATCCAGGTCGTAGAGACCAAGTCAGACAAGGTCGCCTGATTAAAGGGTTGGAAAACGGTTCCTGGAGGGAAGCAGCCTCGGGATTGTAAGCTCGCAATATCATTGTTATTGAACGTGCATATCTCATTCACAGGGTTGGCAAGGAGATTCTGAGACACGAAATCTTCAATACCCGAATTATGAAGTTTTGGACTCATGATTTAATAAGATGAAGAATAAGAGAGATCAGAAATATTACCTATGAAGACGGATGAATGGGTTAAGAAATATTTATCTTGGATAAATATATATATTCAAGGGTCACGGACGACAGACACGTGCAGCAAGAATCCACCGCACATGCAGGAATTCAAAATTCAAAATTTGAAAATTTACAGCTGTAACCCATATCTGCAGCTGTTAAATTTGGGGACAATTGTTAGGGCTCGGATTTTCGGTATCCTCAGCAAACATTATGTTCAGAATTACTCCAGGATGCGGTATCCTCCAAGGTAACAGGTATCCTAAATATGTTATATAACTAACAATTCGTTCGCATCCTTTCCTTGTTTACCAGGTCAGAGACCGTTGCTAGGATCTCCCGAAGACTCGCACTTTCAGTTAATAGACCGTGGAAGAAAAGGAAACGTGCTCATTAAGGGGATTAACGGCTAATTGGATTTAGTCCATAGTTTCCTAAATTATAGGCCATATTGTTAGCTTTATTTTTGTATAAATAGAGCACTACTCGAATCAAACAACACACACTCTAGACACACAAGACTTACTAGTACTCGCACTCTCTGTATCACGATCGAGTTTTAGCTCAACACTTGTAACCACTTTTGTTATTAATAAATCGGTGGTGATAGTTTTCACCACCCAGGTTTTTTTCTTGTTATCCTCAGGATAACAGGTTTTTTCCTCGCAACAAATCTTTGTGTTCAAGCCATTTTTACAAGCACCTTGTCCCATTTTACAAATTTGGTTGTAAAATCACGTTTGTCAATTTTTGACCAAAACATTTGTGACAAAGGTTTTTCAACTCACTTCACCAACAAAGAGTGTTTGATTCTGAATCATGGTATCATCATACCAGAGGATTGAGTTCTTGCTAGATCTCAAAGGAAAGACAATGCCTACCTGATTGACATGAACAAGAATGTTCATGACGAAATTACATGTTTGTTTTAAAAAGTGTCAGAACACAATGCCATGCTTTGGTATCGTCTCCTTGGTCATGCAAATGTCAGAACCTTGAACTGTTGGCAAAAAACAACATTGTCCGCCGTTTGCCCGTAAGAGATTTTGTAACAATCGAGAAATGTGTGGCTTGTGCTTTAGGCAAACATCATCTCATAGCACACAAGCCAAAGCTGATCAATACAATTTCTGGCGTTTTTCAAATGCTTCATATGGACCTATTAGGTCTGGTTCACATTCTGAGTCTCTCTCGCAGTAATCATTGTTTGGTTATCACCGATGACTACTCCTGTTTCACTTAGGTTTTCTTCTTGTCGAATAAAGGTGAAACTGCAGAATTGATCAAGAGATTCGTGGTACTTATGGAAAATCAACTGAATCTGAAGCTCAAGGAAATTCGCTGTGACAAGGGCACAGAGTTCAAGAACTCTACATGGAATTATTACTGTGCCGAAAAGGAAATACTTCGTCAGTATAGCTCATCTCGTACTCCACAGAAAAATGGTGTTACTGAAAGATGGAACCGTACTTTGATCGAAGCTACAAGAACGATGTTGTGTGATTCAAAGTTACCGTTATTCTTTTGGGCTTGAAGCGGTCAACACTACCTGTTATGTTCAAAATCGGGTGTTGATCAACAAATCACAGATGAAGACTCCCTATGAAATTGTTTATGGTCACAAGCCTACTGTTACACATTTTCGAGCCTTTGGTTGTCCTTGCACTCTACTGAATCTTGAATCGACTCCAAAGTTTGAGGCAAAGGCAGATGATTGTTACTTTGTTGGATATGCTGGTCGCACTGCCTATAGAATCTACAACAAGGCATCGAAACAAATCTTCGAATCTTATGATGTACGCTGGCTAGAGGAGAATGAAACGGATGCTCGTGTGGGTCCTAACTGGTTATTCGACTACAACAAACTGTTTAAGCCGTTCAACGTGTTTCCAGTAGTTGATGCAGAGAACTCAAGGGTAGGGACTTCTAATGTTATTGATGATGAAGAAGACGTTCCTACTGATATTCAAAAGTCTCCTATGCTGAGTGTTGACCCGTCTAAATCTTTGGACACTACTCAGTCTTTGTCTAAAAATCTAGAAGAAGTTGTTACCAAGGCTTTATCCCCACAAGAGACTTCCACAATGAGGCGTCGACAGTTGAGGGGGAGAGTGTCATTCGTCAGATTTTTGGTAGCACTCTATTCCTTGATGCCATACTAAATGAGTATATTGCAAGTACCTCGTACTCGCATAGTACTGTGGCATCTAGATGGAAGAACCCTCTCACTAAAGTTCTTGAAGATCCAACCAATTTACCAGCAAACTGCTCTCTTCCTGATCACTCCATTCCATCAAGAATTCAGCGAGAGCACCCAATCGAGAATGTTATTGGTCCCCTTGAAGCTGGAGTTTCAACTAGAAGTCAGACCGGACCTATCAACAACTGCTTGTATTCCTGTTTTATTTCCCAGATTAAGCCTAAGACTATTGAAATGCTTTGCAAGAACCAAGTTGGGTTGACGCCATGCATGAGGAACTGAATCAGTTTGAGAAACTCATGGTTTGGAAGTTAGTTGAGTTGCCTGCTGGGAAGAAGTCGTTAGATACGAGGTGGGTCTTTTGCAACAACCAAGATGATACCGGGGTAATTGTTCGAAATAAGGCAAGGCTTGTGGTTCGTGGTTTTCGTCAGGTTGAAGGATTGGACTATACTGAGGTGTATGCTCCAGTGGCTCGTCTTGAGGCCATTTGGATTTTCTTGGCATATGCATCTTACATGGGGTTTACGGTTTATCAGATGGATGTCAAGACAGCGTTCTTATATGGTGAAGTGAAGGAGGAAATTTATGTGATCAGCCACCGGGTTTTGTGGATTCAAAGCATCTGTCGCATGCCTAAAAGTTGGAGAAGGCTCTTTATGGTCTTCATCAGGCTCCTCAAGCATGGTATGCGACGTTGGTGGCTCATCTTTTGGAGCATAGGCATAAGCGAAGAACCATCGATCAGACACTGTTTATAAAGACTGTTGGAAAGGATCTGATCTTGGCTCAGATTTATGTAGATGACATCATTTTCGGCTCTACCTGCACTGCTCTCTGTTCCGAGTTTGAAGAAGTGATGAAGAAAAGGTTTGAGATGAGTTCGTTAGGGGAGATGACGACATTTTTGGGTTTGAAGGTTCGTCAAAGCTCGACAGGCATTCTACTTCATCAAGGGAAATACGTTGAGGATACGTTGGCCAAGTTTGAGTTTCAAGATTCCAAGAGTGCGGCGACTCCTATAGCAGAAAGACCTCTTCTTTCGTCAGATCCTGAAGGGAAACCCGTAGATCAAATGCACTATCGATCGATGATCGGATCCCTGATGTATCTTACCACCAGTCACCCAGACATCATGTTTGAAGTGTGTCAATGCGCTTGTTTCCAGGCTAATCCTAAACTCTCTCACTTAATTGCTGTTTAACGTATTTTTAGATATCTGAAAGGGCAACCGAAGTTAGGTCTTTGGTATCCCAAAAACTCATAATTTGATCTGTATGCTTTTGCTGACAGCAATTATGGAGGTGATGATATTTATAGGAAGTCTATGTCTGCTGGATGTCAATTCTTGGGGGATCGACTCATTTTATGGCAATGCAAGAAACAACAAACTGTGTCCACATCCACTACTGAGGCTGAGTATGTTGTTGCTTCTGCCTGCTGTTCTAAGGTTATCTGGATGTAACATCAATTTCTGGATTACGGTTTGGAATTTCTTGACATTCCTATTTTCTGTGATAATGATGCTGCTATTGCCAATGTTAAAAACCCGGTTCAGCATTATAAAACCAAGCACATCGATATCAAAATTCATTTTATTCGTGACTGTTACGACCGGAAATTAATTCATCTTGAACAGGCTGACAATGATAATAATGTGGCGGACTTATTTACAAAACCGGTCGGAACAGCCAGATTTAATGTGCTTGTAGGGTTTCTTAAGATGCTGCGTTTTGATAACTGAGTATTTTTGAGGTTAAATTTTGTACATAAATCTTTTTTTCTTCTAGTTTTATCATAATTTCTGTACAAATTTAGGAGAAGAAAAAGAAAAATATACAAAAAGAGTGTGTTTATGTTCTTAATTAAAAAAAACTTACAAACTAAAAATATGTTTTGTTCTGTCGCTTAAAATTATGCCGGTTACTCAAGTTCAAGGGACATATCTTTATGTTTGGTCCCGCTGTCAATCTTTGACGTACAGGATAGCCATTAACCTAAGGAACGAAAGTGACTGGGGCGACTGAATATAAAGAAAAAACATTTACATAATGTTTTAACTATATGTTTTAAGTTCTTTCACTGAAAAGTATGTCGGTTACCTAAGTTTGAAGGACATAAATTAGTATATGTTTGGTCCTATTGTCTACCTGTAGACATATAGGATAGCCATTTACCTGAAAACTGAAAGTGACTGGGGTGATTGAATCTAAAATTGTCTTCTAAGTTATCATCTGGGAAGTGATATTATTATTCAGCTAAAAGCTTTTTAGAAGCTTAAAATATTTTCAAATGAAAATGGATCCAACCTTTGAAAGATGATAGATAAATTGATTTTGTGTGCCTAACGTGTGAAGTTATTAGGTTAAAAAGGCTCTTGAACAGTCATTGATGTGTATGGTAGCTTTCCATGACAAATAAAAGTTTGAAGTGATATAAACTAAATCTACTAAACTTATTGTGGAGGGTCATTTTGAAGATGTTTGCATGTCCCTAGATACATCTCTCCGAATGATAGGCAGAAAAGCAATTACCCAGTCATACCCGAGCCCGTTAGTGTCTAGATCACCAAAAAATATTATATTTCATTATTAGCATAAAAAAATTGTATAGATATATATATATATATATATGAAAATCGTTATAATTTAAATTTGTTTTCCAAAATCATAAAGGGGCACCAGGGAACTACAAGGGTGGGGCATACAAATAAGTTCTAAACACCCTGAATGTAAGGCTTGTAACTCCGGATGGCATGTAAGTCCAACGTTCAACCTTAAGGCTTAAAATTATTTTTGTATAGAGAAATTATTTTGATCAAGCACTAGGGGGTTGGAGTCAAATTGGGGTGATCTGGGGAAAGCCAAATACGCTTTGAGAAGAGATAAGGGGCATCATAGGTCCATAAGTAATGTCCATATAAGCTTTATGCCTAATTGAATCTAAGCATATCATTGGCGCAATGAAAATCATGCTAAGTGTCTAATTACCTGCTATCAACCTTTTCACTATGTTATAATAATGCTGAAAATGAATCATTGTGAAAGTATCTTAATCAATATGATTTCATGTTCGGATCTTTTCTTAAAAGTTTGCTTGATTTAAAACTATGTTTAATCTACTGAAGGCCAGATGGGTAAATTATTTTTGTTTTAATTTAGTTTTTGCTCTAATTTTATTTTATTTTTAATTTTTAATTTTTACCTCATGTTTACTCGTATCAAAACAAATGCCTTAAGAAATCGTTTTTCACATGAATCGAGATTGCTTTTGCTCATGAAATTTGACAGTTGCTAGTCTTGATCCGTGGGCCATTCGCTTGGCCTAGACAGTTGTTTTCGACCCATCTGGGTTCTCGGCCCAGATGGATGAGTCTTGGAAGTTTAAAAGGCACTCATTGCATATCATCATTCATTCTTGAGACTTGTAAACATCAAATGAATCACCAGCTCTTAATTATCACTCTTATCTTGTCTTCATCAAAGCTTTAACTGGATTTCTTTAAAATGTAAGAAAAGTTAAACTGATGTCTATCTTTGATTCACAGGTATGAAAATTTTGAGGTGGTGTTGGTTTGATTGGATCATGAGATATGATCGGTTTTACAGGTTCTATATGAGAGATTAGGATCTGTTTTAGTAGGTTTTAGTTTTCTTTTGAAGTTATTGATTGTGTGTTGAGTTTTTGCTTGTAGCTACAGGTTTGGTCATCAATGGTGATTGGTGAAATGGAGAAGATGATGGGTTGTGTTCAAGGGTTTTCGGTGTTAATCGACCGAACTCTCTTGGTCAACCAAAGAACTATTTAGTCAACTGACATCTCGAAGAGTTTTCGGTCAAACCTTGACCGAGAACCCGTCTGGTCAACCGAAAACGTATCATTCTCGATGGTTCTGAATCACTTGGACCGAAGAGCTCCTATTATTTCCTTTAACCAAAGGCATGAGCATCTACTTCTGTTGGCAAGTAGCATGACTGGTGTTGGATTTTTAGTTGGCTTCAATATATCATGAATAAAGGCACTAAATAAGACACTCAACTTCCAAGTAGCTTTTCGAAGCCACAGTATATACGCCGAAAAGATGGTTTAAATTTAAAATTTGGAGGAATGGATGCTGATCAATCAGGCTGGGAACGGGTCCCACTCCAGAAAATGGTGCATCAAGTGGCGGCTTGGGAAGCTACTAAATCTGACCAAGCTCAACAAACGGAAGCTTCGGGCACATACTATGAAGCTAAGGATCTATATGTACCAACTAGAATCAAGCAATAAACAAAAGGGGGGGAAAATGTTGGGCCGTATTTTTTGTTTATGCTTTGTATTATTAAACATAGTTTTGGGCCTAGTTGTGCCCAATTATGTAAACCGAAATCTATTAATTTCAGTGGGCTTTAGTTTGTTTTAGGCCTAGGTTGGTAGTCTATATATACGATGTATGTTTACTATTGTAGGGTTGTTCGTCTAAGTTGGTCGATCACCCGTGTAAGGTTGTTAAGGGCTTAAGCACCCGACGTAGTAATACACGTGTGTTTTGAAGCTTGTTTATCGTGTTCATCGTTGTTATTTGATTATTATTTAATCAGCTTGCTTATTAGTTTCCGCCTAATAAACAAGTTTATTGATATCACATTAAAAGATCCTTTCACGGGACTTATAAAAAGAAACCATCCAAACATGGATTAAATATTCCAACAATCCAAGAAACATAGATAATCAGTCTGAAAAACCAAATGAAACAAAAAAAAACCAAAAAGTCTCCAAAGCTTGAAAGATAACAATGAAATCAATTCATTGTATTTATTACCAAATCTTAAGCTTTCAGTTTGAAACCTTCAACAATTTTGGAGTTAAAAGTGTCAGACCCTCGTTAAGAATTGCATCACTAGTGGTGGGCTTGTCTTCAACACTCCTGCCTTAACCTTAGTTGCTGACATCCTAGCTTCATCGTCAACTTCAAAAACGTCCACAAGTTTCCTCTTGAGTCTATCATCAGAGGAGGTAATAAATCCCTTGTTATTGTTTGTTTCATCATGAGCATCGGCATTAGAACTTGGAGTTTGATTTTCACCAATATCAGAAAGTAGTTATTAAAATTAGATAACTAAGGATAAACATTTTAGACAACTTTTTATTATATATTTTTTTAAGAAGAATATACATAGATATTTTATGTACCTTAATTGAAAGAGAACTGCTTGATTGGAGTTCTGAAACATATGCTCCCAAAGTAACCGAATCGGAATAGGATGGCTGAAGTTTGAAATGGTAAGGTAAAAATTTTTAATTTAAAGTGTAAGAAAAAAATAATACAAAATAATTATGTTCTAATTATTTAAGATAATTACCGAAGGAACAAGAGGCCTGTTCTCAATTTGTGAAATAATTCCGTGATCATCAGTAAGCTTGGAAATCCCATAGTCTTCCACATTTTTTCTGAAGTTGAAGTCAGCAATGTTAACCTTGAAAGCAAATATCTTTTCTAACAAACTATTCAACTCAAAGGGAAATCTACCCCTTGCGATCCCATTCTGTAGTAAATTTAACCAAAAAAGTTAAAAGACATATCGGAAGAAAAGCAATAGACGATACACAAAAGAAAATTATATATGTTAATTAATTAATTTCCACAAGTAAATCAACGCAAACCTCATCTTCAGCAACAATCAAATCGCTGGCTGGATTGTTAATCAGTAACTTAGCTTGCACCCTTATCTTTATCTTATACCTACAATAGGTTTGATATATCCATTAATTAAAAGTTAAAAAAAATATTAACAATATAAACCAAAGATATTCATCATATAAATTTAATAACAAACTATAAGGAATTATATATCTAGGTGTAGGGACAACACCTAATGCGTTGCATCTTGTATTTTTACATTCATAAGCGTTGCCACCTTCAACAACATTAACGATTAGTTTATGACTACAACTGCTACACCCAATGTAATACCAATATGTATCCGGACATATAGCTTTTATAGTTCTGAGAAAAATGATACTTTTTTGCTGTAAAAAAATAATATAATTAATCGTTATACAATAGGGTAAACGAGATAAATAGGAGAATTTAAAAAATTTAACCATTAACTTACAACGAGTATTGTGCAAATCTCGCAAATATTATAGAAAGATGTTTTCAAAAGACAGAATTACAGAAATTGTCATTTATCTTTCACCAAAATTTCACTCGTTGTCCCTGATCTTCAAAATTGATCTTTTTTGTCCTTTAGTTTCAAAATCCTTCAGCGTTTGTCCTTTTCACCTAACCCAGTTAGATTTTCTCGTTAAGTCAGGTCATGTGCCTTGCACATGACGGCAAAATGGTCATTTTACCTATTAAATTAAAATAATATTTTAATAAATAAAGAAAACAATAAAAAAAACTAAAAAAATATATTTAATTATTTCTCTCTCCTTCTTCTTCTTCTTCTTCTCCTCATCCTCTTCCTCCACTACCAATCTCCGGCAGCCACCACCGACACCGTCTTCTCCGCCAAAGATTAAACCCCTCTCTCTCTCTCTCTCTCTCTCTCACGCAGACACACACATCCACCACGATCATCACCATGAATCAACCACCACAAACAAGCACCACCGGAACTGCAACTACCACAACCACCGCCAGACCTGCCACCACCAACCCTAACATCGCCACCACCTAACCCGTCGCCACCACCCGACCCGTCACCGCCTGACCCTAATTTGCCCAAACCCAAATCCACCAAAAATAAACCCATTTCAACTCCACTCTCAAAACCCAATATTTATCCACCACCCTTTTCACTTGTCTCCAATTCCAATTCTGAAGAGGTAGGTCCCAGCAGAGCCCAGTTGGACCCGCAAGACTCACCTTGAACAGGGACGTTTGCGCAACGACCAACTGCTCCCGCAGGACCCACCATGCTCAGAGAACCTTACGCGCAGTACGCCAGCTGTACCCGCAGGGAAAGCCTCCCAATGGTGAAGTACCCCGCCTGTTCCCGCAGTTGCGGATACAAGCCATCAGGGAAGGCTACCCGCACTAACAGCAAGGCTACACGCACAAGGCACTAGCTACTTCAGTAGTCACATGAAGGAATGAGCAAGGCGGGAATACTCCCGCCTAAATGAGCCAGTCCGTATGCTTCTGGAAGATCTTTTGTACTATACCTACTAAGGTATGGGCAGAACAGACGATTTGACCAGAACAGCCCATGAACCAATCACAGGGTGACAGCTCACCGACAACAGTACGAGGAGGAGCACCCTCTAGTACTGTTTGTCACTATTAGCCGCTGCCTACTCACCAACCCTTACGATGGGACGTGCGCAGCCTACAGTTGGTGGAACAGTGCGTATCCGGCAGTAAAGGAACAGTGTACAGCCGACCTTGTTACTGTCGGCCGTAGCCTATCCACCAACCAGCATGGCCTGTGCGTAGTCCACTGTTGGTGGAACAGGAATACTATTCAGCCGGCTGTACCTTCTAAGAAACCTACCTTCGGCTATAAATACTCCAACACCTTGGAATGGTAAGGACATCATCTGATATCTCACTCTTATCTAGCAATCTCTTAATATACACTTATATTTAGAGCAATCTAGTCTGATTCTCATGCTGGAGGGTGGTCACAAGGAGGAACCCCCCCCCCCTTCTCAGTGACGAGCTTGCGGTGTCTGTTTTGCAGGTCCCCTGAAGAACAACCTTCTCTGCTGGACCTCATCCTCGTGGGAAACATTACTTAACCCCCAGATTATCCATAATCTGCCCAGGGTTCACTTAGTGTTTCTTCATTGGCGCCATTCGTGCATAAAAGCTAGAACTAATTATTAGTTTTTTCAAAATTTCTGAAGAAATGGTTAACGTTACTCTGGTCCCAAGGCCAGTAATCGACCAAGAAACCCCGGTAACCACAACCTCAGCAACTGGGGGGAACACCGGCGGTTATACAAATCTTACGAACACTACCCCGGTTACCCAAGCCGGGGCAAGTGCAGTAAATATTCCACTGGGGTTCACTGATGCCCAGTTGGAAAAACGAACGAGGGTCCCTCGCCAAACACTAGATCAAGTTAAGGCGTGGGCCGAAGCACGTCAGAAAGAATTCCAAGCTGAATTGGATGAACGCTTGCGTTCAGTTCAACAGGCTGACGAATTCGGCAGTACTCGCCAACATCTCAATATGAACAGTGAGTGCGAGTACTCAGACGATGAGAGGGAAGAATCCGATACCGACGCAAACCCTCGCCATAAGGCGAAAGGGAAGCGTAAGGAAACGGACTTCCAACCGAAAAGGAATTTTGGGGAAGCCTTTAAACCAACGAATGCGGAGAGAAACCCGCGTGACTTCTCCAAAACCTTTAGACCAACTGCTACAAATGCAGGAAAGTCAAAGTTCGCAAGGGACATTGCGGAAGCAATCGCCCCGAGAAGTGCCAAACAAATGTCCAACATTGGCACTTATGATGGTCTATCCGACCCAGACGACCACTTGAACAGATTCATTGCGGGGGCAACCGTCAGTAACTGGACGGAACCCACGTGGTGTTATATGTTCCAGATGACTCTGGTTGGAGCGGCCAGGGCATGGTTCGATCGTTTACCGGTCCACCACATATATGATTGGGCGGACTTTCAAAACAAGTTCAGCCAACACTTCAGCCAACAAAGGAAATATACTGAAGAACAGTGGACGATCCTCAACTGCGTCAGAGAGGAGGATGAATCTTTACTAGACTTCATCACTCGCTTCAACTCCAAAAAGCTAAGTCTGGGCAACATAAGTGAAGATCTTGTTCGCGCCGCTTTCATCCAGGGCGCCGAATACCCAGAGCTTATCCGCACATTGACGGGTAAGGACGGCATGCCATCCACATGGGATGCCATCATGACGGCAGCCAAGCGCTTTGCCGAGACGGAGAAGCAACTAGGAAGGGATCTTCCCCAGAGTACACACCTCTACACGCAAAGGACCAGAGAAAACAATGTTCGGATCGCCCGGCAGAACAAAAAGAGGAAGCTAGGTATTTGGCAGTCAAGGGTAAACTTTGACACCTCATCCAGCTCTCACCCTCTTGTTGGCGGAAGAAATAACACACATCCTTCAAGCCAAAAACACCGGTGGACGCCACTCACCAAAAGCGTCACGGAGATATTTGCCACTGAAAAGCTACCATCGCCAAAAGCTCCAATGATCCGGCAGCGACCTAATGCGGATCAGAGAAAATCCTGTGACTTCCACGGGACAAAAGGTCATAGTACGGAAGAATGTACATCCTTGAAGGATATTGTTGAAGCATTCGTCAAGGATGGAAGACTGGCACACCTGGTGGCATCAATCAAGAAGGGAGGAAGGAACGACAACCGATACCGAGGCAACGGACGAAAGCCCGTTGACATCAGCATCAACATGGTTCATGGTAAGATCAAAGGAAGAAAAAGGCGAACGACAGAACCATGTGCGTGGAAGGAAGCTGAGGTGCGCTTCCCACGAGTGCCAGGAGGACCCAGCAAAGAAGGCCCTATCGTCATCAAAAGCCAGCTAGGGCACTACATCACTTCTCGCACTCTTGCTGACAACGGCGCCTCGTCAACGGTGATGTACCGGCAGTTCTTCGACAAGCTAGATGACGAAGACAAGGAACGCCTGAAAACGATCTGCGCCTCGATGGAAGGGTTCGATGGCAGCACAAACACCCCCTGGGTATCCTATCTTTCCCCGTCACTCTTACGGACGGGAATCACTCACGCACAGAAGACGTGGATTTTGTCGTAATGAGGAAGCCACACCACACATACGACATTCTCTTCGGAAGAGACGGGATGGCAAGATTCAACGCCGTGGTATCCTCAGTCCACGGCATGATGGGATGGCCAACAACTGAGGGTGTAGCGATGATCACCGGCATTCCCCAGGTATGCATCGCATCTGTCTCATCTAAACCCAAACCAAAGATGGCTAAACCAACCATCACCGAACCAGAAAGATGGGCCTTCAACGGCAAATACCCTGACCAGGCCGTTTCCATTGGCCCAACAGTTGTTGATCCCACACGCACCTTACTCAAGCGCTTATTACAAAAAAACGCTGACATCTTCGCGTGGACACCAGCTGACATGACTGGTGTACCCCGAAGTAAGGCAGAGCATAAGCTCAAATGCGATCCGGCTGTTACGCCAATCGTACAAAAGCGCAGAGTAATGGGGCCAGAACAAACTAACGCGTGTAGAACCCAAGTCAAGGAAATCCTTGACGCAGGCATCGTACGCGTTAGCAGATATCAAACTTGGGTTGCAAATCCCGTTATGGTACCGAAGAATAACAAACAATGGCGCATGTGCATAGATTTCAAGGACTTGAACAAAGCATGCCCTAAAGATTGTTATCCGTTACCTGAAATTGATCTTAAGGTGGATTCGTTGGCACCGTTCCGCCTTAAATGCTTCCTGGACGCGTATAAGGGGTACCATCAAATCCACATGGCCGTTGATGATCAGGACAAAACCGCTTTTCGGACGCCCGATGGCACATTTTGTTACCAAATGATGCCATTCGGACTTAAGAATGCCGGGTCCACATACCAACGCCTGATGGACAACCAGTTTCATGCCCAAATTGGGAGGAACTTGGAAGTCTACATGGATGACTTGGTCATCAAAAGCCTTGACCCAGAAGCGATGTTGAAAGACATCGAAGAAACTTTCAACACGCTCAGGAAGATAAACATGAAGCTCAACCCGAGCAAGTGTGCCTTTGGAATGGAAGAAGGGAAGTTCTTGGGGGTCATCGTCACTAAAGATGGCTTCAGAGCGAACCCTGAAAAGGTCGAAGCCATTATCAAAATGGAATCACCTACCACCATCAACAGGCTCAGACACTGAATGGACGACTAGTGGCACTTAATCGCTTTTTGGCAAACCACGCGGATAAGTCGTTTCCCTTCGTGTCAACGTTGAGAAACTGTTTAAAGAAAACGCACTTCCGCTGGACACCAGAAGCGGAAGCAGCTTTTCAGGAGATTCGGTCACGCTTAATCGAACTCCCAACGCTCACAGCACCAAAAGCGGGAGAGGAGTTAATCCTGTACCTTTCCGCAACAGATAGAGCAACCGGGGCAGTCCTGCTAGTAGAGCGAAAAGGCATCCAGATGCCAATCTATTATGTCAGTCGTATCCTAACAGACGTAGAAACTCTGTACTCTACCCTCGAAAAATTAGTCTTAGCACTTATACACGCTTCACGCAGGTTAAGACGATATTTCCAGGGTCACCCAATCACCATTCTCTCCAACTTCAAACTTGCAAACGTTCTAGGCAAACCCGAGTTGTCGGGACGCCTAGCCAAATGGGCAATTGAGTTGGGGGAGTACGCGATAAAATATAAGCCAAGACCAGCCATAAAAGGCCAGGTTTTGGCCGACTTTATTGCAGAAGTGCCTGCATCGCGGGAAAAAGAGTGCCAGGAAGAGGCTCAACCCTCTCCAGCACAAGACATCAATGATGTCTGGCGACTCTACACTGATGGAGCAGCCAGTAACGAGGGTTCAGGCGCAGGGCTGAAACTAACCAACCCAGCAGGCCAAGAATACACTTACGCTATTCGACTGTATTTTCCAAGTACGAATAACGAAGCCGAGTATGAGGCATTCTTGGCTGGGCTGAGAATTGCGCGTAAGATGGGAGTGAAACACTTGGAAGCCCACGTGGATTCCATGTTAGTAGCCAATCAAATCAATGGGACGTACACGGCCGTGAACGACACAATGGCCCTGTACCTCGCACAAGCAAAATCCCTTATGCGCGATTTCAACGACTGCAAAGTCATACACGTCAAGCGAAGTGAAAACAAATCTGCGGATGCGTTAAGCAAGCTTGCATCGTTAGCCTTCACCCACTTAGGAAAGGACATCCGCATTGAACTCCTCGAGACACCTTCGGTCCCGCACAAGGAAATTTGTGTCATCCAAACCGGCACAGAAACATGGATGACACCAATAATAAAATACCTTGCGGCAGGTACACTACCAGAGTCAAAAACACAGGCAAGAAAACTACGCTGTAAAGCACTGAATTATCAACTCATCGATGACATCCTTTACAGACGTAACTTTCTTGGCCCACTCTTAAGATGCGTGGACAACCAAGATGCTGACTACCTCTTAAGGGAAGTACACGAAGGCATCTGTGGAGTACACGCAGGTCCCCGCGCTGTTGTAGCTAAGCTAAACAACGCGGGATACTTTTGGCCGGGGATGCATACGGATGCGCTGGCATACATCAGAAAATGCAGGTCTTGCCAGCTTTACGCACCCAACACGCACCGCCCGAAGAATGAACTTGTTCCAGTCACCTCTTCATGGCCATTTCAGATGTGGGCCATCGATGTGACAGGCCCATTTCCTACAGCAGCAGGAAATGTTCAGTTCCTAGTGGTAGCCATCGACTACTTCACCAAGTGGATAGAAGCAAAACCCTTAGCCCAAACAACCGCGAAACATATCAAAAAATTTATTTGGGAATTTATTATTTGTCGTTTTGGACTTCCACAGAATTTGGTGAGCGATAACGGCACCAACTTTGCTGACAAGAAGCTACAACAGTGGCTGAAAGAACTTCAAATCACCCACACCTTTACCTCAGTGGCACACCCGCAAGGTAATGGTGAGGTGGAAAGAGCAAATAAGAGCATCGTCGAAGGCATAAAGAAAAGACTCTTGGAACACAGATCCGGCTGGGTAGACGAGCTTCCGCACGTCCTTTGGGCAAACAGAACGCTGAAGAAGGCCAGTACGGGAGAAACCCCGTTCAGTCTCACTTATGGCACTGAAGCCATGGTCCCGGTCGAAATTGGTTTACCTTCACCAAGGGTCTTGATTCAGCCAGAAGACAATGATGCGGAAAGACGGTTGGACCTTATGCTAACCGAGGAACGCAGAGACTTAGCCGCAGTGCGTGAAGAGAACTACAAGCGACAAATGCAAAAGTACTACAACACGCGGGTAAAACTCTGCAACTTCAAAGTAGGAGACTACATACTGCGTAACAACGAGGCTTCGAACCAAGAACGCCCAGGAAAGCTGGCCCCGGTCTGGGAAGGGCCATACATTATCAAAGAAGTCCTGGGAAAGGGCGCATACCGGCTCGAAAGGCTCGATGGCACTCCCATCCCAAGAACATGGAATGGAGCTCAATTACGCAAATGTTATATGTAGATCAATTCCAAACTTGTAAAGAAAAGGCCTAGAGCCACTTCTAATGGAAATGATTCTCCTTTCACAATGTGTTGATAGCCTTACCTTTATACTTATGAACTTCCCACACTGATGGGCCGGTATTCACCACATAAATGGGGGAAGAAGTAAGTCGTTACGTGTGGAAGGCGGCAAAACCCGCATAAACACAACGCTAGAAATCTCAAGTTTTAAGGAAAACCTACACGCAGGTCAGATGTAAGTAAAGTTTGGCCATCCTTGTAAGTGCAAGTGACGGTCTTACCCGCACAATCACGAACAAGGAAGCAAAACTTCAACCTATCATTTACCACGTTCAAAGGTTAACTTATTCTGAACACTTAGAAAATTTCAAAGGAAAAGATGAGGAAAACTTCCACGCAGGTCAGATATAAGTAAAGTTAAGCCATCCTACTAAGTGTAAGTGACGGTCATACCCGCACAATCATGAAAGAGGAAGCGAAACAAACTTATAATTTGCCACGTTAAAAAGTTAACTTATCTAAGTACTAAAGAAATTGCTAAGTTAGATCAAAACATGCGTAAAATAAACAAGGCAAAGAACTAACACAATCTTTATTCCATCAAATTCAAATATTACAAAGATAGCTATACAAAAGCAAAAATCTACGCTAATGGTGGAAAGGGATCTTCAGAATCAAGCTTCAGGACCACTTCCACTTGGACCCGCTCCATCAGTAGAGCGTGGTGGTTCAAGGAAAGCTTTAAGGATAGCTAGCCCATCATCAGCAGCAGCGACTTCGTTCACCTTCTCCACCACCGGATGCGGGAAGGCGGCATACTGGTTCACTGCTTGGTCATAAACAGCTTCAGTATCCACATCATACAAAGAGAAGTTGGAAGGCGGGATGCCTTTCTCAACGAACCCTAGACCAAGCAGGAAGCCGGCCTTTTCCCCATCCTCATGAGAAGCGTTGAGGGCTGCGCTCATAGCATCGTCATAAGACGTCTCTGAGAAGACCCGATGCACAACCTACAAAGAAAAAATACAAGTATCAGAACCTTTTCTATTTACAAAGAAAAGCGTAAAGACATGAAAAGCTTACCTGAGACAACGCTTCTCGAAGAAGCCATTCCTTGGCAACCAGAGCTTCTTGGAGGGCGGCTTGAGCTTGGGTACAGGCGCGTTCGGCTTCACTTTTGTTAAGGTTGGCAAGCAACACTTCCTTTACAGCAGCCTCTTCGACGCCCTTTAGCTTCCGCTCAGTGTGGTCAAGCACGCCCCTCTGCTCCAGGATCTCTTGGAGCTTCTTCGCGTCCTCCATCGCCAAGGCATCATGAGCCTGCTGGAGAGCCTCTAATTTGGCTTTAAGCTCTTCATTCTCCACGCGTAGAGGCTCAGCAACAGCTTCAGCCTTAGTGGCCCTTTCAGTTGCGTTCCTAGCAGTTTCCTTAGCCAGCCGAAGCTGTTCATTAACAGCTTGGGCAGCCTTGGAGCGAGCCTCGAGACGGGCCTGAACCTCAACTTCAAGGGCCTTGAACGCCTTCTCCTTCTCCGCCGCCGCGGCGGAAAGCCTCCTATTCTCCTCCCGGACAGCCCGCGCCTGAGCTACTTCCTGAAGGCGAGCTGCTTTTAACTTGTAGTTTTCACGACAAAGCAGCTCGACGCGCGGTTGCATCCGGGCCAGGAGAACCCGAAGCTCATTGCTTAGCCTACCCTCCTGGTAGCTAGCCATGGCTTCCCCCAACGCACCACTGGGAGCAGCGTGACGAGCCCACTCCACGCACTCCACAGGGGTGCGAAGGGTTGTTCCTCGGCGGATGTTCCATCGTGGAACATACACTTCATTGGAATCCGACACTGCAAAAAACAAAAAGCAGTTAGGAAAAGATGATATAATATATATATATATATATATATATATATATATATATAATAATAATAGGCCAAGAGAACCCTACGCACCTGTAGGGTCAATAACAGGCCGATAGCCGCCAAACCCGTCACCTGAACCCAAGGGAAATCCGTCCAAGAGGTCAGGTAGATGGGAAGGAGGCAGAGATTGGCGAGAAGCCGCATGCATACCTGAAGGATCGGCCGTCGTTGCCGATGACGGAGGCATGGTAGAAGCCGCCGCGGTCGCCGCCGCGGAATCCGCAGCAAAAGTAACCGCCGGCTCGGTGAAAGATGCGATAAAAATAGCACTCACAGCCGGCGGTGACGTCATCACAGCTGGAACAGTCGGCTCAAAGGAGTGAGCAACTGAACCAGCGGAAGCAGGCGCAGGCGCCTGGGTCGTCGCCTCAGGTAGGCGGACCAAGCCTACCGTCATTGGCGGAGAGGTACTCCTCTGCGCTCCACCCTGGAATGCGTCAACATCCACGCCTGCACAAAGAAGATAAGTATGAATGATGGAAAACTATGAAGTTAAAAGACAAAGGAAGTTTGTACTTACGGGTTTTCTTGAGCCTGAAAGTGCGGACGGGCGGGGATGAACCCGATGGAGCCGGCCTCTTCATGCCGGTCACCGTTGTTATCCTGGGCTCTCCGGAGGTGACAATCGTCGCAGCCTCCGGAGCGGTCTTATCACCACCGGGATTCCCCGCCACCTCTTCGCTCTTGGTCTCCGAATCAGACCGAGGCGCCGGATCGGCAGTGGAGGCCACCTTCTCCTTCCCCTTCCCGCCGGCAGCCTTCTTCTTCCGCACCAACGGAGGACCATCTGCGGATTCCTCATCAGAACATACGATTAGAGGAATTCCAGCAGAGGTTTCAACATTGAGGGGTCGAGGGTCGAATAGCGCCTTACCTGGCCGCCTGGCGCTAAGGATCTCGTGGCCTAGCGGATAGACCTCCACGAACCGATCCGCCGTTTGTTCTAGGATGGGCAACTCGTTCTCGTCTAGAGCGCGAGTACCCATCCGAGCGGGACCGTCAGCCTCCCGCAGGTGCATGAGCGACTGCAAGTCGTTCCCCTTTGAAATAAACAGGAAAGAAGTTAGAAGAGATTCTAAATCAACAAAAAGAAACAAGGCATACCGTAAGGAACAGAGTTCGAACCGTATTCGAGGACGATCGGAATCTTTCGCGCATCCGCATTCTTCCACACCCGGCTCATCCCGAGCATCACCATCCCGGACTCCGCAAACCAGTAAACCGGAGATTGGACCCGGGATATCTTCGAGAACCATTCCGCCTCCTGGTAGTTGGAGGCGTGAAGGCTGGGAAGTGCTTGCCCGTTCTTGAATTTCATGGCAAGGGGGATGGCGCGAGCGGAGATGTAGAAGAACTCCCGCTTCCACGAGCGAAGACTGCGCTCGGTTGCGCAAATCTTCAAACCCTTAATTCGGGTTATCAACGTATACCACCCCTGGATGCACCTCCAAGTGTAAAAGGTCATCAGGCGGTCAACATAGGGCTCAATGCCCAGAATCCGGCACACCCACTCGAAGTGCCGAATCTTGGCAATCGCCATCGGATGCACCTCGGTCAGGTGCACACCGTGCCTCTCCAAGACACGGTACACAAACTTTGTCAATGGGAACCTAAGATTCCCATAAACAAAGAATGAAGCATATACCCCGATCTTGCCTCTGGGGGCATCGTACACCGTCTGATGGGGTTCAGGAAACTCAGGCTCGAGAGACTCGAGCATGAACTTCCTGACGACGTACTGATACAGATCGACAGGCAGAGCACACTGGCACTCGCCAGCAGTACTCTTGTCATCGGCTGTAGATTCGAGATCACGGGACGACATCTTGCAAAAGAAAGAACAAAACGATTTCAAGAGAATGCTCGACTGAAAGATTAGTATTCGCCGGAAATCGTTCTGAAGGTGAAGAGAAGAGTGAAAGTGTGGATTACAAAGAACTCTCTCCCCCTTTATATACTAATCGCAATTAATGCGATGCATTTAATGCGGAAGAGAGAGAAATCGAAGGTGCAATGAAACTATGACACGTGGCAAAAAGCAAGTTGGCAACAGCTGTTGACAGGACGCGTACCATTAATTTCGCGGCCACGCGCCCGAAAAATCGCGCCCACGCGCCTGAAAAAGCGTCTGAAATGACCAGGTACTGTCACGTCACCATAACTTCCTGCACATCCTGACACAGTCAGAAGAAACCGTCGCACGACGTTTCAGAGGTTTGGACTGTTCTTATCCTTTCACCAACTCTTCGAATTTCAAAATTCAAAAAGATTCAAAAGTAAGCTGGAAAATACCCCTTACCTTGGCAACCAAGTAACCATAAGACGGGTGCGGGTACAGTGTCACGGCAAAACCCTTCACATACTTAGCACCCGCAGGGAATTGACGCCAGGAATACCTTGGAAGTAAAGTAACCATAAGACGAGTGCGGGTACAGTGTCAAGGCCAAACCCTTCACATACTTAGCACTCTGCAGGGAATTCAAACCAAGAAGGATCTTCTGGGCCATGCTTGCGGAAACGGGAATAACATCCCCGCATAACGGGAACGTCGAGAACTATATTGTTTGAAACTCCAAGATGGAATTGGTGGTTTTAGCATAGTTGATCAGTATGTTGAAAACTACCAAAACCCCATGGAGAATCTACACAAGTGGGACTCAACGCTCCTGACTTGCGAGGAGGTTACAACCCTACCCGCTTCATACCCAAAGATCAAGCAGAAAAGTCGGGAATTTCTGCGTGACATCAGGAAAACCGCGGGAAGAATCACCACGGAAAACCTAAAAACTAAACCCTTTTCAAAACCCCTTGCTAAGTCCAAAAGTTCACCTCACTCATTAATAATTCATGAGAAGAACATTGGACTGGGGGGACTTGAAGAGGTAGGTCCCAGCAGAGCCCAGTTGGACCCGCAAGACTCACCTTGAACAGGGACGTCTGCGCAACGACCAACTGCTCCCGCAGGACCCACCATGCTCAGAGAACCTTACGCGCAGTACGCCAGCTGTACCCGCAGGGAAAGCCTCCCAATGGTGAAGTACCCCGCCTGTTCCCGCAGTTGCGGATACAAGCCATCAGGGAAGGCTACCCGCACTAACAGCAAGGCTACACGCACAAGGCACTAGCTACTTCAGTAGTCACATGAAGGAATGAGCAAGGCGGGAATACTCCCGCCTAAATGAGCCAGTCCGTATGCTTCTGGAAGATCTTTTGTACTATACCTACTAAGGTATGGGCAGAACAGACGATTTGACCAGAACAGCCCATGAACCAATCACAGGGTGACAGCTCACCGACTACAGTACGAGGAGGAGCACCCTCTAGTACTGTTTGTCACTATTAGTCGCTGCCTACTCACCAACCCTTACGATGGGACGTGCGCAGCCTACAGTTGGTGGAACAGTGCGTAGCCGGCAGTAAAGGAACAGTGTAAAGCCGACCTTGTTACTGTCGGCCGTAGCCTATCCACCAACCAGCATGGCCTGTGCGTAGTCCACTGTTGGTGGAACAGGAATACTATTCAGCAGGCTGTACCTTCTAGGAAACCTACCTTCGGCTATAAATACTCCAACACCTTGGAATGGTAAGGACATCATCTGATATCTCACTCTTATCTAGCAATCTCTTAATATACACTTATATTTAGAGCAATCTAGTCTGATTCTCACGCCGGAGGGTGGTCACAAGGAGGAACCCCCCCCCCCCCCTTCTCAGTGACGAGCTTACGGTGTCTGTTTTGCAGGTCCCCTGAAGAACAACCTTCTCTGCTAGACCTCATCCTCGTGGGAAACATTACTTAACCCCCAGATTATCCATAATCTGCCCAGGGTTCACTTAGTGTTTCTTCAAATTCCCACTGTCTTCATAATCATATTCTTCCCAACAAGACCAGTTGCCCGCCGAAATCGACCTAGAATCAATCCTCGTTTCAATCGATGATTTCTTTAACCGATACCCGTTTTTCATATCTGGGTATGCTTTCATTTGGCTATTTGTCGTTCCAGCAACTCAAGAATACCTGCGCAAGTACAAGTTCATATCCGCGATTGATGCCTTCAAGAAGCTTAAAGATGACCCCAAGTTGCAGCTTCTCGATATCAGGAACAGCAAGACTCTACGGGTGGATAGCGACGGTGGTGGAGTAGTGGCTGGACTGTGGACAGCGACGGTGGTGGAGGAGTAGTGGCGTGTTCCGGTGGACAGCGACGGCGGCGGTGGAGGAGTACCGGTGGTGGAGGAGTAGTGGCTGGACGGTGGTAGAGGAGTACCGGTGGTGGAGGAGTAGTGGTGTTCCGGTGGACAGCGAAGGCTGCTGGACGGTGGTTATCTTGAGAGAGAGAGAGAGAGAGAGAGAGTTAGAGTTAAAGAGAGAAAGAGTTAAAGAGATTATATATGTTTAAAATATTTTTTAAATTTAATAGGTAAAATGACCAATTTGCCCTCATGTGCAAGGCACATGACCTGACTTAACGAAGATTTTTAACTGAGTTAGGAGAAAAGGACAAACGCTGAAGGCTTTTGAAACGTAAAGGAAAAAAAAGATCAATTTTGAAGATCAGGGACAACGAGTGAAATTTGGATTAAAGATAAAGGAAAATTTCTGTAATTCTGTCTTTTCAAAAACTCGTCATCAAGAGATGACAATAACTTCACTGGAATTGGTCTGCGAATGTTGACATCATTTCCATTTAGCAATCCAAACAATCTGCAGATGATAAATTATGTTATTACATAAAATTAACGTATTCAAAAATATTAATCAAAATATTTAGGATAAAAAAATAGACACTAATTGTTATATACCTGTTTTTGTATTCCTCAATTTCAAATAAGTAGTCATTGATAAACACACGGCTCACATCCGAAAGGAATTGAAGACATAAACTTTCACTACAATAATTAAAGATTATAGAATGACATAATATATTGAAGATGATAATTTTGGAAGATAAATGGAATTAAAGTAGAATAAATATAATTACCTTTATTATCAAAACCGGTATAATACTTTACTCTACCAAATTGAAGTAGAATAATTGTTTGGTCTTCCTCAAAATAATCAATGACGTATTTAGACAATTGTGAGGCATAATCATCCCAGAGTGTAAGATAAACACAATTTCCACTAAAAAAACGTAGATGTTAAATAACATATTAATAATTAAAAACATGAAATTAAAGAGATTGCAAGTATTACTAAAATAAATACATGAAAAAAATTTATATGTAGAAAATAAATCAAATCAACATACAGTAATCAGAAGTTATAAGCAAATTCACTAAACTAAGGTGGTGTTTGTTTTTTGTCAGAAGATCTTCCTGACCTCTTATGTCTGCGCCGCACAGACCACGCGCAGACCTTTAGGCTTGAAGACTGTTTGATTTTTAGAAGACAATTCATTAAAAAAAGGTCTGCGTGCCCTCTTTTTCACGCAGACATGGACCACCCACTTCTCAAATCTTGTAACATCTTCTCCATTCTTTCATCCCCTTCATTCCATCAGGTCTTTCAAACCCTAGCCCTCTTTCATTCCATCCCATCACCCACTGCCTCCCCACCTCCGGTGAGCCGCCGCCACCTGCCCCCTCCACCTTTGGTGCGCCGCCGTCACCTACCCCTCCACCTCCGGTGCGCCGCCGCCACCTGCCCCCTCCATCTCCGGCCATCTCCAGCCGCTGCCGCCGCTCACCTCCGCCCCCTGCCTCCGTTAGCCTCTCTCTTTCCAGCAAACCGTCGTCGGACTCTCTCTTCTCCTCTTTGGTTTGTTAAGGTTTTATATTTTGTTACAATCTTGATTAAAGTGATCTTCTTTAGATTACAATCTTGATTCTTGATTTTCTCTTGATTAATTTTCAATTACTTGGTTAATAATGGCTCGAGTCATAAGTGACATTAGTGTATTAAAGTGAAACCCATGACGATTGATTCTTGATTCTTGATTTTTGACCCGTTTCATTTTAGAATTACTTTTTGATCCATTTTGTTTATGTTTAGGTTTGATTTGTGCATTGGAAATATGTTTGTGTTTATGCTTGAGTTATGCCTTGAAAATTGTTTGTGTTTAGGTTTTATTTGTACCTTGAAAAATTGTTTATGTTTAGGTTTGATTGTTGTTAATTGGTTTGTTCAATTAGGTTATTAGGCTTTTGTTAATTGAATTCTTGTTAATTGATTTGTTCAATTAGGTTCTTATTAGGTTTTTAGTTGAAAACAATTTGTAAATATTGATTTGTTGAATTCTTGTTAGTTTTTAGTTCAATTATAATTTTGCATAATTGTTCGATTATAATTAGTTTTTAGTTAAAAACACTTTGTAGAAAGTTCAGGTCTAACGAAGATCTTGTTGCTTGTTACTTGGAATTGATTTATATGTTTTAAAAGAAATGTTGTTGAATGCTTTTTGTCTATGAAGATCTTTAGATATTGAATGTTTTGGGTTTCTTTTTGTCATATACATTAACGTGTTTATTGTTTGTTAGTTTGTTATATTAATGTAATATTACGCTTTGTTAGGCGGTTACTAAAGTTCGGGTTGCAAGAATAAAGATCGATTCGGGCTTCAAAAATAAAGACGTCGGTTTGGGTTGCAAGTATGACTACGTCAGTTCGGGTTGCAAGTACGAAGACGTCGGTTTGGGTTGTAATAGTGAAGACATCGGTTCGGGAAGTTATTGCATATTACTTGAAACGTATGTTATTTTTAAACATATATACATTTGTTGTTGTACTTTGAAACTTCTTTTGTATACTTGAAACATGTTTTGTATATTATTTGTATTGGAGTTTCTGGAAATTATTTGGTTCTATAACACTGGAATATTGGTTCTTGGAAAAAATTGTTTAGTTAAATTTCTGTTTATTTTAGAAGTTTGCAGACGTTAAAAAACAAACAGTCTTTCTCTTGCAGACTGCAGAGGTTTGGTCCACCTCTTATGCTACAGATGTCTGCAGATGTGGTCCGCAGACTGCAGACATTTTACCTCTTAAAAAACAAACAGCACCTAAATCAGCAAAGTAGTTGCATATAACAAATGTCTTAACATTTAATTGGCAAATTTTGTTAACGGTAATTTCATGTAAAGAAGCAAATTAGCTAATACATTTAATACCATGTTGTAATGTAATGTCACGAATGTCAACCTTTTATTTTTAAAGTTTTCTTGTATTTATGAACTTTTTACAAATTTATATATATTGTTAACTTCTACGATTAAGTGTCTACCTAAGCTGAACATAAAATTACGGGAGCATAAAAATAAACTTACAAACTACAGTAATGCGTTTGTTTTTTAATTGAGCGACTAAGTGTTAAAAACAGCAAAATGAAATTAAAAGTTAAAAGCATACTATATTAGGTTAAAATTCCAATAACAGATGCATCGATAATTTAGACAATAGATAAAATAATATATCCAGTCGAATCAATTTGTTCTAATTAATATAACAGATACATGCTTTAATATATCCAATAACTAATCCTATTGATAGAGAAAAATAAAAATGTTATCTAAACAGATAATATAAAGATGCTTTAATAGACTGTATATTATTAATATGTATGCTTTAATAGATTAGTTTGCAGATACATCGCTAAATTAAAGGAGCACTCAAATCAGCAATTAAATCAGCAATTCAGCCCTTTTTTGGAATTTTAGTTTTTAAAAATTTAATATATCCACCGAAAGTTAAACTACAATTTTTAAAGATATGTTAAATAAAGATGTTATCAATAGCATTACCTTAAATCGGAGATCTTCGTTGTACATTTTTTTTGTCGTTAAAGTTGACCTGTTGCTTTTGAAGATGTGAACCACATGACCAATGACATCTACCAAAATCAAATGAAAATATTAGTTGAGATACAAACTTGCATAATTAATAAAAAAAATCTAACAAATATATAAAAAATAGTATTTAAATATTAAATAACGTGTATACCTATAGTGGACTTCAAAGGAATCTCTTTGTTAATTATTGATTGAAAAGATGTTATTTTGAAACCAAACATACGACCATCAAAGTCTTCACATGGATTGACATGGGTGTTTGGTCCCAAAACCAACTTGTTTGGACAATCAATTACTTTATATTTGGAACCATTCAAACCCACGCCAGAATTCACAATTGCTCCATGTCGGGTTTGAAAACTATAGCTTCCATTCTATTCTCTTGTCATGAAATAATAATATAATAAAACAGAAGCATGTGTAAATAATTCATGAAAAGAGTAGTGATTTTAATGAGAAAGGAATATATAAAATCAATAAAAACTTACAGATTGATCTATGGGGACCATTTCCATCAAGAAGTCCTTGACGCTCCATACTCTCAAAACTCTAATCTTAATTGTGGACGGAGATGTTTTGAGAAAATCAATTTCATTCAACATTGTAAAGTTTTGTACCTCAATTGTAATCTATTTTGAATCAAATGATAGAAGATTTTAGTGAAATAATATGTTTAAATATAAAATTTATAATTAACAGTTGAAAAACTTACTTAGTAAAAGCTTCAATTGTAGAAGATTGCTATGAATGTGGAGATTGCATATACCATTGGACGTTATATAGTGCATATGGAGATGTTTAATTTTGTTAAACATCATAATTTTAGAAACTTCCATTTTAATTACATAATAAATACATTAAATCGAATTATTAAATATAATATAAGCCTATAAATAAATACCCTATAAATAAAGCATATACTTTTGTCTCAAAATACCGAGCTTGCTTTTTGAAACTACCAAAAATCAGACATGCAGAAAAATTAAGCATTAAGCATCCTAATTATAGTTATTCTAAATATAGTAAATCAACAATTTAAGCATCCTAATTAGTAAATTGAATAACTTTAATTGAAGTCAAATAATAAGTTTTATTTGGCCATGAATAACTTTAACTACAAGAGCATCCTAATTAGTAAATTGAATAACTTTAAGACTCACCCGTGCCAACACTTCCAATTCTTTCCCCAAGTGCAAGAAGTTCATGTTAGTTTGATTAATTACACAATGAAGGAAAATAAAATAATAAGAATAACAACAAATACCAAATAACAAATCAGCAACAATACGAGATAATAATATATTGCTAACCTCGTAACTTATGTCATCTATGTCGAGTCGCATATCTCGATGTTGAGCAAAGAAACACATTGCTAACCACAAGTTCATCTCTAAACGCCCTCCTGTTTATAACCGAAGAATTAAAAAAAATAAATGATGTATTAGACTACTCACTGAAAACAATATAATAACATAAGCTAAACTCATTCAATTTCCAGAGGTTCTTAACTGATATTTGATACTTGAAGAACCAAAAATATATCCTAGATCAGTTTATATGTGCCTTGCAAACTCATTCAATTTCCAGAAAGCTTAATATTAAAAAACATAAGCTAAAACAAAATAAAAAAACCAAAAATATATATATGCACGATTTTTTAATGGAGCCTTTTATATTTATTTTGCTGAACAATATACAGTGCATATAGATTAGCCATATTCAGCGTAACAACTTACCAGATGTTTGGCAAATGAATGATTCTGAAATCAATGGATTAATCAGGGTATTGGATTCACTAGTCGTGTTTATTGATGTTTTTGGCTTGTCACACACATTAGGGTTGAGACGATGAATGATGATTCCAAGGGTTAAAGAAATCAACGATGAATCAATGGTGTAATCCGGAGTATCGGATTCACAAATCAGGGTATCGAATTCACTACTCGTGTTTATTGATGTTTTTGGCTTTTCGCACACATTAGTGTTGAGATGATGAATGATGATTCCAAGGGTTAAAGAAATCAACGATGAATCAATGGTGTAATTGGAGTATCGAATTCACAAATCAATTGTTTAAACTAGTATCGGCTTGTTTGCAAGATTTGATTTGGGAAATACGATGGCGATAAACAAAATAGGGTTGAGAGTATGAAAACAGATGATGTAAACTGGGGTATCGGATTATACGCAGTCCAACGGGTCGCGTGTGTTTGAATTTTGTGGATTAAAAATAATTGTAAACATGTGGAAATTATTTATATGGAAATATGATGACATGGAGTCCTATGTGTACAGGCTAGATTAAGGACATGTGTAGATAATTGAGTTGTTTTAATATATTAATTAGATTTGTTTAAGACTTTATTAAACTCTTTTCGCAACAAAATAGCATTAAATGCAATAAGTAATAAGTTCATGGATAATGATCGACACAAGTTATAGATGTTTAAGTGAATATTAACTAATCCACTCTAATTTTTTCCTCAATTCTCTGATCGAGAGTTCCTTCACTAGACGTCTTCCTAAACGGTAGGGATCGTACCAACTACACGTGTCACTAGTCCAAGGTAGTATTAACTATGGCTGAATTTGCCGTTTGACCAATGGTGTAGTTTTGATATTGGGTAGCATGTGTCGTTGTGGATGGTCTGGTTGTTCTTTGTGATTTGGGTGTTTAACTTTCGTTCCTTTTTGGTTTGTTTTTATTTAAAGCTGCTTTCTTGAGTTTTTGTTTAATATACATCGCCTTTGCAAAAAAAAAATAAAAAAAAAATAATAATAATAATAATAATAATAATAATAACGATAAACAGATAAAAACAAAGGGGGAGGTTCAAATAAGAAGTTTGATTTTTCTAAAAATGCTATAAAGGAGGGTATTTTAGTCTTAATACTTTAATATCAAAACCCACTTATTTTAATCTCAAAACCCACTTAAATTAATTTTCAAAAACCCACTTACATAAAACCCACTTCCATCTTCACTCATCTCCTACAACCACCACCAATCCACCGCCCACCGTCACCCACCGCCGCCACCTTGCCGGAAAAGTTTATGGAAATTTCGCCGGAAAATTTCACCGGAAAAGTCGTCGGAGAGTCACCGGAAAAAAATCCAATTTGTAAAAAAAACCCACTAATTTTTTTTTAATTTTTATATAACAATATGGTACTTATATAAAAGATAAAAAGACACTCGTTATTATGGTGAATTTGTTTTTCAATAAAAGCGTCGTAAAAAAAAAGTTATGGACGTTTTAAAATGATTGGGTAATTTGGCATGTGCCTTGCATGTGGAGATAGAAAGTCAACAAATGTGTTATTCATTTTATGTTCTTCCCTTTATTTTCACACATGATTTCCACCTAAACTAATCTCAACCCTCCATGTTTAAAATTAATGGACAAGATTACTTTTTATCCTTCCTAAAAAACTATATTTCTTATTATAACCTAACCCTAAAAACAAATTGGCGAGAGTAGACATAAAGTTGAAATCTCACGCTTTTACTTCTGTCTCACTAACTGGTAGTTATAAATGAAAAGAGTATATCTATTTCTATAATCTCTAACAAAAACTACAATATTTGTCATATTTTACTCGCATATTACACCCCACTATTTTAAATTATTAGTGTATTTTAATAAACTACATCTATTGTACTGTACGTTAACAGTGTATGATAAATTTATTAAATTTATTGTTTATTGTATTTCAATTACTTAAATATTATAATTTCATTAATTACTGGTGTAGTACAGAGTCTACATAAAAAACTTAACTGCACGTTTGATCCTCAAACTTAACTAATTACAAACATGATCATAAAAATTATAAACTTATTACTAAAGAGGTCCATATGTATGAATTTTGTAACCATGATGGTCCTTACCCGCTAAAGACGTTAACGTATTCAGTTAAGTCGATGTATAATAACAAGAAACAATCATTTGTCGTTGGATTGAGCATTGAGCGAGTGGAGAAATCTATCTGGAATCAAATCTGGTATAACAACGAGACGAGGTTAAAGATGAAGACGTTATTGAAAAACCGAAGAATTGATGGTCTAAACGGATCGGAGCTTTCACTTTGGAAGCTTGATCTTAGTGCGGTTGTGTTTCACCGGTCGAAACATTCTTTCTGTTAGTTTACTGATAGTAACACGATTAATAATCGGTCCCCGAAATCGATTGATGAAGTTCACGTGAATCAACGGAAAAAAGGATTAAAACGGAGATACTTGATGGCGATTCGGTAAATGTTGATTGATGAATCTGCAATGGCGAAGACGAAATACTCAACATAAAAGAAAATCCGCGGCATTTCTGGCGGAGATGATTCAAAGGAAGGTAGCTACCGGAGAAAAGGATGGGAAGGGATCGGAGGTGAAGGTTTACGTAAAATGCAAGATGAAGGGTGGGGTGTGGTATTATTATTATTATTATTATTATTATTATTATTATTATTATTATTATTATTATTATTATTATTATTATTATTATTTTTTGTTGTTGAGGGTAAGTTAGTCAATTTACACAGACTTAACTGAAAAATTTAACGACGTTAGCGGGTGAGGGCCACCGCACTTACAAATTTTATACATATGGCCATTTTAGTAATAAGAAAGCCACCGAATGTTTAATGGGCTAGCCAATATCAACCAAGGCTCAAGCTCAAAGTTAAACGAGTAAACTCATCATAGCTTGATTTGCCTGTTTATTCTTAATTAATAAACAATCTTCATTTTGGTGACAACTCACCGTCAAGATTTCAACCCCTCCCCCAATCCCCACCTTTCAAGATTTCAATCTACACTAAAACTTTTCGGCCATCGATCCTACCGTCTTCCTCCAATCATGTGAAATGGGGATTTTTTTAGCTGCGCGCCAAGTGTTCAATGAAATGTCCTTTTAAGTTTTAACATCATTTTTCCATATTTTATGACAACCCATTCTTCTACATTGAACGGCTCATGGCCGTGTTCGTTCTGTACGTTTCATTGTTGTTCGAATGGTGGAGCGGGAAATAAGGGGATTTCTTGCTTGATCTCTCATTTCAAGAGTGTGCACCTTACTAAAGAAGAACGTAAAAGTGTGTTGCGGGAGGCGATTGCTACGGACCATGGCTTGTTCTTGAAAGTGATGAAACATTGAAGTTTTTAGATCAATGGTTGTGTGGGGAGTGCATGAACCTTCAGAGCTTGAAACGTGCTTGCGATCACCCTGATGGCATTGTGAAGTTTACCGATCATGCAATTGACTCGGATACACAGTATCGGGATTTCAAAACCTTCTATAGAAGGGGCCCGAGACAACTGTTCATGAGTCCTTCGTAATGGATGTCTCTCTCCTTGATCGTGTACTTAAGGCACCTATCATTACCGTAAAAAGTATCCCTCATAGTTGTCGGTTGGCTTTTTCGCAAGCTTTGAAAACAACACTCTATAAAGTGGTTGCTCAACCAGGTTCGGTTGATGCGTGGGTTAAGTTGTTACTTCTTCCTCGTTGCACTTTACAGGTATTCAGACCCAAAAATAGGCACGAAAGAAGGTCCGGGAATAGGAAAGCCTTGCAACATCATTCAATAATGAGTTCTTTAGCCACATGGGGGAAAGTTGACGGTATCACCATGTTAATTAAAAATCTGTTAAATGGTTCTGGTTCGGGGTCCTTAGGCCAAGGTGACATGGATATCCAAAAGGAGGGGGATCGTGCCAACAATACATTAAACAGTGTCTCCGAAAAGTTGCGGATGGTCACTTTACCGTGGCAGTAAAGGTGTTATGCTCATCCGGTGTTGCACCATATAATTCTGATACCACATAGGTTTTAGAGGCTAAACACCCGTACAAGAAACCCCCGGCTATGCCGAACATGACTTTTTCCGAGCCTCCTCTTGTGGCGGATGTTGATAGTGTCCTTGGTTGCATTAAATCATTTCCTAAAGAAACTTCATGTGGGAGGGACGGTTTGAGGGCGCAACATAGTTTGGATACTCTTTGTGGAGAAGGGTCGGCTATTGCCAATGACCTCATATGTGCTATCACTGCAAGGGTTAATTTATGGTTAGGAGGGAGATGTCCGTCTAATTTGGCAGAGTTTGTCGCATCTGCTCCTTTTACACCGCTTTTAAAACCCGACAACGGGATTTGACCTATTGCAGTCGGTACTATATGGAGGCGTTTGGTTTCTAAAGTTGCTATGAAAGGTGTTGGCAAAGAAATGACCAAATACCTTAATGATTTCCAGTTTGGAGTTGGTGTGTCAGGTGGTGCGGAGGCCATATTGCATAGTGCCAACAAGGTATTGAGTGAGCGTCACACTGATGGGTCTCTTGCAATGCTTACAGTTGATTTTTCTAATGCATTTAATATGGTGGATAGATCAGCTCTACTTCATGAGGTACGGATTAGATGCCCTTCTATTTCCTTGTGGGTGGAATTTTTATACGGGCAGCCATCAAGATTATATCTTGGGGATGATCATATTTGGTCCGCTACGGGGGTTCAACAAGGAGACCCATTGGGACCACTCCTATTTGCCCTTGTTTTGCATCCCCTTGCACATCAGATTCGAGACGATTGCAAACTTCTTCTTCATGCTTGGTAACTTGATGATGGGACGGTCATTGGAGATTCAAAGCAAGTGGCTAAAGTGTTGGATATCATTAAGGTGACGAGTCCAACTTTGGGTCTTGAACTGAATATTAAGAAAACCGAGCTGTTTTGGCCTTCTTGTGATGGTACCAAGTCTCGTGACAGTTTATTCCCTGCTGACATCGGGAGACCATTATCAGGGGTGAAGCTTCTTGGGGGAGCTGTTAGTAAAGACACAGGGTTTATTAGGGGTTTGGCAAAGAAGAGAGCTACTAATGCCGTTGATTTGATACGTCTTCTCCCAAAACTTGGTGACCCGCAGAGTGAGTTACTTTTTCTTCGATCATGTATGGGTATTGCTAAAATTTTCTTCGGTTTGAGAACATGCCAACCTGTACACATGATGGAGGCAGCGTTGTTTTTTGACAAGGGATTGCGTGAGGCGATCGAGGACATTGTAGTTTGTGGAGGTCCTTTCTTTGGAGATCTCCAGTGGCGACTTGCTTCCTTACCCATTAAGAATGGGGGTTTGGGGATGTATTCGGCAGTAGAGTCTTCCACCTATGTGTTTGAGGCCTCGAGAGCCCAATCATGGGTGCTTCAGGATCACATTTTGCGAGACAGTGGTATATGTGGGATGGATTCTGATTATTCTTGTGCCTTAGCTTGTCTTCGTGATATGATTCCAAGCGTCGACTTTAGCAGTTTCACTGACAAAGTGACCGCCCCCTCTAAAGCCTAACATGCATTGGCGAGTGCTCTTTTTAGTAACATTGTTCACTATATGGAGTCACACTTTGACATGACAAGTAGACAAAAAGCCATTTTTGAGTGTTTACAAGAACCACATTCTCAGGATTTTCTTCTTGCTATCCCTATAGATGGATTAGGCCAGCATATGTCTCCAGTGGAGTATCGTACTATCCTTAAGTATCGCCTCATGATTCCTCTATTCCCGGTTGATGAGATATGTCATGTTTTTCGTAAGGCGTGTTTAGACTCATATGGGGAGCACGCAGTGCATTGTAAAGAGCTCCCGGGGTTCAAGTACCGAAAGGATCTGGTTAGGGATGTGCTCTTTGACATACTTAGGCGGGCCGAAATTTCTATTAAGAAAGAAGCACCAGTGAATTTCCTGACTGACCCGTCGGAGGGAAGATCATCTCTTCGGCCGGCTGACATTTTGGTGTTTGGATGGATAGGAGGAAAACATGCTTGTGTGGATTTGACAGGGGTTTCCCCTCTAGTGGGTTTAAGAAGTAGTGGTTTCACAGCCAGCCAAGCTGCTTCAGGCAAGGTGACCAAACATGAGAATGCGTGTCTTGACAACCAACACGTTTTTATTCCTTTTGCTTTTGACACTTTTGGTTTCCTCGCGTCTGAAGCTGTGGAGTTACTTACCCGTGTCCAATGGGTCATGCATAGTAATGTTATGACTCCAAGATTCTCAAATATAGTTTTTAAAAGATTGGGTTTTGCAATTCAAAAGGGGGTAGCGGCGCAGCTTCTTGCCTTCTGTTTCGATGCAATCATAAACTAAAATCTTGATTTCCTTCTTAACAAACTAAAATTCAAGAACTAGCTCTCGTAAAAAACGAGCCAGGTGGTGGTTCAACGAGTCAACTCCTTTGAATTAAAATTATTATTTAGTATTTGTTTTATTGTTTTAAGAAAAAATAAGTAATATTAGAGTGGTCTTAAATGGGCTCATGGAGTACATTATATAAGTTTACTATGTAATTGAGTTATTACTTAACCTTTAAACCTTGGGGCTAATTTAAACTAGCCAGATCAGCCCAACCCAACAAGCGAGCTAGCCTTGGCTCAAGCTTCGACCTGTTCATTTACAAACGGTAGAAGGACAGGAGAAGAGGTTCCAGATTTTTAAAGCTAAAGGGATATAGTTAAGCATGGACTCAAATCAATTCCGATGGTTCACCAATGAAAGTTCCCCACTTTGTTGACTCGTGACGTTAGCCCAACAAATGAGTATTTTTCAAAAAATTTGAGTTGAATTTTTGCTATACAAAGAACGTCCAATTTTACACAAATTATGGTAGCGTTTGGTATGCATGAATGGGAGGTGGAATGGAAAGGACCTTTACAAAGGAATGAAGAAAAGTGTGTTTGGTTGGCTAAAGGAATTGAATCACTCATTACCTTGTTCATTCCATTCCCTCTAAAACACCCCAAATTCATTCTATCCACCCCCCTTGTTTTTTTTTCATTTCATCCCCTCTTTCACCGTACTCATCTCCACCACCCTCCCACTATTACCATCGATCACCATCACCACCGCCACCCACCACCAACGCCACCTCCACCACCGCCTTCCACCACCGACCCCACCCCCGCTGCCTCCGACCACTGCCGTCACCACCAACTACCGTCGCCACATTAACCATCCACAACCACCACCTCCACCCAACACCTCCCACTACCACCACTGCTAATACCCACCACCGTGCCTGCCGTTACTGCCAACCACCGCCACCGCCATACCATCACCAACTACCGTCACTGACCACCGCCAACCACCATCACCAATCGCCTCCCACTCTCGCCACCGCCGCCCACCACCGCTCACCACCACTACCGCCACCATCACCATCGCTTACCTCCAATTTGATTTTATTCCCTCTTTTTTTTCCTAACTAACAACATTAATTAATTATTCATTTCATTTTTTGTTTTTTAGATGGTAACCAAACAAGACAATGGAATGGTAATGATCCATCCCATTCCTTTGTTCATTCCATTCCCTCATCCATTCCATTCACTCGTCCATTCCATTATCTCATACCAAACAAACCCTATATGTCAAAAAACAAGTAGCTTACCTCAGAAAAAATCGTCGGTAAGAACCGTTTTGAATTAGGGTGAGTATTGATTGAATAATTCATACTAAGGATGAGCTCGGTACCGGTACACAAGGAAAAAAAAATGAATAAAATACTGGTACCAAACAATCCCGAAACCTCAAAAAAGTAGGTACCAAAATTACACCATTTGCTCATCCCTAATTCAAATAATTCAGTTATTATCTTCCGTTATGTGCTGGGTTTGTGGAGGCTTGGGCTCGGGTTGGGCCCGGTTTACTTGAAGACTGATTAAATGGGTTTTATAAATAGAAAGATAGAAGACATGGGAGGTTTTAGGCCAACCCTATATCTCTTTATTAGGGCCCTTTATGTTATCTTGTTCCCTAAGCTAGAAACCCTAACTAGTCTCTATATATTGTAATCTTGTTCTTGTAATTCCTTACGAGTGAGGCAGTAGCAATAATAAAATACCCTGGTTGCAGCCCATGGACGTAGGTCAGTTTAGACCAAACCACGTTAAATCCTCGTGTTCGTTATTGCTTTCGTATTGTGTTCAGTTCGTGTGTGTGTTTAATCCTAACTAGTGGTATCAGAGCTTAGGTTTTGTTACACACAAAGAGCACGTTGAACCAGTTTCGCTTGTCACTGCCGCACCAGAAGTCGGAGCTAGAGTTCTGTCTGTTTCTGTTTGCCACCATCACAATCGGTTAGGGATTGTTCCCAGCCACCGTCGTTCGTTTGTGGAGGTTCTATTTTGAAAGCTGAAGCCGCGAGGTAGTCTACACCGCCGCTGTTTAGGGTTCCGTCGTGCCGGAATCTGTTTGCAACACCATCTGTTACCACTAGTAACCGTTGTTTCTCCGCTGTTATCCCTCGTTGATTTTCGAGTAGAAGATTGCAGAGTTCTCCTCTCGCAGAAGCAGTTTACGAGAAAGAATTGCAAGCTTGGAATATAGATTTGTCCTATTGATTTTTAGGTGAAGAATCATAGAGAATAGAAGTGTGGGGTTTAGGTTTGACCGTTTGACCAACATTTGTTCACTTAAGTTTTTTTTTTTTGTTGGGCCTGTGTAGAAAATTGATTTTGGGCTAAGAATCTTTTTTGGACCAGATCAGCTTTGTTTATTTCTAGGCTATTAAAAAAAACTAAAGGGGGGCAGTAGGCCTAGTGTGATTATTTTGTGTGGGCCAAAAGAGGTCAAGCTCCTATTTAGCAAAAAACAAGCCATGACAACTAAATCAAGAGCCTATATTTGTTGAAGAACCGTTGTTAATCAGAAGAAATCGTTTAAAGAAACAAAGAACCAGTATCAACGGCGTTTGTCAGGTTTTATCGTTTCAGTTTAAAGTTTCAGTTTCTTAATTATATTTCGTTATTCCGCTGCGTATAAATAGGTAGATTTTTTAACAGAGTTCAGTAGAACAGTCATTAAATTCAGGCCCGTGCCATTGCTGTGTCTATCTCTATTTTTTATCCAGGTTTTTGTTTAGTCATTGACATGGCAGAAGACGGAAAGGGTTCGATACAAAATTTTGATGGACAGAAGTTTGGTTGGTGGAAGATGAAGATTGAAGCGTTACTTTGTCAGAAAGACTTAGATGTAGTGCTTGAGGATGAAAAACCAGAAAAGATGTCCGAAGCAGATTGGAAGAAGTTAGAGAAGAAAGCTAGGGCTTGTATTACTTTGTCATTGTCGAAAGATGTGGCGTTTAACAACATGAAAGAAACCACAGCCCGTGGTATGATGGAGGCACTATCCAACATGTATGAGAAGCCTTCAGCAATGAATAAGATCTATCTTATCAGAGAGCTAGTGACAACTAGAATGAAAGAGGGTGGGTATATTACAACGCATATTAATAATCTTAATTCGATCATGTCCCGCTTAGTGTCAGTAGACATTAAGTTTGATGATGAAGTTCAAGATCTTTTGTTATTATCCTCTTTGCCCGACAGTTGGTCTCAAACAGTGACTGCGATTTGTACTTCGTATACAAAAATTACTTTTGATGGGATTCGGGACTTGATTCTTGGAGAAGATTCAAGACGCAGAAGTTCAGGTGAATCATCAGGCAATATGTTAGTCACAAAAGGCAGAGGTAGGGAAAAACAACGAGGCAGTGGGAGCAGGAAGACGAGTCAGTCTAAGACTCGTAAAGATATTGAATGCTGGATTTGTAAAGAGAAAGGACACTTCAGGAATCAGTGTCTGAATGGTAAGAAAGAGGTGAACGTTACAGAAGACGACACAGATGACGGGGTCACTAGTGATGAGGCTTTAGTTTGTAGTGTTGAGAGTAACGTTGATTCCTGGGTTATGGATTCCGGTGCATTGTTTCATGCCACTCACTGCAGTGAAACAATGAGGAATCTAAAGTTTGGTGATTTTGGAAGGGTAAGACTTGCGAACGATGAAGTTCTTAACGTTACGGGCATGGGTGACATTGATTTGAAGACTTCAGCTGGTTCATGGACTTTGAGAGATGTCAGGGTTATTCCAGGTCTAAAGAGATTGTTGATTTCAATTGGGCAGTTGGATAATCAGGGGCATGAAGTTAAGTTCAGGAACGGGCAATGGAAGGTGGTTAAAGGTAATCTTGTCATGGCTCGAGGAAGAAAGACAGGTTCGTTGTACATGGTCAGTTTACTGTCTGAGGGAGTGACCGCCCCAGTTCAGAAGAAAGTCAAAATCCAATTCACAGAGTCTAGTAGGCAGAAGAAGGTTTGTTTTGCAGGAGATAAACCCAGAGCTATAGGTCAGATTCAAGTTGAACGTGTATGGAAGGGTTTAAGAAAACAAGTCAAAGGTGTTCGTGACAGTGGGAGCACTGACACTCAGTCAGTCAAAGCTTCAGTTACATCTACCAGACGACAGTAGATTAAAAGAAAATGTTCCATTTGTTAAAGTCTCTCCAAAAGGTTACCTGCTATATATGGAGAGTATTTTTTCTCGGGATATCTCAGGATCCGGCAGTTTGTGTAAGTGGGAGCCGGTAGGGATAGAAAACGACTCAGTGGTAGTTGTAGCCATGACTGATGTGTTGGAGCTCGGGGGAGCTTCAACGGGCCTTCAGGTTATCTGATGAGAAGGCAGCTGCAACTAGGTGAGTCGAGGAGATTACTAGAGGTACAAGTATTCACAACGGATGGCAGTTTGAAGTTTATCAAGCCTCCAAGTGGGAGATTGTTGGGTTTGTGGAGGCTTGGGCTCGGTTTACTTGAAGACGGATTAAATAGGTTTTATAAATATAAAGATAGAAGACATGGGAGGTTTTGGGCTGGCCCTATATCTCTTTATTAGGGCCCATTTATGTTATCTTGTTCCCTAAGCTAGAAACCCTAACTAGTCTCTATATATTGTAATCTTGTACTTGTAATTCCTTACGAGCGAGGCAGTAGTAATTCCTTACGAGTGAGGCAGTAGCAATAATAAAATACCTTAGTTACAGCCCGTGGATGTAAGTCAGTTTAGACCGAACCACGTTAAATCCTCGTGTTCATTATTGCTTTCGTGTTGTGTTCATTCGTGTGTGTGTTTAATCCTAACATTATGTTGGAATAAGTTTTGGTTTCACTGTATTTAGCATTTTTGTTTTTCTTAAATAAGGAGCTTGCCAATGTAAAACCTTGCAACAATATATCTCAAGATTAGTTTATGGAGCTAGGATTGTTGGAATATGATGATCAAGTGCAAGTAAATGAGAACAACAAGCTGTTAATTTATAAGTTATGACATCATGTTCTCTTAGATGGCCTCGACTACTAGTGCGAGACAATCATGGATACTACGTACCATAAACAGAGTTTTAAGTGACTGAATATGACGATTGTGTTACCAGATTTAGTTGTTGTTGCTGCTACAAAGAAATAATTCGGTCACTTAACCGAAATTTTTACGTAAATTAGTGTAAAGGGAGAACTGAGTGACCAACAAAAAAAACTTAATGGATGCTTAGTGAAAATGTTTAAATTTAGAGACTAACTGTTAGCAAGATACACATACTAAAGAAAGAAAAAAGGTATAGATTGGAACTTGATTTGGAGTGTCAGTTATATCAATACTTGATATAACTGCATGAGGATTACTCTACACACACCACCTCCAAACTCAAATACATGTCGGCCTAGATGCAATGACACACACAAACACCTTAGTGTTGGTTGTTTTTTTAGAGGTAAAACGTCTGCAGTCTATAAACCACATCTACAGACATCGGTTAAAAAGATGAACCAAACATCTGCAGTTTGTGAGAAGAAGACTGCTTATTTTTTTAACGTCTACAGACTGCTAAAATAAGCTGAAATTTAACCAATTTTCTAAGTGCTCAATTCAAACCTAAACATAAAAAATTTTCCAAGTCACAAATCAAGTGCTCAATTCAAACCTAAACATATTCAAACCTGAACAATAATCACAAAACATAGCATAATTGGTTACATTATATGCTAGTGACATTTGTCGGCGTCTGTGGCTTGGAAGAGGTGGTGCAACGGCAGTTGCGGCAGTGTTAGCTGATCTGAGGGGGCGACGACTAGGTGGGTGGAGGAGGTACAGCGGTGGACCACTATGGGGGTGAAAGAGAAGGGGAATCGTTGGCGGTGGGGGTGGGGGGAGAGGAGGATGGAGACGGGAATGAGGAAGGAGGAGACGGCGATGTTATTTTTAACAAGGATTAGGATTTTAAACTTTGAATATGTTAGAAGACTATAATCCAGGTCTTCTAGGATAATAGGGTGAACACACTTTTTTTTTTAATGTAGGGCCTTCCAAAAAATAAGCGCACCGCAGGCCTGAACGTCTACGCAGCATGCGCGGCGTGTTAGGATTAAACGCACACACGAACTGAACATACACGCGAAAGCAATAAACGAACACAAGGATTTAACGTGGTTCAGTCTAAACTGACCTACGTCCACGGGTGGCAACTAGGTATTTCTTTATTGAGTGACAAATTACTACAAGTACATAGCGTTGTTTATATAGAGACTGAACTAGGGTTTGTAAATTATTGAACAAGAAATCTCAACTGGGCTGGGCTTGGGCCCGACCGCCCGCACCCGTCTCCTCTTTGACTTCAAATAATAAACCTGGCCAACAAGGCCTACGAACCCAACAATCTCCCACTCGGAGGCCTTGAGTACTCTCGTCTGCACTCCAGATTGTACTTCTGCAATCTAAACATTTAACTTCCTCTAGTTGCCACCGCCTTCTCATCAATTAACCTAAAGGCCCGTTGAAGCTCCTCGGAGCTCCAACACATCAGTCATGGCTAAAACTGCCCCTAACCCGTTCTCTGTCCCTACCGGCTCCCACTGTAACGAACTACCGGATCCTAAGATATCTTGAGAACAAACACTCTCCATATTCAGCAAGTAATTCACTGGATAGACTTTTACAGCTGGAATACTGGTTTTCTTAATCCACTGTCGACTTGGAACTGTAACTGAAACACGACCTTTGCTCCCACTGTCACGATGTCCCCCAACTGATTTAACCTTCCTAGCTCGTTCATCCTGAATCTTCACTTTGGCTCTGGGTTTGTTACTTGCAAAACAAACCTTCTTCTGCCCACGAGATTCTGTGAACCAGATTTTGCCTTTCACCAAAACTGGATCCACTCTTTTCAGTGACATATCGACCATATATAACGATCCCCTTTTCTTGCCACGAGCAACCACGAGATTTCCTGTGACTACCTTCCACTGCCCATTCCCGAACTTAACATCATGACCCTAGTCATCCAACTGCCCAACTGAAATCAAACGTTTCTTCAAACTTGGAATAACCCTCACGTCTTTCAAAGTCCAAGAACTACCGACTGAAGTTATCAAATCAACATCCCCTATACCCGTAACCTCTAAAATATCATCGTTCGCAAGTCGAACCTTTCTAAAATCCCCAAACTTTAGATTCTTCATCGTTTCACTACAGTGAGTAGCATGAAACGATGCACTAGAATCCATCACCCAAGAATCAACGTTACTCTCAACACTGCAAACCAAAGCCTCATCACTACTAACCCCGTCATCTGTGTCATCTTCTGTAACGTTCACCTCTTTCTTACCATTCAGACACTGATTCCTAAAGTGTCCCTTCTCTTTACAACCCCAGCGTTCAATATCTTTATGAGTCTTCAACTGACTCCTCTTCCTGCTCCCACTGCCACGCTGTTTTCCCCTACCTCTACCTTCTGTGACTAACATATTTCCTGATGATTCACCTAAACTTCTTCGTCTTGAATCTTCTCCCATAATCAAGTCACGAATCCCATCAAAAGTAATTTTTGTAGACGAACTACAAACCGCAGTCACTGTTTGCAACCAACTGTCGGGCAAAGAGGATAATAACAAAAGGCCTTGAACTTCATCATCAAACTTAATGTCAACTAACACTAAGCGGGACAGGATCGAATTAAGATTATTGATATACATTGTAACTGACCCACCCTCTTTCATTCTTGTTGTCACTAACTCTCGGATAAGATAGACTTTATTCGCTGCCGAAGGCTTCTAATACATGTTGGATAGCGCCTTATCATACCACGCGCTGTGGTTTCTTTCATGATGTTAAACGCCACATCTTCTGACAACGACAAAGAAATACAAGCCCTAGCCTTCTTGTCTAACTTTTTCCAATCTGCTTCTGACATCTTTTCTGGTTTTTCATCCTCAAGCACTACATCTAAGTCTTTCTGACAAAGTAATGCTTCAATCTGCATCTTCCACCAACCAAATTTTTGTCCATCAAACTTCTGTATAGAAACCTTTCCGTCTTTTGCCATTACAATGACTAAAACGAAAACCTGGATAAAAACAGAGACAGACATAACAGTGGCACGGGCCTGAACTTAACGGCTGTTCTACTGAACTCTGTCAAATGCGGTTGGCACTGGTTTTGGTTTCTTTAACGCTTCTTCCGATTCACAAAGGTTCTTCAACAAAATAGGATCTTGATTCAACTATTCGTGGCTCGTACTTTGCAAAATATAATCTCCACCCAAAAAACAATATATATAAAATATTGTTCCTAATTCTTGGCTCCCAGAAAAAAGGACGTTGACAAATTTGGGCTACTGACTTCTCACGGCCCAATACTTTTAACACCCAGCTATTTTGAGAACACAAATGCACCAACCAAGAAATCAAGCTCCTGGTAAAAAAAACAATAAAAAGAAAAAAAAAATAGGAACTTCACGTCAAAACTAAGAACGTAATATATCTTTTTTTCTTTCTTTCTCCTATCGATGGCAAAATTGAATGGTAGCGCAAGACCCTTAACCGGCGTTTACTTTGCACCTTCGATCTGACCGGAAACAATTATACTAATGGTGTTGGTGGTGGAAAACGGTGGTGATGCGGTGGACCTGCTTTCGAACAGTACTAAAACCTTCAATCGACGACGGGTTACGGCTAAGACAAAATTAGGGTGGTGGCGGCGGTTGTCTGCCGACGAACCCTAAATGAACTATCTGATGCCTTCTGATATACTTCAGATCAATTGACTGGGACGGTTTTCTTCGTGTGATCCGAACCTAAGCTCTAGATACCACTTGTTAGGATTAAACTCACACACGAACTGAACACACACGCGAAATCAATAAACGAACATGAGGATTTAACGTGGTTCGGTCTAAACTGACCTACGTCCACGGGTGGCAACTAGGTATTTCTTTATTGAGTAACAAATTACTACAAGTACATAGCGTAAGTTTATATAGAGACTGAACTAGGGTTTGTAAATTATTGAACAAGAAATCTCAACTGGGCTGGGCTTGGGCCCGACCGCCCGCACCCGTCTCCTCTTTGACTTCAAATAATAAACCTGGCCAACAAGGCCTACGAACCCAACACGGCGCAGACAAAAGAGGTTAAGAAAACCTTTTCTGAAAAAACGAACACCGCCTAAAGATCGATAAACTAAAAAGAATATTTTATGATTAAACACCGATCATGACTCTTTCTTACTTTCGAACAAAACTCACACACAAATTACATAACCATATATTTTTACTAAAACTTCTAGTAACTTACAAAACAAGAAGAAACCTATTCTAAGTTAGAAACCATGTTCTCTAATTTTACTTGATTTCCTACCATTAAAAATATCATACAAAACCGAAAGGATTAAATTTACTAGATAACTCCAACTTGTTGCCTTATATTGAAATCAACATAAACCATAATCAATCAATTTGATCGACATCTTCACTGCTTTCCTGCCGTTCATGATGAACTTTTCAAAGCAAGACGATTCTTCAACATGGTTCTTCAACTTCCCTCAGATTTTTCATTCTATTCGGTCGAAAGGTATCGATCAAACTCAACATTTTTGTGTTAACCTAATGTATTCTTGATAAATATATGATGTAAGTGTGTGTAACCTTGATTCTTAATACGTTACGTGTTAACCTAATTGATTCTCTATGTTAAACTAATTGATTCTTGGTATAAACATTATGCTGCGTGTTAATGTAACGTTACAGAAATTACAGAGAAGATTAAAACGGACCAATTGTATTGCTTAAGAAAATACAATATCGGCCGTGGACATGAGAGATACTTGGTTCATAAGTAATGGTCATGCCTCTTAAATCATCAGCGTGTTTTGGGCTTAATGCAAGTGGACGAGAGAAGAGCTCCATGTATAACGCCCCGACCTCGGGCGGATTATACGCCGGTGTGGTACGTTAAAGATTGCTCATATGCTCGTAACACTATTAAATTGACAATATATTTATTTCATTCAAATAATAGCAAATACATGATTTTTTCAAACAAATACCAATACTGAAAGCAAACATTATAAATTATAAATAAAACTTAGGGGCAATCTAATTGTCTTTATCCTTGCACATCATAGTATCAACCTACAAGACGTTTAAAGTAATAATTTTATCAATAGAAATGCTTGTGAGCTTTCATAGTTTGTTTATATATATATTTACTATATAAATTCAGTCACATTTATTTGTCAAAATGTAACGTTTAACCATAAAGTAAATGAATAACAGATAAATATATCATATTGTCCTTTCGACCGAAGCCGAAATAATAGGAGAATGAAAACCACCATGCGTTCCAGCCGAAGTTGAAGAATAGGCGGAGTGAGTACGTCCCGTCAGACCCTCTCACTATAAGTACTTGATGTGCTAAAAGTAGTCTAATAATTATTAACTAATTTACCTTAATTTAGACACTAAGTAATACTCTAGACTCTCTAAACTCGACTAAACTACTAACTGGCAAGCGAACCGATCAACTCTAGTAAAGCTAAGTAAGTCCGAATATCGAGCCCACGAGACTATTTTAATTACGTAAACTAGCTAAATTAGACTCTACTAACCGACACGACTTTTTAATTATTATTATTATTAACAAGGCGTTTTACTGAAAACTAAAATTAAAACTAATTAAGAAAATTTAAGTAAAATAAGCAAAAGATATTTAGTTGATTTAAAATCAGATGACGATAAAAAACCACCTAGGCTAGAATCCCCAAAGTTTTAATTATTAATTAATCGAAAAATGCTTGTTATGGAACCAATATCATTAAATAGTCACTTAAAGAAAACCCGAATAGCAACCCTGACCCTTCTCAAGAAGATACCCATGGATTTCTATTAAGTTCTTAAAAACACCAGTCTTAATATTAGACTTCCTTACGGTTATCCAATTAATTATAAACAAGTACCTTTGAATGAAATCCTACCTTACACCACGGAAATCAAAGGTAGTTTAATAAATTCATTCGACTTCAATATACAAAGTTGATAAACCAAACCCAGACGGACTCCTTACAAAAAACTAAATCTAGCAATTTAATCAACAAAGACCTATCAAATAATCTATCATCTTACAGCTTTTTGGATTAGCAACACACTTTTTATTTATTTGATTAATAATATTGTTTCTATGATCTTATTATAAATCAATCACAAACTAGTCAAGAACACACAGTAAATGACCTAACAGAATCATATTATATGACAGACAATCAACAAGAAAACTGTGAAACAATAGAACTCATTAAATAAAACCAAGCACACATATGCATAGAATAAATAATATCAAACTCTTTACTGATTCATAAACCAATTACGAAAAGCAAATCCCAAATAAGATAAAATGACAATCAAAGATTCATCATAAGTCTAGGCAGACTAGAGGGTTTAGCCAACAACCATACTAAAAAACAAAAGAAAATAAATATTTTTAAACAATAAATTCATGTCAAAAAATAATAAATTCAAACCGAATAATTCGATGATGATGAGATAATTCTCATGCGTCTCCTTTTATATCTATTATGCTCACCGAACTAGATTCCTTTTTTTTTCCTTTTTACAGCCCAAGTCTTTTATATGTGGATTGCATTATTAAGCTGCCAAGCCCAAGACCGCAATTATTGGAGTCCTCTTTAATTGTTGTGCCTATCATTCCTTTAATAACGTTACTGTAAACAAAATAAAATTCAAAATAAAACTTTGTGATTTGTGTTGCACTTTCAAAGTTCAAACAGAATGATATCATCATTAGGGTTAGGTTCAAATAAGAAGTTTGATTTTTCTAAGAAAGCTAGGAAGGAGTGTATTTTAGTCTCAACACTTTAAAATTAAAACACACTTACTTTAATCTCAAAACTCACTTAAATTAATTTCAAAAACCCACTTACATCTTCACTTATCTTCTACAACCACCACCACAACCATCACCCACCGCCACCACCTCGCCGGAAAAGTCCAAAAAAACACAATGAAAAACACAATAGGAAAAAACACTATAAAAAAAGCACAATGATAAAAACACAATAAAAAACACAATTGTATGACATAATGAAAAAAATACAATGAAAAATACTATTGTATAACACAATTTTGTAAAACACAATTTGTAAAAAAACCCATTATTTTTTTTTTAATTTTTATATTACACTATGGTACTCATATTAAAGATAAAAAGACACTCGTTATTATGGTGAATTTGTTTTTCAATAAAAACGTCGTAAAAAAAAGTTATGGACGTTTAAAAATAATGGGGGAATTGGGCATGTGCCTTGCATGTGGAGAGAGAAAGTCAATGAATGTGCTATTCCTTTTATGCCCTTTACCTTGTATTCACACTTGATTTCCCCCTAAACTAATCTCAACCCTCCATGTTCAAAATCAATGGACATGATTACTTCTTATCATTCCTACAAAAACTATACTTTCTATTATAACCTAACTCGTCATTGTTATTATTAAAGAAAAGTGATTCTTTTAAAAGCTTATTATAGTTAAAGGCTTAATAATAATAAAAAAAGGTGGGTAATAATAATCGCTCGTTGTTCTCAAGTTTGGTAAGAATTCTTTAATTTAGCTCGTTATCTCTTAGAACCTTAAAACCCACATATGAGCAAAATAAAAATAATATTTATTAAGAATCTAGCTCAAAAGTACTTAAAAGCGTAGAAAATATTTATATAATAGTATGTCTAATTTAGCCCACATCAGTATGCGTTACTGCGTATGTGTATGAGTCTCTCCCACCAAAAGCGATAAACACGTTGCAAGTAAGTTCGCATTATTCATAAACTTGCATGTACTAAATGAAACAGTTATGACAAATGCATGAATTGGTTTGAAACATGGATCAATGAAATATCAACAAAAAGAAGCGTAACGTGCTACACCTCAAAAAGTTGTAAAAGTAATTAAAAAAAGGGTTATGAAAATTCACCTGATAAATTGCTAGATGGTCTTTAGGAAAGGTTTAAGGTTGTAAGGTCGTCTACGAGAATGTTTAAATGACGAAAAGCTAAACTTAAAGAGAATCCTTGTGGCTAGAAGTAAACTTTGGGAGCATCTATAATTATTGTTTTAATTTAGAATCTAATTCACTTTTTATCCTTCGAGTGGATGGCTTAGGACGGTTGTCTTTAAAACAATAATATATAACTTTTTTGGTTTAAGAAATTAAATAACCATATTCATATTCGTTTAATAATGTGAAGAATTATGTTACATGAACCAAACATCGACCCAGGCTATGTTACTTCAACTAAACATATATGTTTAATTGATAAGAAGTCTAATAATTTATAATTAAATAATTAAATGAATCAATCTTTGTCCGACTAAAAAGCCACTTGATTTCATTTACTGAGTTTACCATATTTTATAAAGTGATTTAAAACATTAAAATAATTTCCACAGGTAAATATAGTTGTCTTTGTCTTATTCGTAAGATTGAAATAAACCATAAATCTCTTTACTAAATAAAATTCAAAAATAATAATAATCTTAAATATATATAAACGAAGACTTTCTGGTTGTATCTCACCCCTCTCAAGCCACTAGAATGTTGAGTAGGAAGATGGTAATGCATTCCTTAATGTGTCAATTAGATTAATGTCAATTGGAAGCATAGCAAATCTGTTCATTTCAGCCAACAAATGACAAAATCTTATTGTTAGTTCTCCAACAGTTTCTCTAGATACGAGGTTAAAGTTTTTGAATTGATACTTTAAAATTGACTTTTTACTATCTTTTGTATTTCCAATGCTTCTTAATTTTAAGGCTTGATACATAGGAGCACATAGTTTAATATGACTGAATTAATAAAAGATATGCTCAGGTAATGCAATAGTCAATGTGGAATAAGCTTTTGTTTCAATTTCCTAGGCTTAATTTTCCTCAGCAGTCATTTGGGTAAATAACTTTTCAATAATCCCATGAGTAACAGAATTAACTATCAATGGTACATAACTGATCTCTAAACTTTGTTTACACTCGGGATGAACAGCTCCAGATAAGCTCGAAATCTCAAATCCAATTTTGTAAAGTCACAAAGATTATTAAGTTTTGGATATTTTGTATGAGATCCGATCACAAAATCAACTGTTAACATTTGCTACATGATCGCGTTTTGAGAAGCTAGGACATAAAAACTTGCCGTTTGGTAAAACACAAGGGTTTATACTATTAGCTTTGAAAGTTCAAGGATGAAAATTGACAGTTTATGAAAATTGAAGTAACGAATGGACCAGAATGAAGAATGAGCACGAATGAGATGATCTATCATTTAATGAATGACAACTTCTTTAAATTTAAAGAATGAACCCAAAAATACAATATCACGAAGGAAGTTCTACTTTAACGAATGGCACTGTTCAAGCGTATGAACAATGACGAATGAAGTAAGACGATGAAGTAAAACAGTGAATGAATGTGTTTTAAAGGAATAGGGTAACGAATGTGAATTTGGTAACGAACGTGTGAACAGTTTAGCGAATGAGTGGTTAAAACGATTACAACAACCCTTTTAACCATTTAACGAATGAGTTTAAGTGATAACGAATGAACTCAAGAAATTAACTATAAGGCACAGATCCCCGTGCCCTACATTGGGTGTTGGATTTACTTATAAATACAATTCTAAACATCAGAGTGACGGAATATAAAAACATCAACCATTCATTACATGAAGCTTTAAATCTTGTCTTAACATCGTTCAAATTTGTCTTTGAAAAAAAAAACATAACATCATAATATTCTTCTCAATATGTCAGCTTCTTCAGTCCAATGCCATGTGTCTCCCTCAAGCCAGCTACCTCATCCTATTTGCCTTCGTGCATACTAAAAGCCAGCTACGCTGAGTAAGTTCTAGTTAATCAGGCAACGTACATTACATTCACGAACTTACTTATACGTACCCGAAGATACATATTACATACATTGCCTGCTTATATTTCATTCATACATACCTTCATACATTCATACCTTTATACATTCATGCTTACATTCTTTCATACTTTCTTACCTTCATGCTTTAGCATACTAATTCATACGTAATTGTTTCTACGTTTTAAAGAGCATTTCGCCACACTTCCTCGGATATTATTAGGCTCCGGTTCCCTTCTGCCTCAAACATTATTAGGGTCGGGTTCCCTTCTATCTCGAATATTATTAGGGTCCGCTTCCCTTATGCCTCAGACATTATTAGGATATGGTCCCCTCCTATTCGTACCATACAACCATACATACTTTACTTATTTTTTTGTTATATATTTATATACATATTCATACACATCCACTTACATACTTTAACTTTTTCTATATCATTCATAAACATTCATATAGTATACAGTTACCACTTAAGGTAAGTCTATTTACTAAACACATAGAAGTATGCGCACAGCCCCGAAAACATAACATAAAAAGGGGCTAGAAACTCACCCGGATCCTGTTTCTTTCGGAATTGATTGTAACACCTTTCTTCTGCTGGGCACGGCTAGCTGTTTAATAATTGCATGTATCAATTAACTACTTCTAACCCAATCATACTTCTAGTTAGTGAAGTCCTTAACGAACGGGGGTCCGGAGGTAGCGCCACTGGTAGTAGGGTTCTAGGGGTGGCAGCCCCTAGCAAGGTACAAGGGGCAGAGCCCCTGGTAGGGGTCGAGCTGCCAGGTTAGCTTAGAAAAATTTTATTTTCGTTAATAAGCCTTTATTAAAATTCATCAAAAAAACGAATCAAATTGAGTTATACAAACCATTCGGATCGCATATGAAACCAATCTCATGGATGCAATCCAATCGCATCGCATGGAGCCAATCCAATCGCATTTCATAGGGCAAACCAATCGCATCCCATGGAACAATCTAATCACATCGCATGGAGAAAACCAATTGCATTGCATGGAGCAATCCAATCACATCGCATAGAGCAAACCAATCGCATCACATGGATCAATCCAATCGCATCGCATGGAGAAAACTAATCGCATCGCATGAAGCAATCCAATCGCATCGCATGGAGCAATCCAATCGCATCGCATACCAAACGAATTGCATCACATTTCTTTAAATGGATCGCATCGCATGTCTATGTGGTGCGATTCTGCTTTGTGCGATCCAATTCGTTGTTTTCTTCGTTTACCATTCTTTTACCCATTTTGTCCTTTAACCACTCCTTATGCCCCCGTTTTACCATTCTAATGAGTTTTTGGTCGTAACAACTTTGTCTACTTGGTCTTGCATGGCCCGAACGTTACTTGTTCGTCCCAAATCACCACCGTTAACTCATGGTTCATCAAGTTTTGTTTTTCTTGCATCTTACAGCCCAATGTACTACCATACCGAGTTTCATGGCAAACCGACCTCAAATACTTAACCTTTTTAACCAAAACATACCTTATTAGGTTCGGTTTTGCCTCGGGTCCGATTTAGTATGTGAAGAGGTGTTCTTGTTGTTTGATGGTGCTTAAACACGAAATCTGTCTTTCTTTAGCTCGGATTCGGATCCGGATTTGAAGGAGAGTGTTTGTGTGTGTTCTTGAGTGTGTATGGAGATAAGGTAATGGAAGAATGAGGTTTTAGGAGGTTCATGGGGTTTATATAAGAAGCCCATGGACCTTATGGCCCATAACCATTCCCTAACCCATATCCAAGTCCATACCCAACTTATTATTATTCAACATAATTAAACAATAACACACCATTATATCAACAAAATTCCTTTATTTATTATTAACAAAAGTAGGATGTTACATTAACGAATGAGTTCATCATCTTCAAGTTTCTAGATTTAAACTCAATCCAAACCTTTCAAAACCAATCCAAATTACACTTAATCTACTCGCAAACCAAATCCGAACCTAAACGAACCAATCCAAACTCTCAAATCGTCCAAATTCCGTTAAATTTTGACTCAAAAGTCAAACTCGATACATTTAAACATGACCAGTTCCCGCGAAACATAAACACCTATTAACACCAAATCAATACTATTAAACGAGAACAAATGATCAATAAACTACTCCGAACAATCCTAGACCTAATTCAGTCTCAATCATCATCATTATAACATTCAATTGATTAATTCTAAGTTCTGAATAGTTCGATTACCAATCCGTACAATCCTTATATAGTTAGGTCTTAAATATTTGATCAATTGAATCTAAAACTGGTCTAAAATGTATTCAATCAGGCATTGGGCTCTGATACCACTTGAATGAACATGGTTCTCGATTATGTTATGAATAAATCTAGTCTATTGATATGAATACGTTTAGAACAATGAATTACGTTAAGTGTGTGCTGAGAGAGTAATTCGGCAGAGTAACAGTAGGATTGCTTAAAGAAAATTAACTTCGTTATAATTTACATAGATACAGGTGTCACACCCCAACCTAAGGCGGATATGCCGAGGCGTGATCCGATTGCTCACAACTTGAAGATACTATCATTGAACATGAGTGACAATATCTAATTAATTATTTTATTCAAAGTATACACACACTACTCAAATACAACAAACAATTTAAAATACACAATATTAGCTTAAATAAAGATTAACTTGATTATATCCTAAAGTCTAGTCTACATGTCCAAACTTCAATCTTCAATACAAGCAACTTGCATATGCGTAGAAAATGGAGTTTTGTCAACATAAAGTTGAGTGAGAATATCACCAGTTTTAACACAACAATATAAATAAGCATAACGTGATAAATGCGGTAAACATAATCAAACCATAAACAAGTATTTAGACCGTTGCCAAGCGAATAGAGCGTTGGTCACCAGCAGGAACACCCGCTATGCGATTGATTGAATATTAATCCCAATATATGATTGATTGAATGGTAACACAAGTAAGCAAGTAGCACGTATGTTTGATTAAGTCACTCACAATAACATGTACGCATTTGTTTGAATGTGTATATATATATATAGTATGAAATACGGATACGTACACATATGTCCCCAAAACATTTAGAAAAGTTGTAAAATAGGGGAATGATAAACTCACCTTAGATTAATGACAAACGAATGTAAATAAGATTAAGCGAGCTTAATGAATAAACGAGTCGTCCACTACACGTCAAACGATATATACGATTCAGAATATGAGATTTTGTATTATGATAATATAAATAAATAAAAACTCGTTGCCGCTGGAATCAACCCAAACGGACGTTTAGAACTCAAGTTATGTTTGTTTTAAGATTTAAGCGAGCTGGTACCGACCAGAATCCGAACAGCGAGTCGGAAGTCGAGTTTTGGTTAGTAGCCTTAAAATTACGTTACGAGAATAAAAGTCTTCTGGACCGAACGTTGAATCCAATCAGAAGTATGCAAAAACGTAAAGTCAAACTTGTTGACTGTTTTGCCCTTTAACAGGTTTAAGCGAATTGACCAGTCAACACCCTTCAACCACAGAAATTGATTGAAGGTTATTGACTAGGGAATATATATGAACGATTCCTATGTTTACAACTTACCCGGAAAGTGAAGGAATAAAGAGATATGACGAGTCAACGGTCCACACGCATGCAAAGTCAAACGAACAAGCTTGCATCTTTAACAATAAATCAAAAACCGAAGAAGATGATGAAGGTTGGAGGTAGGTGACGGCTGGAGGGTCTCTCTAGGGTTAGGATAAAGGTTTGTGGCAAAGAATTATGATGTGTTTATATAGAAATTACAAATACGAACTATATTTAGTAAATTCACTCGTTTAGGAAACCGAATATGCATTTAATGATTAAATCAATGAAATAAGTTGTAGATTTCGTTCATGATAAGTATTTTAGAGTATGGACTTGTGTATTTAGTTAATATCCTTTTCTTGGACCTTAATTCAGTCGATTTATGCCTAAAATAAGCGATTTGGTTGCTAAAAACAAATTAGGAAACAAAATAAGCAATTTAATGAGAAAATCTAGTACAGTAACTAACAAAATTTGGCTTAGACACCAAGAAAACGAAATTGGACCAGCTATAACATTTCTTGGAGTTTAAGTTCCGTTAATTTAATCAAAAATAAGAAAGAATTAACAAAACTAGTCCATGTAGTTCCCGAAAATGCGATTTTTATTCGTTTTAAGGGATTTTAAAATTTCTAAGGATTATTTGGCATGGTTGAAAGTTATGGAATTATAAAATAAGTTAAACCAACTTAAATACAAATTTTAATTAGTTCAAAATATCCGAATTACATTCTCGAATCGCTTTAAACAAATACGAAAAATCCGAGATGTTACCACGGGGGTATATATAGACGACGAGACATTTGTGTCTCATATTAGGCAGACCTAACAAATGAGCCTCTCATTCGTCTCTATACGTTAAATCATTCGTTAACATCGTAAATACGTTATAAAAGCCAAGATCTGGTCGCAATAGGATACATTAATACATATAAGTTAATCATGGAGAGAATTCGGCATGGTAATATTACATTAATACATTAAGCCAAAACTCACATACATTATGAACAAGATCTGCCTATTTATAGGCCCAGCACTCATTTGCTAAACATCACTAATGAAAGGGCTGATCCCGTTAACGAATGAGCTTTCATTCGTTATAAATAACCTCATTCATTAAGCAAGTTAACGAGTAAGCTCCCATTCGCTAAAGACGCTTAGTGAATAGGCATTACTTTAACGAATGAGCAACTTAGCTAAAAAATGGACCTCATTTTCTATACAATCCATAGCGAATGGGCCATTTTACAATAAAGATAAAGACTAAACTACCCTTAACCTATTCGATCAGGTGTGAACAACAAATCATGCACTAACAGGCTTCCCCTTTTCCGTAGCTGTCGAATACTTTAACACTGAATACGTTAACGTTGAATACTTTAACTACGAATAATTTAACTTCGAATACGTTAACATTGAATACTTTAACGACAAATACTTTAACGTCGAACACGTTAACATCGAATATGTTAACATTGAATACTTTAACTGCAAACCATCAGTCGCCATACTTTAACTCCCCCTTGACTGATGATTCTCGGGCTTGTGTAGAAAAACAAAACTCTAAGTCTTGTAAGCAAACCAACAACTCGGAGCTTCTCGTATCAGATCTCCCCTTCAAGTAAGCAACTCCAGGTGATCATCCCGATCATCCAACTGACATATGATAAGGTACAATCTTTCAACAATTAGCAACAAATCATCGACTATCCGTCAGCACCGATAAAGCAAAAAATATCTTTACATTTGACCTAGTCACATATCTTTATGAACAACCCTATTATTCAGAATCTTTCACTTCGGTTTTCCCTCTCTTGATGACGTTCCTCCCAAAATATCAACTATCTAAGCTCTTCAACATCCCATTTGCTTGGATGCACTACTGTTTTGGGCATATGATTCAGAGATCCACCCTCCATTAGTCAATCATGAACGATCTGATTCTTCAATCCAATGATAACACTCGTATTGCATTCTTCAACAAGATCAACCCATTCAAGAATTTTCCCCTTCAACAGAAGTAATCCGCCGAGTACTCGTAGCCAACATTGTCAAGATCAAAGTCCTTCAAAAGAAGTAAACGGACAGACACTCGTATCCCACATAATCAGGTTTCAGTTTCGAACGAATCAATCAGCAATCAAAGAGCAATTGCAATCTTGAACTCAGTCAAACTTTGCTTCAAAACCGTATATTACCACCCGAATTGTAGTAATTTTTCAAGAAACCCTTGCAATATGGGAAGATACCAATCAAATAAATTCCTTGAAATTTTCATCTCCCCCTTTTCTTAACAAAATCGACAAGGTCTTGAACAATATTCATCAATAAACTCCTCTTTAACTTAATCGTATTCTCCCCATCGGCCAGTAGCAACGCGTAAAAAGTCAGCCAATAAAATATGTCGCCAAAAGTTTTAAGAAGAATGCCTCACTTATTAGGAATATTTCAGAAAATTTTCATTAAGAAAATTTTTCCAAAATACTCTCTTCTTTTTATTTTCCCGGAGACACCCGTCTTCCATGTGGTACGTATTCACCCCCTCATTCGCTAAAAGCATATCCTCATACGTTAAATTGTGTCCTCATTCGTTACAATTGAAAGAATGGATCTCATTCGTTATAAATATCCTCATTCATTAAACCAATTATTGAATGTAATCAACATTCGTTAGAATTAACCCTCATTCGCTACCCATTGAGCAAATAGGGTCTCATATATTAAACACCCTCATTCGTTAGAACAGTAAACGAATGAGGTCTCAGTCGTTAAGAATTCCACATTCGTTGAACTTGTTAACGAATGTCCTCATACGTTAAGAGCCCGCAACGAATGAACAACAATAAATTAACGAATGTGTTGTTGATATAGTTACTGTAGAACCATAAAGCGATTTCGCTGGAAAATATAATTATGGTGCCCGGAAAACGGTTTTCATCGCCAGAAAACTTCAAATCTTCATCAGATCTTCAAGTTAGCATTCCAGATCTTCAACGAAGCTTCGAAGATACATTATGAACTTGATTCAATCATCAATACTAGCAAAATCACCTTGATTCACCATTAAATCAATTCAAACAGTAATTGTGGCAGTCAATGGTGATTTGAACGAATTAACCATCAAATCTGAATAATTAATCCTCCAAAATACATTACAAAGATTCAGATTTCATCCATGAACATGATTCTAACATCAATTCGATCATTCATTCACTGAATCTTCCAAACTCCGATCAAACAATACATTAACTCGAAGAACACAAATTGACATATCACGATCAACCGTCTGCTCTTATACTAATTATAAATACGTTGTACCAGCCAAGATCTGGTCGCAATAGGATATATCAATGATAAATTAGCGTTGAGAGATTTCAGCATGGTAACGTTACATTAATACATTAAGCTAAAACTCACATACATTATGAACAAGATCTGCCTATTTATAGGCCCAGCCCTCATTCGTAAAACATCACTAACGAATGGGCTGATCCGTTAATGAATGAGCTCTCATTCATTATAAATAACCTCATTCGTTAAACAGGTTAACGAATGAGCTCCCATTCACTAAAGACGCTTAGCGAATGGGCATTACTTTAACGAATGAGCGGCTTAGCCTAATGAATGGACCTCATTTGCTATACAATCCATAGCGAATGGGCCATTTTACAATAAAGATAAAGACTAAACTACCCCTAAGCTATTTGATCAGCTGCGGACAACAAATCATGCACTAACAAACATCCATTTCCAAATGACACTACATACGTTAACCTCTTATTCGTTAAACATCCTTAACGAATAAGCTTCATAAGTTATACTCATTCGTTAACATTCCCTAACGAATGAGTGACAAAAGACACGACTCATTCTTTTATATCCCCTCATGAATGAGCCGCTTACATTAATGACCAAAATAACCTTATCATTAAACTATTCCCAAAATACATTAACACAATCGCGGCAAATAAAACAAAACGTACAACTAAATTAGTGGTTCTTACATTGTGAAGGAAACCGCAAGCGATTAGCTGCGCTTAGGTGCCCACCAGGTGGAAATGACCCGCAATAAATGAAATATTCTTAGAACACCTATATCTAGCCAAGAGGGTTTGTTGAGGTTTTATCATTGGATCACAATAGTTGGTTTTGGCGGGCAGCGGGTCGCTGACGGGATTCCCGGGTTTCCAGTGTTGTCATTTTCATCTTCAGTATAAGTGTAAAACGTTGCGGAGGGACGGTGAAGGCTCAAGTTGACTGATCAGCGAATAACAATTTAACAAATAATAAGTAATTTAGTATTTTGTTTTCAATAACATGTATGTGCAAGTTAAAGCCTCTAACTATATGGCAACTGGCTAGTTAGAACATTACTAGTTTGGATTTTGGAATGGACAATATCATAAATTCAAATGCTAGCAACTCTAGGGTATATAATTACATTGCATACTCTTCCTTGAGTATTAAATACAGTGCTTCGTTTTCTCAATGATTCTATCCAACGCATACGAGCCCCGAAACATAATATCATAAATACCTACCTACCTCCATCTCTTATCGTATGTATAGTCCAATGCACTCGGGCAGAAGTTTCTACAAGTTCCATTAGTTACAAACGCCCTGGAAACATAGTAACACGTCGTATAGAGTTCGAGAAGAAAAAAATTCTATTAAATATGATTTTAGAAACTATAGTACTAAAAATAAAATATAATATGATTCAAATATAATGATTTAGAACAATGGTAAGCATTTAAATGCACCTTAGAAAAATTTTGACTATTTACGATTTGAACTAGATTTGTAAACAAATTGCACCTTCCATTCGGCAGAAAGTTCGTTTATGTTTGTTTATTCAATAAACAAACGTACACGAACAACATTTTTGTTCATTTGGCTAACCGAACACACATGAACAGTTGTCTCATTCATTCATTTTTGTTCGTGAACGTTCGTTTATGTCTGTTAGTTGATGTCTGTTTAGGTTTGCTTGTGTATATATTCACATTATTCATTTACGTCCTTTAAAATTTGGTGTTTAAATTTATGACAATAAAATATCACCCATTACAATTTAGTCTAGTTTTAATAATTTTTTAGCCTCAACAGTTATCTATGTTCAGTTATGTGCATTCGTTTATAATTGTTTACATTTATAAACCATTCGCTTATACTGTTAGTGAACGAACATAAACGAACACGAACAAGAAAACCATGTTAGTTTAATTGCCCATGTTCAGTCGTTCGGTTAAACTTAAACGTACAAATGAACATGAACATGCCCCATTCGTGTTCGTTCGGTTTGTTTATAGACATTATAAAAAATATGACCTGAATTGGCCCATTTCCACGTAAATGGACTAAAATAGCCACCTATAAATGGGTCAAATTACAACCCGTTTTCATGCAAATGAATTAGAAAAATATAAAAACCTTTTGTGTGACTTCTCCTTTTTGTTCTTGTTCTTGTGCTTGTTCTTCTTCTGATTTGGGTGGGAAAATTCCATTGACTATTGAACGAATGGAATTGTATGATTTTGTCTCGTTGCTTCGGTTTACAGCCACCTCTCCCTATTATAAAAATACTTAATTTAACAAACTAACTAAAACCCTTAATTATTATCAGTAAATAGTTAATTAATTTGTACCTTAGGATTAATGATGAATATTCTTCCCTTTGGTATTCCCACCTTAAGGTAGCTAAACTCATCAGTGTCTCGGTTTCCAAAACCTGCATAAAACGGGTTCCAATCGGCTGGAAAACACACCCTGATATCCTGTAAATTTTAGAAAAATTCAGCTAAAATCAGACGGTTGAAATGTGTCGGTTTTAGACTCAAAACTGAACCAAAAACTGAAAATTCGGTCTTGAGTTTTTTAACCACCGTTTTGTTTCAGTTTTTTTCTGTTTTTGGTTTTTACAACGGGTTCGATTTGGTTTCAGTCTTTTTGGGTTTACCACTTGGGCCTAAATCTTTTGAGTCGAAAATAAAATGGCCCAAAATAATGATTTTCGGCCTAAATTTATTGTTAACTAATTATTAATTACACATTTGAACCTAAAATTTTTGGGCTATACCATATTCAAATTTCTTATAAATTACTTATAATTGATTTTTTCAGTTTTTGGTTACAGCAAAACCAAAAGCAAGCCCAAGATCATTATTGTTAAGCATAAACCTCCTAATTCTGTTATTCAAAGATTTAGACTTCCATTGTAATAATATTGTTCATCTGATTATAATTAACACATTAGTAATTAATAAAATTAACAAAAAACTTAGTGGGCCGACCCAACCAGGTCCATGCTAAACCTGGCCCATTTTAACACGAATCTGTTACCCAATCAACCCGTCTTGCCATCTCGTGTGTGTGTGTGTGTGTGTGTGTGTGTGAAAAGCTAACAGTCTAAGAGCTAACCTCCAAGCAAGCGATCTTGAACTCGTGAGGTGCTCTTCGGATAACTGCCAAAATCAAGAATAAACTCTAAGACTCTGTTTTGACTTTAAAAAGTCAAACCTCGTTTAATTCACATTCATAATCAACAAAAAAGGTAAAGCATGTTCTAATTCCAACCAATGCTTACATAGTAATAAATATCTAGGGGAAAGTTAACGTACAAATTAAATTAGCGTGCTAACTTCAAGTAGTGTAATTATATTTACAACTAGGGTAATTGTGTAATTACACTATGTTGTAATTACACTACACTATAATTACACTATGTTGTATATATAACTACATTTCTTGATTCTCACAGTTCGCACGTTAATTTAATTTGTATTTGATCCAAACTCTAAATATATATATCCATCTTTTTTACCAAAGTAATTAACTAACATTAATTTTGAAGTCAAAGAAGAACTCATATGACTTGCTATAGTCAATGTTTGACTTTGTTGTTTACCTTCTCGAAACAGTGATGGAAAAAGCCCATCGGGAGAAATAACAACCGGGCCTTCGGGTAGGGTCTTTCCGTCTTGCTTGAGGTTGATTAAGAACTGTCGGGTGACATCTGCTTGAGAAATTGACCGAGCACTAAGAAATAGAAGTTGATATCCGTTTTCCTACGACATAAAATAAACACAATGAAACCATAATGTCTCGAATAGGGGTGTAAATGAGCTAAGCCACCCATGAGCTGCTCGAGATCAGCTCACTAAAAGCTCGAACCGAACCAAGCTTAATTGAGCCTGAGCCTAAAAATGAGCTTGTTTAATAACCGAGCCCTAGCTTCAAATAATGAGCTCGAGTAGGCTCGCAAGGCTAAACTCCTATTATTTGTATAAGTTTATATAATATATTAAATATATATTTATATAACAATAATTATTATACATATAAATTTGCAATAAAAAATATCTATTTTTTTAACAGCAAATTTCTTTTAGTTCTTGTTGTCTGTGGAACTTGAGCCCAAGACCTCCCTCTTCCAACTCAGGCGTTTGAAGGCCTTGCCTTTGCCAATGGACCACCACCCCATTGGTAAAAAAGTATCTAAATAATACATATTATGTTGTATACAAAAAATAAAACCACAGATTTATATAAAAATAATTACAATGTATAAAAATATTTAATGAATTATATACAAGTCAGCCGGAAACATGCTCGAGTTTGAAAAACTACTCATGAGCCGAGCTCAAGCTTTAGAAATAGAGCTCGAAACGAGCCGAGCTCTAGCCCCAGTAAGTTAAACAAGCCGAGCTCAAACTTAAACAAGCTCGGGCTAGGCTCGTATACTCCCTCTTGAAGGTGGAGGTGGGAGACGGGTGATGGTCAAATCTAGTTTTTGGTATCGCTTGAACGGGTCGGGTCAAGTTGACCCAAAACACCTTTTTTTGCAAACTTTCAAGCTTTTCTATAGAAGTGTGTAGGGATTTGATAATATATAAATTTCTGATTATAATGATTTAGAATGTCAGATGTCTTATGTGTTAAAATACACTTTTGTTGACTTTCAACCTATTTGACCCATTTTGACCCGATTCTTCTTAAGCCAACTCCGAATTGCCCAGTAAAATAGTATATCTGACTATTAGTCAAAATTCAAAAATATACTTGATAAAGAAACAACAGCAGCAATTTTATTTTTGTAATGATTATTATGAACATATATTTAATAGGAGTAAATATATATATATGCAAACCTTAATAGCCGAAAAGAGATTTGTTACACCAATATGTGACCAGTCTTTTCCCATTAAAGGCATGAATTGTCCTAAAACATCTGATCTGTAAAAAACAAGATCAAAATGATATCATATAAGGAGATTTTTGGTTCCTCTTTAAATAAAAAAATAAAGCCACGAAAACACAATTTGAACCTAACATGAAATTCACGGGTTTGGATTTAGTCTACGTAAATGGGTTTGGGTAAGTTTGAAGTTGACCCGTTTATTTTAATAGTTTTTTAAGCACATGTGGTTTGTGTCATAACCTAATCTGATCAGGTATACTATGCAAACATTCATAAGAGAAAAGAGAAACCAGCACATGCTTTTATAGTTTTAAATGTAATTTATTATATACATTTGTACTTTTTGATGTAAAATTTGTCATTTTTAAGTATTAATATGCAAGAAAATAAAATTCTTTAAAACATGCCTTATTTATGTCAACAAGCAAATAGGTCTGTCGTGTATGGTTTCATGTCTAACATGATTTTAGGGTTCGTATCATGTGAGTATGCAAAATAAAATATAAAATATAAAACTCAAAAGTGATACGGGCCTCAACCCACAAATATGTGTGTTGTGTTCGTTCGTATCGTATTAATATGCAAAATAAAAAAAAATCGGGTTAAACGGGCCGTGTTAGTGTCAACCAGCGAATAAGTGAGTCATGCTTGGATTCACGTGCCTGACATGATTCTTAGTTTCATATCGGGTTAATATGCAAAATAAAAAAATAATCAGGTTAAACGGATCGAGTTTGTCTCAGCCCGCGAATATGTGTGTCATGTCATGTTGAATTCGTCTTGTCAACCAGCCAACCCACGTACACAACCCGTTTACCACCTCTATGTAGAACAAAATGGCATACTTACCATTATTCAAACCTAATTTGAGAAAGACCGCTGCTTTTAATCATAACAAGGCTAAAGAATTCATGCATCTAACTATTATTTAATATCTTTGTCATAAAATGTAGAGTTAGTTACACTGATGGTCCCTGTGGCTTGGCTTGGGTACTAAGTACTAACTTCGTAAAGTTGCATGTTTGGGGTTTGTGGTATTAATCTTGACACGAGTTTGGGTAGGCTTGGGTACTAACATTGTAAGACCAAACCCAATCATCATCATCATCATCATCATCATCATCATCATCATCATCATCATCGTACTCAGTATATCCCACCAATAGCAAAGCTATAGTAAGATCTGAGGAGGGTAAGATGTAGACAGCCTGACCTCTACCCTGTAGGAATATAGAGGCTGCTTCCGGTGAGACCCCCGGCTCGAAAGTAGTTTTGTATCAAGCCTTAGACATAAGGCACATAACACTCAGCCATTGGCACACCGGCCGATTGGTGCATTTACCCTTGTCTTTCAGCTATCAACGCCACCACATGATGCCTGATTAACCTTCCGCCACTTTTAACGTTATTTTCACGAGATTAGTAAAATAAGACCAAACCCAATGCTAGCTAAAAATCCTTACAAATATTTTTGCCACATCACTACATTTACCATTTATTTTAACTTTCTCTCTCTTCATTAACTTCTTTACACTCACAAAAACTTTCTCTTTCCATCCTTAGCCAAGTGCAAAGCACTTTCTTTCTCTTGTCTCTCTCTTCCAAATCACCATTCACTCACCAAATGCTTGCTAAATGCAGTGCATTGGTGATGGTCTAAGGTTGCAAGTTTGGGGTTCGTGGTATTAATTCTGACATGAGTTTGGGTATTAACACCAACTTTTGTTAGGTTTTTTGTTAAGTATAAATATAATGACCAAAATGCCCCTGGGAGCCACATTGTACTATCTTATCATAAAGCATAATCTTACTTGGTGATTGTTCCATCAACATCCGAGATCACGATGCGCGTATCTGACCTCCACAAGAATATTCTTGCATCAACCTGAATGGCATCTGCATACTATGAACACATAACACGCACAACCCACAGAAAACACATTCAAAATACACCTAATGATAGGCCTGTAAACGAGCCAAGCGTTGAGTGAACCGTTCATGAACCATTCAGCTGGAAGTTCGTTTATTTAATAAACGAACGAACATGAACAAAGATTTATGTTCATTTAGTTAAAAGAACGAACATGAGCGCATGTCCAGTTGCTCATTTATGTTCGTGAAAGTTCATTTTATGTTCGTTAGTTTAGGTTTGTTTAAGTTTGTTAGTTTGCATTCGTTTATATATTCATTCAAATTTCCTAGGCTTGTTACAGTTAGTCTAGTGTTTAAGATATTAAAATATCACCCACTCACTTTTAATTGGTGTGTGTTCTTTTTATGCCATTTGCCTTCGTTACATTGGTGAACCGTTCGATTATACAATTAAATGAACGAACATGAAGAAAACAATGCTCGTTTAATTGTTAGTGTTCAATTGTTTGTTCTGTTAAAGTAAAAACAAACGAACATGAGCATGCCTCGTTTGGGTTTGTTCGGTTCCTTTACAAGCCTGCCTAACGACAAAACAATAGCAAGATTATAAACCTGTTGATTCCCGAGAACTGCGGTTGAAAACTTGAAGGTTACCGTGTTTTTACCCTCGTTAAGATTCAAAGACTGTAATTCTTCAGGTGTCGGTGTGACCCCTTTAAAATAATGAATCTTTTTTGGCTTTGGTAAGTTGTCTTTTTCACTACCCGCTTCTGACCCGTTATCAAGGTCGAGATCTTTTTTACCCGCCGGTTCTTTTTGAGACAGTCTTCGACTTTTTGATTTCCCAAAGGGCCAAAGACTCCAGCTTTTACCAGTGTCATCAACCATGTTTGGTGTATCACCTGAAATAAGTGAAAAATAGAGGGTGGGGAGGGTCAAAATAGTAAATTTGTGTGCAGGCCAAATCGAGTCGGGTCAGGTCGGCTTGATGAGGCAATGTTTTCTTTGTCCATTTTTCTTAGGAGTGTAAACGAGCCAATCCAATCGTAAGCGACATGAGATCGGCTCAAATCAAGACCGAGCTTCACTTATCTGGATCCGGCTGGTTCGCGAGCCAAAATGGACCTATTATTTTTATAAATTTTATTCCTTATATTATATTAAATATATATATATATATATATTTATATTTATATATAACAATTATTATAATAAAATTATGATAAGCATAACTAAAAAATATGCAGTAATTGTTATATATATGCATGCAAATAAATATTCAATATACTGAACCAAAAATATAAAAATAATAGGCGGAGACAACTCGAGCCCAATATGTGAAGCTCACGCTTGGCTTGTTTATTATTTATTAGTTAATTTATATACATTTATAAAAAATTATATATATATATACAACACAATTACTACATACAAAGTTATGATAAAAATAACTAAATGATATGTATTATAATATATATGAAAAGTATAACTAAAATATATGTACAAAATCATTATAAATGTATATATATAAATTAATAAATAACAAACCAGTAGAGTGCCAGCCAGGCTTGAGCTTGAAAAATTGCACACCAGCCAAGCTTGGCATTAAATAGAGCTAAATATGAGCCGAGCTCAGCTCGTTTATACCCATATATATTTTTTTTAATAATAAGATAATCTATTTTAAATAAAATGATATATGAAACTGTAACCATTTGAATACACCTAAAGTGACATTTGGTTCTCCTCTTAGCTAATTTTTTACATGTAACCCATTATCAACAAAACACAACCCAAAAGGCCCATCTCCTTATAAGCAGCGCAGAAAATTTAACTCTCGTATGATCACACCCACAAATTAATAATCCATCACTTGAATATATAAAATCATATCATTTGACATAAAAAAACCATTCTTACCATTCTTCGACAACGGTTGGTCAAACCCGTATTTGATGATCCGTGTGGCATCTTTTCGAAGCATGTCCCAATATGAAGAATCAAATCCATTAAAATCACACAAAACATTTGGCAGTGATTTAGTATGTGGTAAATTTTGTCCTTCCATAAGTTTATAACTTCTAATTATATCACTATCACTTGGAAACTTTCTAAGACTCCCCTTAATAATATCCCGATCAAATATACATGGAGATCGATCCGACCCAAGACTTCTTTCATCCACATCCTTGAACGCGACCCGTTGTAGTTGACCGTTTGAGTTCTCATCTTGAACATTTTCTTTTCGAGCAGATGAAACTTTTGCGCAACTTGGTTCTTTGTTTAAACCACTGTTTCCCAAATTACCCTCACTAGTTTCACAAATCACCACCTTGCCATCAATATCATTATCATCATTCGGCTTATGTACAAAATGATCAGTATCATTATCATCATTTGGCTTATGTACAATATGATCAGTATCATTATCATCATTTGGCTTATGTACAATATGATCAGTATCATTATCATCATTTGGCTTATGTACAATATGATCAGTATCATTATCATCATTCGGTTTATGTACAAAGTGTTCTTCATGTAAAACCAAACTGGACTCTAGTTTTCCACTCATAACCTCCCCGTCGTACTTATCATGTTCCTTCAAATTCGTCGACCACTTTCTTTCCAAAAGCTCGGCTGCAATCTCAGCAGACTTACCATCTTCATGTGACAAATGATCATCATTAACACCTGTTCTTTCAAGAGTAAACCCTAAAGTTCTAGAAAACGATTCGCCATTGTGGGAAATAAGCGAATGACACTTACCGAAATCACAATCGTGGCCTTTTGATTCAGGAGCAAGACCTTCCCTTAGAAAATAAGCCTCCCCTTTCGGGTTCAAATACATATGAAAACCGGCCGCAACGCCATTAACATTAATGTCTACAACCCTCTCTTTGACCTTCAAAACTCCTTGAAACTTACCGAATCTAACGTACCAAGGAGACGATTTCAAGGTGCCATCTTGTTGTTGGACGACGATTATGTCTATGGCCCCACCGAAGGGGTGAAAGGGGCCGGAGACCGTGGAAACCCCCCGGGTTATATAACTACCTAACCTCCCTACGGCATACATCCTATTCCTCTAAAATTACATCACCAATTTGAAGGTGATGATTGAAACAGAAAAAGGAAAACTAAAAACCCTGTAATGAATTAATAAAATTTAAATTGGGGTGCATGTAGATAACCTGTTCGACGAAATGCCTGAACGAGGAAAATCAAATTCTCAAATTTCTGTGAAGTTTTGTCAAGTGGGTATTTGTTATTATTATGATTGGTTGATGGATTTTGAGGAGAAGAATATATATTATACGGCCTCCACCTCCCCTGTGTGTTTGGTCTCCAAGGAGAAAATGCGAAATGGGGAAGAAGGATTCAGCGGTGTTGTTGTTTTGGTGAAATTGTGAAAAGATGGAGAGTATATGTAGAAATTAGTTTATGGAGGTTCAGGTTACGTGGAGGTGGATTTTTCCATTCCATGCTTCCTTCTTATGTTTTCTTTTCGTAACTGAATCCATCACCCGGCATTTTCTTTTATGTTATCAAAAAAACTGATATATTAATTGATTTTAATGTGTAAAATTGGTTCTATTCGGGTTTTTGTTTCACCTTCTTGTTATGGGATGTTTGGTAAGTGCTGAATCAGTAAAATGTTTGAATGATTAAGAGCTCTAATCCAGTAAGTGCTGAACCAGCAAGTGTTGCTTGGTTGGACATATGAATGATTGTGCAGAAAGATTATTTTCCCCTCTAAACTATTTCATGCCGAATAAAATAAATACGAAAACAAATTTTTATTATAACCAACCAAAATACATCTTAAAACAAACTTTCATTATAACTAACCAAAACAAACTTGTCCCATGATCAGTATGTCTGTAGTGTGCCCACTACGAATCATATATATAAGAATCCAGACACATGTGTATTTTAGCCTAAGTTTCTAATACTACCTTGTATCAATACGTTTTAGAGGATTTGAACCAACTCTCGTATCAATACTTTTCTAACTCTTTAAATATAGACAAATATTCATAATTTTAAAAGATTATATTTTTTAAAAAAGGTATAAGCATTTACACAAAAAGGGTTGAGCGTATTCACCTTCTGATGAGTTGTTTAACTAGCAATTTCTCTGTATTTGATGAACGATTACCTCGGACGTATACTTCGAGAATAATAGTTTAATAATTTATCTAGATTGAATGATCTAGCTCCAGACCTTTAGTCCGATTTATATCTTTAAATCTTGATAAAACATTTCTTTTGATATAAAAGTCATTTTTATTCAAAACCAGTGTTGTATCTGGCTCGTTACACCGGGGTAGTAGGTAAAGCCTTAACGTTGAAACCGGATGTTGGTAAAATCGGAGCGTTACATCGGTAAGTTGACGTGAATTCAGTCAGTATCATTTACGTTTGTTATGGTATAGACACCATTGGTAAAACCTTGGCATTAAACCAAAAAAAATATATTCGTCAAATTAACATATAAAAAATAAATTATTTAAAATGATGTTTGTTTGGTCGGTAAACCTGGACGGTGGTAAAACCCAAGCGTTGTCGGTCCTGGGCATTAAGGCGGTAACTTGACACACCTTCGGCCGGTTTCGGCTACATTTGTTACAGTACTGGAGCTAAAAAAGGGGGGAAATATAAAAATTGAGTGGACCAATGGAGTGGTGTCGATCGGTAAACTCGGGTGTTGGGCGTTTGGGCGGTAAATCTATGCGAATTTGGTTGGTTTACGTCACGTCAGCTACGTTATCAGAATTAAAACAAACAAAAAAATTATCGTTCAGTCGGCTTCTGTTATGTTCGTTACGACAAAACAAAAAATTAACAAACAAAATGCTATTGACAAGTAAGATGCCGCCAAATGGTCCAATGGCAGCTTAGCGGCACCAAACTTGTTATTTATATATTCTTTTGATATAAAAGTCATTTTTATTCAAGATGATTACTTTAGTTCGTATAACGTTTGGTGTGGCATGCTTTAACCTAATAGGTTCGAACACCCTCATCACGCTCTCCAGGAAAGTAAACGGGGTCCCGTGGTTAATTGAGATTTATACGAATTATTTTCCTTAGACAAAAAACTTGACTGCCAGTATTTTCACCATTCCAGTTACTACATGCCCGCTAAGCTTTTCTATTTAATTATTTATAAATACCTTTTATATAAAAAAAAATTAATGTTTCTTCTTTTAGAAGAAAGTCAATTGACAATAACCTTTGTATGTAAAACTTATATTTCTTAATAATAACGAAATGTTTATTTTGTAAACCTTTATATATAAAAATCTTAAATATATCAACAAACTTTTCAAGGTTTAGGCTATACACTCGATTAGAATCTAAGCTATGAATTGAAATATCTTAAACTTAATTCTTACCTTAAAAATGGGTATAAGGACGAACGATAAGTACTTCGACTATACATGGGGCGTCGGGGTATGAAATGCTGAAACTTTAGAGTGGCGTCGGGACTCCAACTTGGTGGCACAAACTTCGAGAAAGTGAGAGTGGTTTGGTGTTTGGGATGCCACAAGTAAGCAGTCCATGACCGCTATTTATAGTCGTTTCTTACACCCCAGGTCGGATCGTCGATCGCCACCATTTGACATGTCTCGTACTTAATGATGAGTTGTGTCATAAGGTATTGACATGCGACATTAATAATGATTAGCCATCTGCCACATCTCACTTTGTGAGGATACGTGTCGGTATGCGTTAACACGTGTCGTTCTATCCGATGAGTCATAAGACATGTGTTGTTCCATCCAATAAGTCATAAGACACGAGTCACTTCCATATAATTTTAACTAAATAACTAACTAGTCTTTCAATTTTCTAAGCTGTCAAAATTGATATGAAAGTTTTCGAAAAGTTACACTACGTACATAAAACAAAATTGTGACTTATTTATGTATGTTTAGTTTAAAGTGGTTTAACTTTTTATGGGGCTAACATTTAAGTTTACATGAAATGAAAAAAAAAATCAATTCCAACTCTTGTCATTGTAGTTTGACGAAAACTGTCATTTTCACTCGATAGTTAAATGTTTTCAACGATACAATATAGTTTGCATTTCTTGTCATTTGAGTCCACACGCTTAACACATTTACTGTTTCAGTAACCTACACAATATATTTTCTTATTCTAAATGAATTCCAAAATTTAGAAAATATTATACGAAAGAAAGGGTGAGATGGGACATAAATAAGATTTATAAGTTTGAATAGAATATTCATATTAAAAGTAGCTAGGGGTTTTCTTTAGTGTATATCTCGAATATACCAACCAGCATAGCATCAGATCTTTCTTGTCACTCAACCTGGTTGGTACTCTTTCTCTTTCACACACACTAACACAGTTGATGCAACATGAGTTTGACTTGATTTGAGAATTTCATATATAAGTAACCCTTTCATTTCTTGACGATGCAGTAAAGCTTCCCAAGGTTAGGATTTGAACTTAATTTGATCGATTGAAACCAGGTATATACGATCCAGACAGACCACTCTTGTTTCGAATCATTCAGTTGCCTGCTTATTTATTTCCCCCAATTTGACAAATTAAAAGTGCAATAAATACTACGGTAGTTGAAAATGTGTTGGTTAATCCTGAAACGACTTATCCAGAAAGTTTATTGAAAGTATTTTATTTAGTATGGTTAGAATACTAAGATTTAGTTATATGCTTTCTTGTTTGGAAGTTGTTTATTTAGTATAGATTACAGGGTTATGGTCATTGTAGATTTGTCAATAAAGTAAAGACAGAGTGTGAGATCAAAAATATGTGTTTTTAGGTTACACTACATAAACCACGTTGTCTTATTTACACATTGTCTTTTACTTGTGATTCGTGTGCTGTACAAGTTAATCTGTTTCTATTTGGTCCAAGCCCTAGGCAGCAATAGTTTGTAGTTAAATTCTTATGCTATAATTGCTATTCGTGGTTCATCATTTTACTTTCAGCTAAAAACCATTTTGACTTTGTTGACCAACTCACAGAAATACATTCTTCCAAGTTCATGCAATCACACGATGGCGGAATACGAGAGCAGTCACCATAACTACACGATACCAAAAGAAACCGCCCTACAAGCACTAAACACCATCATCCAACTCCATTTCGAAAAAACGCTAGAGAAAAAACGAGCTGTTGACCAACAAAAAAAGGAACTTTGGAAGCTTTTCCAATATTTTTTCCTCTTTTTAGCCCTTGTATTTGCAGCCGAGGTCCAATCACCACGGCTCCAATGCCGCCACTGTTGGGTCCCTATCGGTCTTCTCACCCTTGCCCACCTCATATTCTATGTGTCGGTGGCTCAGACCCTTCGGTGCATCAATGGGTTCAAGTACCAGAGACGGTGCCACAAGTTGACACTTGGGTTAGCCACCGAGCGGCTCAGGCAGATCCGGATGAGAATGAGCAGTGTGGCGGTCGGTGGTGAAGATGCTGTTAGGGATGATTATGAGATTCATTATCAAGAACCACCAGATGCTTATTTTGGGAAGTTTAAGAGGAACTGGGCTTTGCATTTTGGGTTCTTGATTATGATTTATATGTTTATGGTGTCTTCTTCTGTTGTGGTGTTGTGTTTTTGAGATTTTGTACTAAAAGAACATTGAAGGTTTGTGATTTAGTTTAATCAATCCTGTCATGATTTGTTGTCCTATTGTTGTTTTGGCTGTTCAAGCGCCGAGCCAAACTGAACCATGGCAGCTCAAGCTCGAACTTAAATGATCGCTTGGGTCGTACGAATATTGATATATAAAAGATAAAAGATAATACTTTACATATATTTAATTCAAAATTTAGAAACAAAAGAATTTGTAACAATACATGTGTTTATTTTATTAAATCAAGAGGCATGTAATATATTTCTTTTCATGTTATTTTTCTGTTATTGCTGTTATTATTGTTGTTACTATTACTATTAGACTATGTGTTATAGGGGCGGGGGGCTTTATTGAGAAAAAGTGTTGCCACGTAGGCGACGCATAGACATATTTTTTTTCGCTCATGAGTACCTAAAATGGATGGAAGACTCATCGCTATGGGGGGGCGCGGAAGGGGGGGAAGGGGTGCGGAAGGGGGGAAACACCATGGCGGGGCGCGGTGAGGTGGGGCGCGGAGGGGGGAAGGGTGGAGGGGACGATGGGCGCGGTGAGGGGTGAGGTGAGGGGCCTACTACCAATGGCTAACTTTTTTGACCATTTAAAAAAAAATTAAAATTAACATTTCTATATAAATTCAAACATTTTTCTTAATTTTACTCAAACAACTTTCATATTCACACCAAATTTAACCATCTTCACACCAAATTTAACCAACATTCATCTTCACACCAAATCATGAATCCTAACCCGAACACGAGCTCAAGCTCAACACCGAACCCGAATCAAAACCCGTGGGATCCGAGTTGTATGTGGTGGGCTAGTTTGCTCCCAAATAACGTCGACCTTAGCAACCCTTTCTATGCAAAACAACAACGACCGACGATTCCTCCACCCATGCAATCGTTTACCCCCGATATGTTCTTTCGGGCGCCAATGCTATATACGTCCTCGCAAGTACCACAAATCCAAATACCCGAAACGCAAGTCCGGCGTCCAAAAAGAAGTCATAAAAAAAGAACCTGGGTGACGTTTGAACAACCGAAAAGTGCGAACGACAAATGTGGGAAGCGGACGAGGTAATGGCGTTAGCGTTAGCGTGGATCGACTCTTCCGAAGACTCGATTCAAGGTATATTATAAAAATATTTATATGTTTTCCATGTTATATTTTTTTGTTTACTAATATTAAGCTTTTATATGTATCGAAGGTGACGGCAAACATTCGCCGGAGTTTTGGATACAAATACGCACCAAGTTCTTTGCTTGAATGGGTCGAGGAGAGTATCGCGGGAATGATTCCGTCTACAACAAATGGAAGTCGTTATGCACAATAATAACCGACTTCACAGCCGTTCACACCCGCGTGTAGAACAACAGAAAAAGCGGCATGAGCGATGCCGATGTGTTGAAGGCCTGCTTAAAACAATACAAAGCCCTTTATAATAAAAATTTTAGCATGTTGGATGTTTGCAGACAATGCATAAGCTCGCCAAAGTGGCATACGGTCCCGACACCATCACCACCGCGACCGTCCAAACGGTCAAAGATAACGTCTACTTCGGCCGACCAATTGCCGTCGCAGCCCATGTCCGATGGTCATTGTTAAACTAATCTAAACGAGTTGGATCCGGAATTAATTTTTGACGAACCGGATGAGTTGCCACGGCCGGTAGGAAGAGATAAAGCCAAGGCGGCGGCTAGAGGTGGAGGATCTTCGTCTAGAACCACATCCTCTAAGAGTTCTGACACGAGCTCGCATCTTGAAAACTTGGAGCGGAGGCTAGCCGAGACTGCCAACATTAAAAACAAAGACATGAGGTCCTCATGAAGGTGCACGAAGAAAGAAATGCGATGCTTGCGGAATACAAAGCGATCCACAAGGAGCGAACGAAACAAAAGTGTTGGGTCGGATTTCTTAAGGAAGATTGGAATCTTCTCAACCTCCTCAGAAACGGCTAAGTATGGAATACGAGCAAGCCCAGACGATCGAGCATGGTTTTTACTACTTCGAGCAAGGTTCTGAATCTTAAATTGTTGATTCTTCTAAGTGTTGAAGGCTTCGAGCAAGCTACACTTCAACGAGCAAGGGTATTCTTCTATCGAGCATGGATTGCCAATCGAGCAAACAGCTTGATCATACAAGTTCCAGCCAAGTGTTACGAGCACAAGATGATCGAGCACATGGGGACGAGCATGGATGCAATAAGAGGATGTCACGTGAATCAAAGCAAAGACTTCGAGCACAGTTCAGTTACCGAGCAAGATTTACATCCGAGCATGATAAAGATTGCTGAATAAGAAAAGCTGAAGACATCAAGAAGAATGAGCTTGCTCGATGGACTTATTCGAGCAAAGTTTGAACAAGTCAAGAGGAATGAAGCTTACTCGAAGAGAATATGTATTCTCCGAAAGAGAATATATTCTAAGTAAAGTATGCTCGAGGACACTCTCCGAGCACACCTTGTATAGGAAGCTTGCTCGAGCAAGGTATATACCTTGCTTGAGGTCTGAAACACTTGTATTAGATTTATCTTTCATTATGTAATGTCTAGGACGTATACATGGAATGTTAGGGTCTATATATAGACATCCTAGGGTACGACTAGGAGACAGTTTTTGGCACGCATACTGACAATCTTTGCAGACGAATATCAAAAAAGCCGTCACACAAAACCCTAGACATTCCATTCACTATATCATTGACGTATCATTTAATATAGTGAATCTTTGTCGTTGAAATAGTCTTTACCGATTATCATTTATTGTCTTGTGTTTGATAATTCTCCACAAGCTTTCATTCTCAATCATTGAATATCCTGACTTCGCCGGGATACTCAATCGGTCTTTGAGTAATTAAGTCGGTGTGTTCTTGTCAAACCTTTGCTAAGGTTGCACCTGAAAGACGGTCCTGACAAGTGGTATCAAAGCTTGAGTAAGCTCACTGAAGACCACGGGACTAAAGGTTTGTGAGGAAAAGTGAAGATTAACTGTGCATTGCTATTGATAACATCAGATCTGATAAAATGGAAGATCAAGAAGTTTCAACCAACAAGATTCCAAGATTACTTGGACAAGAGAACTTCATAAAGTGGAAGGTGTTGTTTGAGGCTGCTGTGAACTACAACGATCCAGAACTTTGGATGGCTATTACTGAAGGGAATTACACTCTTTCAGCCGCTCCAAATAACAGTGCTGCGGTAGATCTAAGAATGAAAAAGAGGGATGACAAAGCACTGTGCATGCTGAAGTTGGGACTTTCATGGGAGATTCTAACCACTGTGAATCATCATAAGAATGCTAAGGATATGTATGATGCAGTGATTGAAATGTTTGAAGGTAATACTGAGTTAAGAGACATAAAGAAAGATCGACTGAAGCAGCAGTTGGACAGGTTCAAGTTTAAGGAAGGAGAAAGTCTAAAGTCAGTGTTACAAAGGTTCATGACCATTTTAAATGAAATAAGGACCACTGATTTGCAGATTTCCGACTTTGAGCTTAACAAGAAGCTTTTATCATCTCTATCTGGGGAATGGTATACTGCAAGCAAGTTCATAAAGGAAAAGGCAAGTTTTCCTACCTTCAAACTAGATGATGTGATTGCCTTCCTCAAGGCTGCTGAACATGAAATGTTAGAGAATCACATGATTCGAGAGGACAAGCCAAGCTTCCAAATGAACAATGCACTTGTGGCACCCATGGGCAAACTCTCTGTCAAGAATCAACAGCCTATTGTTGAGGAACCATCAGATGCACACTCCTCATGTAACAATCAGTCAAGATTCAATGTGAAACTGATTGAAGATGATCATCCATCTACTGGAAATGGGAAATCAAATTTTGCATATCACAACCAGACTCAAGGGACAGACTATCAGGCCTTGTTCTCAATGTTCACTGAGTCTTATCATGCCTTTGTGGCCAATAATCTGATAAACACAAGCATCATGCAAGAAGACTTAGAACAAATTGATGCTGATGATTTAGAAGATATGGAAATCAAATGGCAAGCGGCCATGTTGGCAGTAAGAAGTAAAAGGTTGTATAACAGAACTGGCAGAAGTAGTTTCAATGGACCAAATGAAAGAATTGGATTTGACAAATCCAAGGCCATCTGTTATAACTGTCAACAACCTGGACACTTTGCAAGAGAGGGCAACATGCCAAGACAGTTTGGAAATCAACTCAATCAAAGTCAGTTCTATCAGAATCAGAATCAGAACTTTCAGCAGCAAAGGACTCAAATGCCCAATCAAAATCCCTATCAAAATCAGAATAGAACCCAACAACAAACATTTCAACCTCAGAGAACTAATCAAATGCAGGTTCATACAAATCAAAGCAGACCATCTCAAAATGGTGTGAACCAGCAAAGAGATCAAGGGAATGTGGCCGTTGCAAGGGTGGCTCAGGATGGAAAGTTTGACTGGAGTAATCATGCTGCTGAGATGGAAAGAGCAAATGTTGCATTCATGGCCAAAATTAATGAGAAGGCTGAATCTTCAAACACTCAGGTACATTCTGATACTTCTATTTATGATCTTCTTGCTAAAATTGAAGAATTAAATCAGGAGGTTGGAAAATGGAAAACTGAATGTGGTAGGAAGGATGTCTTTCTAAATGTGTATGCTGAAAGTGAGGCTACATATGAAAGTCAAATCAAAGGTTTGGAGGATGATTGCATGGTAGCATATCAAGCTCAATCCAGAATGAGAATTGAGATAGAAGGACTGAAGAAGATGTTTGCTGAAGAGAAACTCAAGAATGCGGATTTGTTGATTGAAATTGAGTTTTTAAAAAACCTAGTCTCTACTGGAAACATTGTTGGGCATGTTGAAAAGATGACTGAAGAAGAGAAGTACAAGAAGGTTCCACCCCCATTCTGTGATAGTTACCCATTGAAAGTTGATAAAGAGAGCAGAAATGAGTATCTCAAACAGTTCAAAAATGTGTTTGATGATAAGCCAGAATTTATCAAGCAATATGATGATGTGATGGTAGATCAGAATGGAGAATTTGTAATGAAAAAGGCTGACAAGCAAGAAACTGTGGTGGATGAACAGCTTCAAGGAGAGAAAAAGAAGTGGAGTGAATACTCCAGTGAAGAAAGCAATTGTAGCTGTGGAAGCTCTTAGTCATAAAGAGGAAGAAGAAGAAAGGAGCAAAGAAGAAGAAAGGTGACAAAATTCCTCTTCTGCCACCTATGACATCAAAGGTGAGAGAGCATCATGAGAAAATGAGAAGAGAGCATGTTCCATTTGATATATGTGCTAGATCACCACCAGCCATCAAGAAGAGAACAGAAACACAAAGCAAATTCTCTTATGATCAAAGTCGTCCACCTATCTACCCAGTTTTCTCTAATCATGAATTATTTGATGTGGGTGATGTGGACTATGCTCCAAGAAGAAGATGTTCAAAAGAACAAGAGGAAAGTTCTTCACAATTGCCATCTAAGCTGAAGAAGATTGTTTTTGTTAAAGAAAAATGTTCCCAACCAATTGATCTCAGCAAGCCAATCAAGATGGACTTTTCCAACACTTTGTACTCAAAAACATCTTTAGGGTTTGATTTCCCTAAACCAAGTGACAAGATCAAGGACAAGAAACTTCTTGAGGATTTGGGAAACTTTGCTAAAGTGTTCTGCACAAAATGTGATGCATATGGGCATCACACTGACTCTTGCTGGATTCTTGTGGATAGTTTTGAAATTCCAGATGTGGTTAGTGGCTATGATATGAAAAGCTACAAAGAAATGTATGAGAGATACTTGAAGGGAATAAAAAATCCATCTGAAGAGAAGAACTATCAGTCTGTGTTGGACCAAAGACTCAAAGCAAATTTAAAGCTTAAAGAAGATGAAAGAATCCTGAAAACAACAGACAAGAACAGAAGATCTCCAAATGAAGAAAAGGCTAAGAAGAGATCAGGTGTTCTTAATGGTGATGAGAAGTTTCTGTTAAAATAAGGATTTGAACCAAGAGGATTTCAGTGGAAAGTAAAGAAAGAAGTAGAAGGTGGGAAGGATAAGGTGATGGAGGAAGTTTATGGAAGCTTTACAGTGTCTGCAGTGCACATTGGATCAGAATTAGACACTGATGATGAATGTGAAGTTGTGTATGAAGATCCACCACCAGTTCCAATTCCAACTTCTGATACATCCTCCACTTTCTCTGAATTACAAACTGATGGAGTTTGTAACTCAGAATCAAACTGATTTCTTCTGTGTGTGTGCATGATCAGTCTATGAGCAAAAATGATTTATGGTATATGGACAGTGGATGTTCAAGGCACATGACATGTGACAAGTCTGCATTAATAGATTATGTGAAGAAGTATGAGGGACCAGTTGCATTTGGGAGTGATGAAAATGGAGGAAAAATTGTTGGCAAGGGAACACTCACGAATGGTAAAGTATCCTTTGAGAATGTTCTACATGTTGAAGGACTACAGTACAATCTGCTGGGCATTTCTCAAGTTTGTGACAAAGGATATAAGGTTGCCTTTAATGATGAACATTGCCTGATTTTGAAGCCAGAGTTTGTGATACCAACAGAAATGATTATGATGATGGCTCCAAGAAACGGCAATCTCTATGAACTGAGAATGAATACTGCAACTTCAAGAGGTGGTTCATGCTTTGTATCAAAGGCAATTGAGAATGAATCTGTTTTATGGCATATGAAGATGTGTCATGTAAATTTGAAGAACATGAACAAGCTAGTGAAAGGTGAACATGTTGTTGGTCTTCCCACAAGAGAGTTCAAGCTGGAAGACAAATGCACATCTTGCCTGAAAGGAAAACAACACAAATCCTCACACAAGAGCAAACTACTGAACACAATTGATGAGGTTTTGGAACTACTTCATATGGACTTATTTGGTCCAGTGAGTGTTCCAAGTGTTGGAAAGAAGAGATACTGCCTAGTAATAACTGATGATTTTTCAAGGTTTACATGGGTCTTTTTCATGGGAAGCAAGGATGAGACTCCAGAGTTACTCAAGGCTTATGTTTTGAAGATGGAAAATCAACTTGAGAAGAGAGTGAAAGTGATTAGAAGTGATAATGGGTTAGAATTCAAGAATGAGACTATGAGTGAATTCTGCACTTCTAAGGGTATTTTCAAGCAGTATGGTGCTCCTAGAACCCCTGAACAAAATGGTGTTGCAGAACGGAGAAATAGAACTTTAATTGAAGCTGCAAGGACCATGATTGCTGATGCCAACCTGCCTGTTACTTTCTGGGCAGAAGCAATAAACACTGCATGTTATGTGCAGAACAGGGTTCTACTTAACAAGGCTCAAAACAAGACACCATATGAAATTCTCTACAAGAGAAAACCTTATGTGAAGTTCCTGAAGCCTTTTGGATGCAAATGCTCACTCTTGAACACAAAGGATTACTTGAATAAGTTCCAGTCCAAATCACTGGAATGTTTCCTTGTGGGCTACTCATCTCACTCAAAAGCTTATAGAGTCTATGTGAAAGAGCACATGGTGGTGATTGAATCGCCTGACATTATCTTCAATGAAAACCAGTTCAACAATACTGATGGTCCTAAATGGTTATTTGATCTTAAGAAAATGATCAAATCATTTAAAATCTACAGTGAAGACATGGATGATAGTATGTACAGACCCAGCTTTGAAGAAAAAAGGAAAAGCAAAGCAAGTTGATATGGACAAACTATGGACCTCAGTTGCGTCTGAAGCAAATGGATTTACTTTTGGAGGTACTATCCAAGGAGAAGATGATCTAGAGAGAGTTGGACAAGAGGCTGAAGTTGAAATCTCAAATGAAGGTCCAAGTGTTATTGAAAGTGAACCCATCCAAAGTCAACAACCTTCTCAAACTGAAGAAATGTGTCAGTTACAATCCCTGTTTGACTCATTGCAGCTAGGAGGAAATGAGGCATCTACATCAGAACTCAATCTTGTTCAAACTTCTACTGAGACTCAAGTCACATCTGAAGATGAATCTGTTGAGTTAAATTTGTCAAATCTAGAAGCAGAAGTGTGTGTACCTCCAGTTGTACAAAGTACCTCAAATGAAAGAAATCATCCTGCAAAGTACATTATTGGAGATCTACATGAAAGAGTTACCAGAAGTGCATCTGAAAAAGAAAATATCTGCCTGTATGCCTGTTTCCTATCCCAAGTTGAACCAAAGAACATCAATCAAGTTTTGAAGGACAATAGCTGGGTGGAAGCAATGCAGGAGGAATTAGCTCAGTTCAGAGACTTACATGTGTGTGACTTGGTGGACAAGCCCAGAGGAAGGTATGCAATTGGTACAAAATGGGTCTTCAGAAACAAGAAGGATGAAAGGGGGATAGTGATAAAGAACAAAGCTAGATTGGTAGCTCTAGGATGTTTACAAGAAGAAGGAGTAGATTTTGAAGAGGTATTTGCTCCTGTTGCAAGACTAGAGGCTATTAGGATTTTTCTAGCATATGCAGCATCAATGAACATTAAAGTCTATCAGCTTGATGTAAAATCTGCATTTCTGAATGGAAATATAGATGAAGAAGTGTATGTCACTCAACCTCCTGGATTTGAAGATCCAATTCATCCAAACAAAGTCTACAAGCTCAGCAAGGCATTGTATGGATTACATCAGGCACCAAGAGCCTGGTATGATGAGCTGTCTAACCATCTGTTAGAACATGGTTTCTGTAGAGCAGCCATAGACAAGACTTTGTTTTACAAAAGGAGAGGAAATGATCTGCTGCTGCAAGTATATGTGGATGATATCATTTTTGGGTCAACAAATGAACAAATGTGCAAAGAATTTGAGCAAGTGATGAAGTCCAAATACCAAATGAGTTCAATGGGAGAAATGAATTTCTTCCTTGGATTGCAAGTGCAACAGAAGCCAGATGGAATTTTCATTAATCAATCAAAATATGTTCAAGAGATTCTCACCAAGTTCAAGTGTCAAGACTTCAAGACAGTGTCAACACCAATGGACACACATGAGAAAATGGTACCTGATGAAAAGGGGGAGCCAGTTGATCAGCATGAATATAGGGCCAAGATAGGATCATTGATGTATCTTACAGCATCTAGGCTAGATATTATGTTTGCTGTGTGTGTTTGTGCAAGGTTTCAAGCTAATCCAAAGGTGTCACATATGCTAGCAGTGAAAAGAATATTCAGATACTTGAGAGGAAACCAGACCTGGGAATTTGGTATCCAAAGAACTCTTCCTTTGGTTTGATGGCTTACACTGACAGTGATTATGATGGATGCAACATGAGTCGAAAATCAATCTCAGGAGGATGTCAGTTTCTTGGAAACAGATTGGTGTCATGGCAATGCAAGAAGCAAACCACAGTGTCAATCTCTACTGCTGAAGCGGAGTACATTGCTGCATCTGCCTGTTGTGCACAGGTTCTGTGGATTCAAAACCAACTGCTGGATTATGGTCTGAATTTCTTACTCACACCTATTTTAATTGATAATACGGCTGCTATGTTCATTGTTAAGAATCCAGTTCAACATTCTAAAACTAAGCACATTGAAATTAGACATCATTTCATTAGGGATTGTCAGGAAAAAAGGGGTTTTAGAAATGAAGAGGGTAGATACATCTGATAATTTGGCTGATTTGTTCACCAAACCTTTAGATAAGACCAGATTTCATTTTCTGTTAAAATGTCTAGGAATGATTAATGCTGATGAAGTATGATTTAGGATGTGTGCTTAAGTGAGGTGCTTACTGATGATCCATGTTTCTCACTGTGAATGTTTGCATGATTGATAGTTGTGTTAATCTGAATTTTCTGTTTGCTTTCATCATGTGTGTGACTGTTTTGGGTGTCATAATCATGTTTGTGAATGTGTGTATGTCGAATTTTTGTTAAATCTGATATTTACAGCTGTTAGTACTTTGATCTGTGCTTGCATGATAAATTTTTATGATTCTAAGTACTTCGAGCATGAATCTGTGCTCGATGTTGTGCTTATTGCTCTTCGAGCACAAGCATAGGTTTCTCAAAGACAATTCTAACTCATTCGAGCACAGATGTCAGTTGCTCAGTTGCTCGAGCACAGACTTGCTTTGGAAAACTTTTCTAAGTATTCCGAGCATGGTTCTGTACTTATGGTGTGTCTGTTGTTCTTCGAGCACAAACAAACCATATTTCGAGCACAAATGATATGTTTTGATGTTCGAGCATGGACATGTACTATGGAAAATTTTCTAAGTATTTCTAGCACAAGTTTCTTGCTCGAGCACAATGTACAACTCTGTCGAGCACAAACTCTGTAATGATACATCTTAAGGTTGCCACAGACTTCCAAGTATGCCCGATGGATTTCTAAGCATGCTCCACTATATTGTGTGCTTTGCTGATTGAAATGTGTGATGTGAGTATTATGTGTGTGACACTTGTGAAGTGTCTGCTTGTCAAATGTGACTACAAGACTACTATTTTCAGAATCTAACCTTAAAAATGACCTATTAAATAAATGATTTTGAAAATGTAACATGTTTTATGATAAGCAACACTGTTTTGGTGATCAAACAAGAGAGATGATAATATTATCCAAGTTCATATTCAGAAATGAATATTGTTATTCAGGTGGAGATTGAATCTAACTAATATGGGAAATGATAGCATATTGTCTGATCACCTAACTCATGGATTATAGGCTTAAAAGATTTCAGTTCGATAAACTGACAATTTGTGTACCTTTTTTCCATGAGTGCAGTGATTTATGTGATATAAATACGATAATCATGCTAAGTTTGATGTGGTGATTCATTTGACAACTAAGGTATGTTTTCTTACATATCTCTCCGAATGATAGGTAGAAAGGCAATTATCCAATCATACACGAGCATGTTGATGCTTTGGTCTACCAAAAAAATAGTTTATTAAATTATGAGCAGCAACTAAATATCTATATATAAATATTAAAAGGAAATGAAGCAAATAAAAAAAAATATGATGAAAATCAAAATGAAATATGCTTCAAACTAATTTATGCTAAACAAATATATCATGACCTAAAGGGGCACTAAACGAACTACAAGAGTGGGGCATCCAAATAAGTCCTAAACACTCTGAATGAAAGGCATGTAAGTCCGGATGGCTTGTAAGTCCAACGTTCAACCTTATGGTCTGATAACTAAGTATCTTATTATTCAATAAACTGCTCGAAAAATTAAAATTTTTGACCAACGCATCAAGGGGTCGAAGTCAATTCGGGATGATTAGGAGAAAGCTAAATAAGCTTTGAGAAGAGATAAGGAACAACTAAAGTCTAAAATGTGACCATTCTAACTCAAGCAACTAATTGAACCTTAAATATATCACAAACGTCATGAGAATCATGCTAAGAATTTACACATACTGTCAGCCTGACTTAAATCATACTAAGGCTGAAAATGAAGTGGTGTAACAGTTATTGGACAATCTGATCCCATGTTGAGATCTTTCCAATGAAACGACATAAAATTTTAAACTGGATTTTGATCTCTTGTTCACCTCAAACCCAAGCTTGAGCAAAATGAATGATTTCATTAACTTGTAATCTTAATTATTGCAATGTTTGAGTGTGATTTTTTTCTTAACTTCTAGGCAAATGATTTTGACTTCACCATTGTTATCTGTGTTTGTTCTCAGTATTTTCGAGTATGATTTAGGAATTAGACTGTACTTCGAGCTTACTTTTGATGTGTTTTGTTCTCTTTGATCTTCGACCACGAAGAAATACTTTGTTATTTTACTAAGTATCTTCGAACATGAGTGCATGAGTAAGTATGATTTCAAGTCTACGAGCACAACTGAATGATAGGAACCATCTAAGTTTTTCGAGCAAGGTCTATGCTAGGTGTCTTAGTGAGCATGTGGAGAAGATTGTGTTAGAATTTCGAGATAGGGAAAGATGATTCTATTGCTAAGAAATTTTCGAGCACACTAGGGTACCAGTTTCTGTGCTCGAATGCGGGATTAGGTAAGATTTAGTTAAGGTTTTCGAGCACTGTACTTCGAGCACACAGAAATGCATCTCGAGCATAGGGAACTGATGATATATTTTTAAGTATACTCGAGCAAGCATTCTACCATGTCTTTGTGTACAGGGGGAGCAAGTTTTTATTTTGGCTGTATACTCGAGCAAGGGTGGTACATGTAAATTTGAAATTAAATGACAACTGTCGTGTGCTAGACGACAAACCAAGGTACTGTACCACCAAATCGTGAGGTATAAAAAGGAGACTTAGAAAGTTTTTCACACATATTTCTCTAATTAACCCTAGATGAAAACCCTCTTGCTCGTGCTATCTTCCCCTTGCTCGATGTTCTATTATTCGTTAATTTCTCTTTGATTAGCGCCATTAGCTCTGTTTCGACTTCGGTAAGACATCGATGTTCGATAATCGTCGCACCGATTTTGAAATTAGGGTTTCCAACTGAATAACTTGACTAATTGTTTACTTGTTTTGCAGGTACGCATATTACTACGGAACAGGTTAATTGAAGACACCATTCATCATCTATCTTTTCTCATATATTAGTTCTGCAACTTTGTGTACTGACAACTCTTCTTGTTCTTGCATAACTGATGGCCTTCAAATTTGAAAAAAGGCATAATATGTGTGCTCGATTGGAGATAGATGATAACAACCGTGAGTTGGAGCCAATTATTAACTTTTTGAGAAACTCCAATCTAAGGGTGGCTTTAACTACCGACCCCACAATATACAGAAATCATATTTCGGATTTTTGGGGTTCCGCAACACATGTCAATGACGTCAATGGGGAAAGAATTGAGGCATCGATACTAAATCATGACATTGATATAACAAAAGCCTCAATCAGAGTTGCACTGGAACTTAATGACAATTTTGAGGATCAGCCGTCCTACTCAGCCCCAAGGCGACTAAGAGTTTTTCAAGAGACTATGGGCTATCAGGGAGGCGTTAAGGAAGGACAGTTCCAAAAGGGAAGTTTTCCATTAATCTACAAATTTTTGATTCATCACGTAATCCAGTCCTTATCTCCTCGGAGAGGGACTTGGACCTTGTTGAGCAGAGAGCTTGGGACTCTCACAGTCGCCATTCTTTACCAGCAACCTTTTAATATTTCAAGACTTATTTTTCAAGGGATGATCTCCAATGCAGAGAAGAATGTTACTCAACGTTTTCTGATGTATCCAAGGTTTCTTCAAATCTTAATAAACAGAGCCTTACTAGACATTCAAAAGACAGGGTAGATTTTGAAGTTGCAGGACTCAAACATATGCAAACGTATGAAGGATGCTCAGAGTAACTTCATTGAGAATGATGACTGGGATGTACTCCCATGGTTAGTCGTACCTGCACTGGGTGCCATTGCTGTACCAAGGGCTCCTGGAAACAGTGATGAGGAAGTTGATGATGGTGATGACAATGATAATGAGGATGATGATGGTGCCGATGGAGGAGATGTGATGGTTATTGACAATGCTGCTGATGCACAGGTTGTAATTGGAGAGTCTGTGTATGAAATTGGACAAGAAGCTCATGAGCCAACTGATAATGCTGAGATTCGTTCTTCACCTGTCACAACTGAGCCAACTGAACAAGACATACCTATCCATCAACAAACTGAACCTACTCTCCCAACCCAAATCCCAGAACCATACAAACTTCCATCCCCTGAAACCACAGAATCTGAACCATTCTCTGAACCAGCTCCAAAACCTACTGCTGAAACCCCACAATCAAGTCCAAACCTTTATGATGTTGTGTGTGAAAATGCCAAACTGGAGTTTGAGAACATACTGCTAAGAGAGAAGAATGCCATTTTGGCTGCAAAGAACTCAGCTCTGGAAGCTGCACTGAAGGAGGCTTTATTGAAAATTCAAACTCTTGAGGGGCATTCTGAGGTTGAGAAGACCTCAGATGCACCAAAACAGGGGGAGAATTTTGATGTTGAAGAGGAGGTTGGACCATCTGATGCACTGAACATGATCAATCAGATCTATAATGATGAGTCAGAAGTTGAGGGGGAGAAAACTGAAGAAGATGAATCTGAAAAGGAAAAGTTGAAAAGGAAAGAAAAGGGAAAAGGGATTGCCCACACAGATGATGACTTACATCCTTTACCCAAGCATGCAGTTCAGTCTGATGATCTATTGTTTAAGGAAGATTTTATTGATAAAGACATGGCTGAAGCTGAATCTGTGAAAACTGCAATTAATCTAATGAATGAAGAGTTGGAGGCCCTTGAAAGGGAAGAAAGAGTGGAAGAAGAGGAGGAAATCCCTCAAGAAGTAATAGAAGCTCTGATTGATATGAAAGAGAGGGAGGATGAAGAACAGAGGAGATTAAGAGAAGCTGATGAAGCAATCAAGGCTACAATTGATGCACTGAAAGTAAATTTGAATGTTGATCAACAAGAACCTGAACAAGAAAAGGCTGCAGAGCTTTTGATCACTGAGCCTGAAGAGCTTGAAGTGAATGAAGATGAACTGGTACTGGGTCCTGTAACAAATGAAGAAGATGAAACAGTTGAGGTTTCAGCATTTACAATGGTCAAACTGGTGATAATGAAAGATATAACGCTCATACTGAACAACCCAGAAAAACATCACCCAGACATTGTAAAGGCAGCAAAGAAAGCACAACAGGATTACATCAATATGGGCAGAGAAAGGGAACAGAAAATGAAAGAACAAAATGACTTAAATGAGCCCATTATTGAAGAAGTTACTGAAAAACCTGTTGACACACACACAGTTGAAACTGAAAATGACGAATCTGAGTCTGTTGATGAAGAAATAATCCTAGAAGAACCAGAGGAAATACAACTCAAAAGAAAACCTTCATCTGAAATTGAGACACCAGAGTCCAAGAGAAAAAAATCAGTAAAGAAGATGGTATACAGGTTGAGGAGAGACAAGCTAGAAGAAAGAAGAAGAGCTCAATCCAAACAAAATGATGAACCAATGATTGAGGCTCTTCATAATCTTGAAGAAGTGGTGGACTTGGATGGTGAAAGTGAAGATGAAGAAGAACTGAAGGAAGCTGAAAAGACAAATGAAGATGTTGAATATTTGATCAGTTTGGGTTATGATCCTCTGTATGTTCAAAGACTATCAAAAGAGGATGTGGCAAAAGAAGGTGATGGTTGGGAGTTAGGAAAGGTAAAAGGGAAGTTTTGATAAAAGCTGGTCACAAGCCCGCTTTCCTGAACTTACAACCATTTGACAAGATTGATAGTTTGTACAAAAGGGCTCTCATGGAGAATCTATCTGACTATGTGAGAAAGGTGTCTGAAAGGAAGAAAGAGAAAGAAAAAGAATTCAAAGAATCAGACAGTAGCAGGAAAAGGACTGAAAGGAAACAAAAAGATGAAGAAGAATATGAGTCCTTAAAGTCAAAACACAAAGATATCAAATTCCTTCAGCCGTATGGCTACAGCTACAACTTCTTGATAAATCTCTCTCCTGAAGAACTGAAAAGAAGAATTCAACAAATTAAAGACTCTCACAAAGATCAAGAAAGTCGAGAAAAGTTTGAAAGAGAGTAGGAGTTAAAAATGAGATTACAGAAGGAAAGGGAGGAAAAAGAAAAGAAAGATCAAGAAGCAAAGAGGTGGTTTGAGGACCCTCAAAGGATGGAAATGTTAAAGAAAATTGTGATGGAGAAAGGGATATCAGAAGAACAGTTTCAGAACATGCCTCTTGCTGAGCTAATGGAAATATACCACAGAGAGCAGAGGATATATCTTGAAACACAAAGGAAACTGCAGGAAGACAGAAGGAGGGCAGAACAAGAAGTTCATGCATAAATGATGAATGTCCTCCACAAAAAGGGAGTAAAAATGTCAAGATTGTTAATGCAAACAGAAGATACAATAAAGAGATGGTATGTTGAAGAAGGTCTTGATAAGATTAAGAAAGTTGAAATGGGGAGCTCAAGCAGAACCCAGAGGTCAGAGAGTGTGAGGCCTGTGCAGCCAAGAAACTTGAATTTGCCCACACATCTCTATTTTGACAGAAGATCGAAGACCTTAAGGGTTGTGACTGAAGATGAAGCAGAACATCTCATCATCTTCAAAGATGATTTGAGAAACTTTACAACAAAACAATTGACCAAGATGGCTGAGCTGACTTTATATGACAATCAAGTAAGGAGTCAACCATCTGGTCAACTGAGGAATGATCTCTCAAAGTTTTTGAAGGAACAAGCAGAAAAGGGATTCCCATTTCTGCAGCAGAAGAAGAGAGAGATCAGGAGCCAAGTAGAAAAGGAGAAGAGGAGGAAGAGAATCAGTGAAGTTCACATATCTGAGCTTTCCCTCTCTGAATCAAAGAAACAAAGAACTCTAGCAAGCAGCTCTCATCAGAAAAGGAAAACCTTAAAAGAGTGCTTGGCTACGAGAGAAGTGATGAAGGAACCCAACTCAAGAGTGCAACAATTTGGAAGAATCACATACATAACGTACAATCAAAATGATGATTCGACCACTTTGAGAAATGAGTCAGGGATACCAATTGCAGTCATAAGGGAGGATGGAGATCTGCATTATATGCATCCACAAGACTTACAAGATTTAATTAGTGCAAGATTTCCAAGTGATGCCTCTGACTCCTTAGAACTTGACATGCTGAAGCAAAGAGCTGCATATGTGAAGAAACTAAAAGAAAGGGCTGAAGCCAAGAATAGAGGAAGAAGATAACAGAATGGAGCTAATAGATGATTGATTTTTATTTCTGTTTATCTTTGTATTTTGTTTGAGTTGTAAAAATTTAGTTTTTTTAATGCCCATGTGGCAGAATTCCAATTATGTAATGAAATGACATGTTATTAAATGATTTATCTAGAAATCTGATACATGTGTAACTCTATGCAGGTATGTTTTGGTGCATCTGAGCTTGTTCCAATCTAGGGGGAGATTGTTGGGTAGGATTTCTTAAGGAAGATTGGAATCTTCTCAACCTCCTCAGAAACGGCTAAGTATGGAATACGAGCAAGCCCAGACGATCGAGCATGATTTTTACTACTTCGAGCAAGGTTCTGAATCTTAAATGGTTGATTCTTCTAAGTGTTGAAGGCTTCGAGCAAGCTACACTTCAACGAGCAAGGGTATTCTTCTATCGAGCATGGATTGTCAATCAAGCAAACAGCTTGATCATACAAGTTCCAGCCAAGTGTTACAAGCACAGGATGATCGAGCACATGGGGACGAGCATGGATGCAATAAGAGGATGTCACGTGAATCAAAGCAAAGACTTCGAGCACAGTTCAGTTACCGAGCAAGATTTACATCCGAGCATGATAAAGATTGCTGAATAAGAAAAGCTGAAGACATCAAGAAGAATGAGCTTGCTCGATGGACTTATTCGAGCAAAGTTTGAACAAGTCAAGAGGAATGAAGCTTACTCGAAGAGAATATGTATTCTCCGAAAGAGAATATATTCTAAGTAAAGTATGCTCGAGGACACTCTCCGAGCACACCTTGTATAGGAAGCTTGCTCGAGCAAGGTATATACCTTGCTCGAGGTCTGAAACACTTGTATTAGATTTATCTTTCATTGTGTAATGTCTAGGACGTATATATGGAATGTTAGGGTCTATATATAGACATCCTAGGGTAAGACTAGGAGACGGTTTTTGGCACGCATACTGACAATCTTTGCAGACGAATATCAAAAGCCGCCGTCACACAAAACCCTAGACATTCCATTCACTGTATCATTGACGTATCATTTAATATAGTGAATCTTTGTCGTTGAAATAGTCTTTACCGGTTATCATTTATTGTTTTGTGTTTGATAATTCTCCACAAGCTTTCATTCTCAATCATTGAATATCCTGATTCCGCCGGGATACTCAATCGATCTTTGAGTAATTAAGTCGGTGTGTTCTTGTCAAACCTTTGCTAAGGTTGCACCCGAAAGACGGTCCTGACAAAAAGGAACTCGAGCTCATCACAAAAGATCTATCGCATCTAGATCTTGTGTCGCGGGCGGTGATGGAAAAAAGAAGAGCAAAGATATTGGCTAAATATGCAAACGATGACGACGACGACGAACATTAGTTATATTTTTATTTGTAGGATTTTTATTTTTATTTGTAGGGTTTTTATTTTTATTTGTATGTTTTTTATTTTTATTTGTATTTGTTTTTTTGTTTTATAAAAAAAATAAAATAAAATAAAAAAGGTTGGGTTTCGAAGCCCCCTCACCATAGAGAGGCATTATGCCTTGGGGCTTCGATGTCCCCAGTGCCTACGTGACGCTGACATGATATTGTGGAGGGGCTTCGAAGCCCTCCACCATAGCACGCAGCCTGATGGAAGGAGGTTGGTTAAGGGGTTAATTGATGATTGGTTAATCATGATTCAGTTACTATTTATATATTTTGTGCACCTCTAAATATAGTCTTATTTCTAATTTTTAATATAAATCCACAGCCTAATTTTATGTAAGCCCATTTTAATTCGATTAGCCCATTTTTGTTTTTTAATGTTGTTTGAAATACTCATTTTATACTTTAATAATATATATATATATATATATATATATATATATATATATATATATATTACTATATATAATAGAGATAAGAAAGAGAAAACAGAGATATTGAAAATTAAGAGTTTTACAAATATTATAGCTTATGGTACAACTCATAGCTTTGTAAACCCCACGGACCATTGTAGCGGCGCGGCTTTACCATTTTAAAATTAAAATACTTGTCCAAACAATTTGAAGCATCTCAGCCGCCATTCTCCTGTAATCATGAGTCCGCTCGATTCTTAGGTCTAGACGTCAGGATTTCACTCGATTCATCTTCAATGCTCGATTCTTAGGTAATTCGTTACTTACTTTGATGTTCTAGGATTTTATTTCATCTCTGTTTACGTCATACGTTGATACTTTTTACGTTTGAGATTGTCTCTAATTAAGTTTTGTGTTGTTGGATACTTGATTTCTGGTTTACCAAATGCAAGCGAATATCTTTGCTCTATTCATCTGATTCAGTAACAGGTTCAATTCCGAGGAAGCTATAAATGGCATGCCTGCTAAATTACTAAACCCTAAAAAGGGAGACAACTCCACTGTTTAAATATCTAAAATCATGTGAAAACGGTGACTCTATGTATGTTTTTGTTAATTTGATATTGCCCTAGCAGTTTTAACTTTTGTTCCTCTTATTTGTTTGTGTAATTTTGTTAACTGCCGATTGAAAAGCACTCATGTGTCATCACTAATTTGTTGAATTTGTAAAATGCTACATTTCTTTAGGAATTTGAAAAATTAGATTGATATCTAGGAGGCTGTATGCATGAAACTTATCTTTTGGACCGTTCAACCCATTTAATCAGTTTTCTTTTATCTAGAATTTTTTTATCATATTAATGAATAACACAAATATTGTGAAACTTCTTAATAGTAGCCATATTAGTGTCAGATTGGATATTAATGCAAAATGTGCCACTTTGTTTTTTTTCGTTTTTGATATATTTTGTGGATTTTAATGTCTTTGTATATGATATTTGTGATTTGTGAAGTACAGAAGTGAATATGATCATGCATGCTACTGTGAACAAATCCACCCCAACGAACCGAGCTGGAAAGAATGCAAATAGTGTGATACTTGTTAAGGTAATTTTGTACCAAATTAATTATTTAAATTTCTAAACAGTAAACACTAAATGCTATTTTAATAACCAATTTACATAAATTTTCAATTTTAATCACCATTTTTTCATTGCAGCCTGTTCATTATTGGTGTGCTGTTTCAAAATATCTTCACGAATGCCTTGATTTGGGAGGATTATTGTGTGCAAGAGCACATCCCTTCAAATAGGTATCAAATAATTCAATATAACTAAGAATGATCTCTTGATTAATTAATAATTATTAATAATCATTGCAAGGTAGTGATTACATCGAAACAAAAGGCAAGCGGGCAACAAGCTACGTTGCTACCCCTAAAGTGAGCCACTATGAATAAGGTTGAAAAAGGTGCAAAGGTGCCTATTATGTGTTGGTTATTTGTTAACGGCTAAACGCAGGCTATGTTTTAATTTTAGTGTTCTTTTGGAGCTTTTAGTGCGAGCGAGCCGGAGTCTTCTAGAGGCTGTTATGATGATCATCCTTGAAGCATGGCAAAGCATGACATTCATCTAATTTATCATCTTGGGTTAGATGTTATAATGACACTGTTCATTTATTTTTTTTATTATAGTTTTTAGGTTTTCAATTATGTTTTTTGTTAACTTGTAGATCTGACAGATTCGTGATGAAGATGAGGAGATTAAGGCACATGGTTCTAAGTTTCTAACTATCAATTGAGATGATGAGGTGTTTTAGGAAAGCGAATGTTGACAATAACATTGTGGGATGGTGAGTTCATATGCATTATTAAATTCATGCAAAATGAGTTGTGTATATTTTGCTATAAATAATGTTCGTGAATACACCTTGATATGGGTGTCGGATTATGCTGGCTATACGATGGCTGCTGTCGGGCAGTAATGATTTAGAGGAGGAAAAGTGAATTTACAAAAAAAAAATGTGCAGAATATTCACGTATGCATTGGAAAAGTGTGAATTTGCATACATGATGCGATCGCATAGTGCATCACGCATTGGATTTTTAGAGAAAATGCATCTAGGTGCATCACAGAGATATACCGGTATTCAAGTTTGAAGCAACACATTTGACATCTGTATTATTTTTGTGTTTGTTTTTTACTTTCTCTATATCTTTTTGTATTGCAGTTACATGGATTTTCTTTTGGATTTGTTGAGTTTGAGGTCCCTGAAGCAGTTCAAAAGGCAATCGAGGTATGTGCAGTGTTAGTTATTTCACTTTTCATTTTTTAATGCAGAAATAAATTCACCTGCTGTATTCTTTCTTTCTTTCTAATTATTACACTACCTGTAATTGTGGATGTTTGGTTTGAATTACAACGTAATTATTAGATCATTTATTGATGGTTATAACGTGTGCATTTTTGCATACAGACCTAAAGGGTCTGTGAATGATAATATTTTAATCAGATGATGTACGACTGGTATAAGTAAGAATTTTATTAAATTAAATGATTTTTTTTGTAAATATTATTATAAATTGTGTTTTGTTTGTACTAGTGGTGAACTATTGTGAATATAATTATTATTAGGTTGGGTTTAATGTTTTACAATCATGCATGATGCATACTTATTATTAGGTTGGGTTTAATGTTTTTCCTGATGTGCTAGATGTTTGTATGATGGTTCAAGCTCAGGTTTTGAGGGTGCTTCATTGATTATGGGCTGGCCGACACCTTTCAGTGACAGCGGGCGATGCTGGTTTTATTCGTCTGTGGGATACAACTGGTCGTTGCCCAAAGGTTTGTTTTATTAAACTAATATTCATGCCAATTTTTAATTCAATTTTTGCAAGGTTGATCAAGTGACAGCTATTGTTTAACGTATATACTAAGTTGATTAACGGATACAAAGTTGCATGGGAAGCAAACCAAAACGCTTTGTGTTGCATGTTCTATAATAAGTTGAGGCTTGTATGTTTCACAAAGTTTTCATTTTCATATTTTTCATTCATGTGCTAATTGTAGGAACGAGTTCAGATGGTTTTGTAAGAATATAAGCGTATTTGTGTTTGTCTGTGACAAAAATAAACGTGCTCTTGTTTGTTTGTTAATAAAATGAAGTTGTTCGTTTGTTAGTTATAAAATGAACGTGCTCGTTCATCAGGAAAATGAGTGTTCGTGTCCGTTTGTTTAAGTCTAACCAAACGCTAATTTAATTATTTGATTCAATTGTTTACCAATTTAATTTATACAATGGAAATGTTTAATTTGATTTCTCTGGTTTCGTGTTTAGGAAAAGAATAAAGGACGAAACAAGATTGGCATAAGAGATACAAGAACATGAAGATTTGAGCAAAAGGGAGTTCAAGGGGCTAATGAAAGCTGATGCTACATCTTTTGCAATATTTGGTGACAGTGTGTTCCTACAAGCAAAAGCCAATGTCTAAGGTAACAGCAAGATTTTTCTTAAATTTTGTAAATATTTTTGAATTTGACAGGGGTATTTGTATGTAGATGCTATTGTGTTATTTCATAGTCTAATCAAGGGCTTGCGAGTACCCATTTTGACGCTCTCAAGCCATGTTCGTCCCACTTCCCATTCAACAACCATACTTCGTCATCAAAATGATAGGTCACTCGATAACTTGTGTATGGTTGTCTTGGAAAAACTGTGAAAAGATTGATGCACAAAAACTATAGTAGATGGTTTTTTTTTCCGTATAAAACCGTTAGACGTCAAAGTGTATTATTTGGAAAACTTGGCATGTATTTTTGTAATTCATAAAGCTTAATCACATTTTTCTAAGTTTTGACTTTTATCATCTTTTATTTGAAAGTTTCATTTGCTAGATTGGAAAGGGGGATTGGATCGTTGAGGATTGTGTTTAATTTGAAACAACAAATTATGCCTACTTTGGAACAATGGATTCATTGGGTTGTGTATTTTGCTTTTTATTTATTTTTGAAACTGTTTCCCTGGTTTTTCGATTGAAAACACGGATGGTTTGTGAATTTATATGGATTTCTGATGGCAGTTTACTCTGAAATCAATCTTTCATTCATGTACATGCCAGCTTATAAAAGTTGTTCGATTACAATTGCTTGATATGAAGTTTAAACAAAACTCCATTTTATTTCATGATTTCAAGATATGTCAAATAAAGTTTTTCGTACAACTGAGCACTATACAATACATCATGAGAATAAATAAACAAATGGAAACGAGTACCATGTTGCTAATTGTACAAGTCGCAGCATCGCGCGGGTTTCCTACTAGTATATATATATATATATATATATATAGGATCAGGATCATGTGAGAACTTTTTGAGAATTGAGAACTATGAGAACCATTTTGGATCACAAAAAAACCCAAAAATAAAAAAAATCATAAAACAAAAAAACACAAAAATAAAAAAAGTAAAAAACCCAAAGTTCTTATTTATTATCCCGGTTTCTAAAAAAAAACAAAACAAAAAAAAAACGTAAAAAAAATTCTCGGTTTAGCTAAATTATACATATACATATATGTATACTATGTACATATATGTACACACATGTTTTTTTTCTATACACATATGTATAATTTAAGGTAAATGATAATGTACATATGTGTACATTACATAACTAGAAATTAAATGAAAGTATACATATGTGTATAGGTATAATACGAATTAAGAAGAAAAAAAAATCAGTTTTTTTTATTATACATATATGTATAATATGTACACACATGTTTTTTCCTATACACATATATATAATTTAAGGTAAATGATAATGTACATATGTGTATATTACGTAACTAGAGATTAAATGAAAGTATACATATGTGTATAGGTATAATACGAATTAAAAAGAAAAAAAAATTCGGTTTTTTTTTTCTAATGAAACCGGAATGAAATATAAGAATTTTGGTTTTTTTACTTTTTTAAAATTTTCGGTTTTGTTTGTTTTATAATTTTTTTACTATTTTTTAGAGGGTTTTTTTAGTGGTCCAAAATGGTTCTCAAAGTTCTCAATTTGACAATCATTCTCTTAGGATCCTTACCATATATATATATATATATATATATATATATATATATATATATATATATATATATATATATATATATATATATATGAGAAGTATAGTTTGAAGACCCTCTTGAGTTGAGAAAACTCGTGAAAACCCTATGTAACATCGTTTTTTTTTGTTACATGTAATATATGTTGTAACATTTAATACAAAACATCGAAAACATAAAAAAAATGTTTACTATTTTTTTTATATTTTTTTAGTAATTTTTATATATGTTTTCAAGAGAGAGAAAATGTAAATAAACTTTTACATTTTTTATTAACTTTAATTGTGGACCACAAGATTTAATCGTTAATTAAAAACATGTGGTTGAGAATGAGTTTCTAAAGTTTTTATAACTCAAATGATGAACGGGTTGAATACCAGAAAAAGAACCCGGGAGAATGGCAAGATAGAAGGAAGTATGTAACGTGCTACAACTGTGATAAGATTGGGCACTACTCGAATGAATGTAATGAGCCAAGCAAAGTGAAAGAAGAAGTGAATTTGACAAAGAAAGAAGATGATGTTGATCCTTTTTTGTTCATGGCAGTTTGTTCAATAAAGAAAGTAAGTTTGAATGAAGAGAGGGTTATCCCTAGTGTGTTTGAAAATGATGAAAAGAATGAAGGAACGTGGTACTTAGACAATGGTGCAAGTCATCATATGTCAGGAAAGAAAGAGCTTTTTACCACCTTAGATTAACGATTTTCGGGTCAAGTGAAGTTTGGTGATGGGTCCGAGATTGAAATAAAAGGTAGAGATAATGTGACTGTGGTAAGTAAAACTGGTGAAAAGAAAACGTTTTGTGATGTTTTCTATATGCCTAAGTTGAAGACCAATCTTCTTAGCTTGGGTAAGTTGGATGAAGAAGGATGTAAGATTGAAATAGCTAATGGGATATTAAGTCTATATGATCAAAAAAAGAGATTGTTGATGAAGGTTCAGAGAAATCTGAATAGGACGTATAACATCAAGCTTCAGGTATGTTGTAATCCTAATAACTTTGAAGTTGAAAAGAAAGAAAGTTATGATGTGAAACCGATTATGAAAGTGAAGGATATTCGGTTTGGAACGATTCCAAATGATTTGTTTGGAGTTCATGAAAATATTTGTCAAGAACAAGTTGACGAGAAGAAGCGAGTTGAGAAGGAAAATAACCAATATGGATTCAAAGTTAAGCACGAAAGAAACGAATGCTAAGTTTGAGGAATTGGTGAAGCAAGTATGTTATAGTCAGCTGAAAAGAAGGAATAAAAGCGAGAAGATGCACAATTCAAGATTAAGGAGGTGAATAAAGAATTAATCTTGATTTGTTAAGTGATTAAAGTTCAGGGTTTGTTTTGTCAAGTTTGATATTAATATTTGTTTAAGTACGGTAAGAATATTATGGATTATTCTAGAATAAGTTTTACTTGTTTCCTAAGTTAGGTTTGGCTTGAAGAGCAAGTTTAGTAGGTCTATAAATAGGGTCGAGATTATTAGTTTTATTTGAGTGAGTCAAGAAATCTCTTCTCCATGTAAGTTTGTTATGTTCGTGAAGTTCGTTTGATAAGTTTGTTTTGTTATATGAAAAGAGTCAAGGGTTGTCACCCCAAATATCTTGTGTTTGTTTGTTTGATCTGATTGTTTAATCCGTCTGGGCCAACAAAGTGGGCATATCAATCTTGATGCAGGAAAATGACGTTACATATCTAAAACCATTTATTATTGCTATTTATTTCTGGTAAATGCCGATGTCTTTCTTTTCTTAAAAAATATAAGTATCAAGAATCTATGTCATAACTCGAAAAGTTTTCTTAAAAACTAGTCAAATAGTTAACTTCTTTTTCAAACGATTAAATACTACACTCTATAAGAATTGAACATTTGACCTCTTATTCTACACCATAACAACCTTCAAATGGTCAACTAGAACGAGAATAACAAGATCTGAAAATAGGTAAATGAGCATCAGAAGATGTGCCATCATAACGACCAAACATCTTATTCAAAGTAAATCCTCTATTAAACTAGAATCAAGGGTAAAACGGTCAATTCAACAAAATACCCAATCTAAATACACCACGATATCTAATGAAAACAAAAACAAAAATGTTGGAATGAGATCAAATATAATATAGAACATGTGTTCACTCTTTTACAAGAATCAAATAATGTTACATTACATGTGTGGATCTACTAACATAGGAATCACAAATGTTAACCTTAGTTTCAATAACTTCACTCCCAAGAATTGTAAGCTCGCTCACTCATACCCGAGCTTACTATATAAACTGTCACTAATATTGTTTCCACTTTGCTTGTTAGATCTAATAAAAATGATTTAGAAAAAAAAAGGAAAAAAAAAAAAACTAGTATACAAACAAATAACCTCCAAAATCTGTAGAGAGATGTTCTAATGACTTATCTGAGTGCGGCCCGTTTATGGGATCTATACTATATCAACATGGAGTTAGGAAACGACTATAACTACATAATATGATTCTAATATGGATTTATAAGGAAGGATTAATGGTGAAGATCTTCATAGGCGATAGGAATGAGTAACTTATCTTGAATAATAACCTCGTGATCTTTTCATATACACGTGACTCCAAAGCAATTGCAAGTTCAAACAAGAATTACAATCGGCTTTTTTGCTATTCACTTCCACTGCTGTATCGCCCGTCTGTCAATGTTAATATGATTTATAAAGTCAATAATTTAAAAAATAATCTAACCTTTTTGACCTGTTTTATTTTGTAGTTGAATCTTTTAGCTTACCCCAATTGACCCGTTAAAGATGTAAGGTATTCCAAATGGATCCAATTGTATATAAATGGGTTGAGCGCATAGTTTTGTAGTTAAAATTTTTAGCGGTTTAAAAAATAAGATATTCCAAATCGACCCAATTACAAATGGGCTTCTTTTGTAGTTAAAAGTTTAAACTTTTACCTTACCCCAGTTGACCCATTAAACATACAAGATATCCCAAATGGACCCGTTTGTGTATAAACGGGTTGACATTTTCTTTTGTAGTTAGATCTTTTAGCTTAACCTAGTTGACGCATTAAAGATATACCAAATCGGCCCATTTGTATATAAATTTGCTTGATTGCTTCTTCTGTAGTTAAATCTTTTAGCATAACCCAGTTGACCCATTAAAGATATGATATATACCATAGTAATAAAAAACGCTGCGCCTAGCCGCCTAGGCAACATTTTAGGGCGAGGCGCAATTACAGCGCTTAGGTTGACTAAAGGCGGATTTTTAGGAATAAAAACGGCAAGTGCATATTTTTTTTAATTTTTTTCTGTTAACCTTGATTTTATGTGATTATTATATGATTAATAGTTGAACAACCCAAAATATATGGGATTAACATAATTAAGTGTTAGTGTCTATCTTTGGCATTAAGTTTTTATTATCACAACTACAGAGCAGCCAGTCTCTACCGGAAGAACAGTTTAGCAATATATATATATATATATATATATATATATATATATATATTTGTTTCAGAATATGAGGTTATTAGTCAACTTGTTAATGGTTTTCTGTTTTATTTTATGTTTTCGATTATGAGATTAGTAAAACTCTGTTTGTTTTATTTTTTGTTTTCGATTATGAGGTTAGTAATAGACTGTTTTGTTAGTTTAGTCCAGCTTGTTAATGGTTTTCTGTTTTGTTATTATGATTTTTTTTGCTTTTGAGTATGAACAATTTGGTTATTTTGGATTTTCATATGATTTTGGAAACTATGGTTGAGGATTATGCTTTTGAATTGTTTTGGTATTTGAATAAAGTATTGTTTGCCATTATAAATTTTGTTTGTGATTTTTTTTATTTAAGTGCGCTTTTTTTGTCTCAGGCCCACGCTTTTTTTGCGCCTTGCGCCTAGCGCCTGGGAGAGGCACGTTCGCCTTGTGTGCACCTATCGCTTTTAATAACTATGATATATACCAAATAATAGGCCGATTTGTATATAGATGGGCTGGCCGCTGGCCATTTTCTTTTGTAGTTACATCTTTTAGTTTAATACCAGTTGATCTGTTAAAAATACAAGACATTTCAAATCGGCCCATTTGTATATAAAAATGCAGACATTGGAATGTGAGAAACATAATTGAATTTAAAACATGTTAGAAGAATAATCATACTTCTAGAATGAGTTTTTCCTTCCATGGCTTCCTTTTTCTCTTGACAAGTTATGCAAAGAAATGGGCCGTCCCATGGTCTTGAATTTCGTGAATTGCACGATGAACCCGAGTGTACCGATATACCCTCACCGGGCTTCATTTCAACTTGACACACAGCGCATGTGAACAATTTGAACATGTTGCAAAGCGGGTATTTTGTATCTAACCTGCAACCCGATATAAAATAACAAAAAGGTAGATACAGAATGGTTAAGGTAATAATCTAATTTTCTTACCAAAAAAAAAAAAAGATTTTGAAGGTTGTATGAGGGCCTCTAAATGAACCGAACGTTCAGTGAACCGTTCAATGGAGAGTTCGTTAACTTAATAACTGAACAAACATGAACAAAACTGTTTGTTCATTTAGTTAAACGAACGTTTTTTACATTAAGTCCGTGAACGTTCCCATTTAAATCCGTTTAAGTTCCATTAGTTTGCATTCATTTATATCTGTCAGTTTACGTTAGTTTAAGTTCATTCAATTACATACATTAATATCTGCGTTTAACTTTTTTTAGATTCATTCCAATTTACTCTAATTTTAAGGCCCAGCACATTGTTGTTCACGCTTACTTTCCATTGGTTTTAGCTCAGTTATATTCGTTCATCTATGTTCAGTTATGTTCGTTCGTGAACTGTTCATTTATACTGTTAATGAACAAACATAAACGAACACGCTCATTTTCTTAATGAACTAAACATGAAGTCATGAACAAGAAACCAACATTCGTTTAATTCTTCGTTTTTTATTGGTTGTTAGATTAAAGTTAAATGAACGAAGACGAACCTTTCAGAAAGCCTAGCAGATCCTTCTTCCACAAGCTCCTCCACCACATCGGGAACAAGATATTCTTCAATTTGAGATGTTGACTCGGTGCTCTTTTTTCTAAACATGGCTTTGACTTTAAATACTCCTTTTCTCTTTGGTTGAACTACGGGTGGATTTATCTTTTCTGCAGGTAGAATATCAACCACCACGCAGGTTGTATCATCTCTTAATCCTTTCGGTTGAACCGCTTCCTGTTAATAATATTCAAAGATTAAAACTTGATGTTTATACGAATTAGGAAGTGTGAAATGTTAATTCGAAAATTATGGGTTTCCTTACTTTGACTATTTGTCCAGCGGCTGCATCTGGCGGCAGTCCACGACTGCACTCTAGAGCCGCTTCTGCTGATAAGGCATCCCAGACACCATCACTTGCAATAATAAGTCTTCTGCCCGCAGAGGAAAGCTGGCATGTTACATGTAAATGGGTTGGTTTGGATTTTGTTTTATCTCAAACAGGTTGAATTAATTTTTTAGCTAAAAAATGGAATAGATCAAACGAGTCGAATTAACATTTAGCTAAAAAGGGAGTGGCCAGTGTAATAGAGTCAAGCTGCTCGTGAGCTAATCAAGATCGGCTCGCTAAAATCTCGAATCAAGCCAAGCTTAAACGAGTTTGAACCTGATAATAAGCCTGTTTCATAAACGAGCCTGAGCTCAAGCTTTTCTTATCGAGCTCGAGTTCGCTTGCAAGCCTAAACGAGCTTATTATCTATAGTTTTTATTTAATATATTAAAGATATTTTTACAGAATCTTATTATATATAAAATTATAATGTAATTAAATAAAGAATATACGAAAATTTTTAACTAACAACATATATACAAATAACTAAAAATGTGTACATATAAACAAATATAAAAAAAAAAAAGAAGACAAAACAGGTTCAAGCTTGAAAAACTACTCACAATCCAAACTCGAGCTTTAGAAATATAGCTCGAAATGTGCCAAGCTCGGGCTTGGCTAGGCTCATTTACACCCCTAGGAATTGGTCAAATGGATCGAATTAAAATTTAAGCTAAAGATAGAACGGGTCAAACAGGTCGAATTAAAATTTTAGCTAAAAATGAAATTAGGCAAACGGGTTGAATCAAACTTTAGCTAAAGAGAATAGGTCAAACAGGTCACTTCAAACTTTAGCTAAAGAGAATGGGCCAAACGGGTCGAATCAATTTTGACTAAAAGAGAATGGGTCAAACAGGTTGAAAGTCATCCAAAATGTACTTTTAATGCATACAACTTCATAAATTGTTGTATATAACTGTAATAATGCTGTTTTTGTTCACATACCTAATGCATTTATTATTTATTTGGAAACAGACCAAAATGGTTTCTGGATTCCATCTTGCCAACACTATAGCAAATCATGTCGTTGCATTATATGATCAGAAACGGGATATAATAGGGCACTAAAACATTAATAATATCAGGATTCCGTCTACAGTTTATTTTTGGAGAGTGTTGGCTTGAAACAATTAGTAATTATAACAAATAATCATAAATACAATTTGAAAAAATAACTGACCTTTACTTGCTTAACATAAGGAATAGGAACTATGAACTCTCCGACATCTAGATCTCCAATTGATCTTGAAAGACACAAGCCACCTGGCCAACATCTCAAAGGACCAATCTGCACACAACGTGTTAAGTTATTCTAAAACGCGTTTTTACTTTTAGTAAATATCTATCATGATATGAATATACTCTTTCATGCTTATTTGTCTGAATTGCTAAAAGTTCATTAATTACATGACTCACTATTGGACACGTAATGTTTATTGACAATATGCTTGTGTCTTTATGTTTTTCATAGGTTAATCAATGGCCAACGATAAATAAAGGTATTAGGCATCATGAAACTAGAGAGCAAGAAAGTCATAAAGCGCATAAACAGTGACATTTTCTATGCGTGTTAAGAACATTATTGTCCCCTGTTGGGATGCACTAATTACTATTAGACCTGTTAAACCAGTTGGGACATTTATTCTTATGTTTTGATATAGAAAATCATAATTTTGTTATAACACACCTGAGTACCACCACCAGTATTCAGCCGACCCACCTCACCACCACTTGCAGTGACACGTTCCGTCCTGCCAAATTAGAACCAAACAATTATAATGTGTTTAAAGCAAGCACACACAAGTTCAAAAAAATAACATATCCTAAAAGCATACATATATAGAATCTCATATTTTGCATATGTATACTTACTCTTCTTCATTGTCCTCAAATCTATGATCTGCTGATAGATAATATAAGCTCCCATCCGCAGATTCAAGTATACAGCGGGAATCACCAACCGATGCCACAGTAACTATGAATCCTTCAATAATTACAAATGTGACAGTTGTTCCCGACAGTTGGCCTGCAAACATAACCACATATGCATGTTATACGACAAGCACACTGAACACGCATAATATGCGAAAATACGTATACCAAAAGATAAGCTTTCCAGGAAAACTCAAAAGCATTAACAAAGATACGGTTAAGATTGTAACTAATGATTGCCATTAACAGAGATTTGGTCTACTATCCTTAATTACTCGATAAGTAGGATTTAGAAGGGTTTTTTTATTGTAAAACGGGGATCATACACGTACACAAGATACGCATAAATTGACAAATTGCATGCCAGATTCCACCACTAATACAAAACTAGTCACTACCGCCGTTGTTATAAAAATCGCTATGCGTTAGTCTGGCAGTGGGGTACCGACTAATGATTAATAGGAATTAATAAGATTGAAACTTTTATTTGAAAATTTTCAAATACACAGACACACATCGAACCCACGTGAGATCATTTTGCATTTGAACCCTTGTTCGATCATCTTCATAGAGCTGCAGCAGAGCCATTATGACCATCAAGAATCTGCAATCCAATAAATTGATTAACAAAATCAGAAAACAGAGAATGTAACGCAATTAAATACTCCGAAGACGGAATAAAAAAAAGGACTTTTAGTCTGGCGACAGACATTCAGTTTTTTAGAAGATTTTAATCATTTTGTTAAAACATAATGGAGATGATACGCTGACTTAAATTGGTGTTACTTGTATGTAACTACAAAATAAAAAAAATTAATAAGGTTACGACTATACGTTATCCAAGTTAACGATTTTGGTGATAAATAGGATAGGTTATCATTAATGAGGCCATGTTGTTACCACAAATTGGTTCGATGAAATAGGAACATGTCGATAGGGGTGTATTGTTTGTAGGCTGTCATGTCATGATACTGACGTGTAGATCTTATCTCGTGTGTTTTCTTTATGAGATCCAACCACTAAGATATGCTTGCGTAACATTCATGTGATGCCGAGGTAACATCCCTCGATTTTCTCAAAGTTGAAAGGTTTCAAGTTGAAATCAGTTTGAATTTAAATGAGTTATCATATGATAACAATACTCCGTTTTTAGCTTTCCGGGAATCTTTTTTTTATCCTGAAAATGAAATATGTGGAGAATTAGGATCATTTTAGAGGACGAGTATGTAAGGATCTTTTATTTCCAGTACTTTAGTCTCGGTACTTGGTCTTGAATTATCATTGCAAATCTAGAAAACCTGTATGAGAGTAAAATATTATGAATCATCATCCGTCAAGTTATTATGCACATATGATAAGATCTACATACGAGAGAGGAAGAGATGAACAACTTTAAAGAGACGGCCATCGTTTAAGTAAACTTTAGGAAGTCAAACCCATTAGATCAAAACAGATATGATCAAGGTACATAATACTCTAGAGGGTTATACATGGAAAAGGTGTAGAAATGTTGAATTTCGAATGTAGAGATCAAAGACTTTAAATGTTTAAACCGAAGGACTTGAAATAAAAATAGAATATTATTAGGGTAATAAAGAGTGGGACATCCCATTTTTTATGTGTTGGATTTGTGTCTCTCTCCCAATCATCGCCGCGAGTTCCGACTTCAGTTTGCATGTTATACACTATCATTGATTGTTTATGAATCCATTTTTTTAATTGACGTGATTTTTAAGTCTACATATCATTAAATTGAAACTCTATATCTCCCAACTCACACTTGCAGCATTTATACATTTATTGCAAATAACAAACCTGGTGTAAATCTAATACTGTTGCACAAAACAAAAACAAAACACAAATTTTACTTTCTTTTATTAAAACGGCTTGTGTTAGGTCATGCATTTTCTAATTTGGAGAACTCTATTGGCTCACTCTGGTCAAACTATGTTGTCTTAATCGGGCTCACGCTAACTTCATATTTTGGCTTGGGCGTTCTCCCGGAAAACCATACCCCTGGCTGCCACTTTGACAATCATTGTGTCACCACAAGAGCAGAACTCTCTGGTGTAACATACGGTGAGATGAAAACCCGGATGAGCTTGGGATTCGAACTAACAACCCCACAAGGCCTAGCTAAAATCCTTCATTGCAATACTTAATATTCACCCAAAGTGCCACAAGTGAAGATCGAGCTTGAGTCTTTATTGAAGAACCTAAGTCTTCTACCACTAGGTCACAACTGGATATTTAATTATGTTTTAAATATTATTGTTATATATATATATAGGGGAGATTTCAAATGAGAACCCCTTTGAGTTTTAAGAACTCGAAAGAACTCAGTGTAACGATTTTTTTTTCGAACTTTTTTTACACATACGTAATATATGTAAGTTACATACACGTAAAAAAATTACAGAATTTTTTAAGCGCCGAGTCGACTTATTACACATGTGTAACGGACGTAAAAGTTAGTGTAATCACTTACAACTTTATTCTATCTTCTACTTTGACTTTTTAATCAGATTTAATCTCAACTACACAATCCAATCCATTTAATAAAATGTGTGGCTAAGAATTGAGTTCTTAAAACTCAACATGGTTCTCAAAATACCTCTCCCATATATATATATATATATATATATATATATATATATATATATATATATGGTAAGAATCCTAAGAGAACCATTGGCAAATTGAGAACTTTGAGAACCATTTTGGACCATAAAAAAAGCTTCTAAAAAAATATTTTAAAAAAATTATAAAACAAAAAAAAATGAAAATTTTAAAAATGTAAAAAAAACCAAAATTCTTATATTTCATTGCGGTTTCATTAAAAAAAACCGAATTTTTTTTTCTTTTTAATTCGTGTTATACCTATACACATATGTATACTTTCATTTAATCTCTAGTTACGTAATGTACACATATGTACATATGTACATTATCATTTACCTTAAATTATACATGTGTATAGGAAAAAACATGTGTGTACGTATTATACATATATGTATAATAAAAAAAATTGATTTTTTTTCTTTTTAATTCGTATTATACCTATACATATATGTATACTTTCATTTAATCTCTAGTTACGTAATGTACACATATGTACATTATCATTTACCTTAAATTATACATATATGTATAGAAAAAAAACATGTGTGTACATATATGTACATATTATACATATATGTATAATTTAGCTAAATCGAGAAATTTTTTTATTTTTACGTTTTTTTTAGAAACCGGGATGATAAATAAGAACTTTGATTTTTTTACTTTTTTTATTTTTGTGTTTTTTTTGTTTTATGATTTTTTTTATTTTTGGGTTTTTTTGTGGTCCAAAATGGTTCTCAAAATTCTCACATGATCCTGATCCTATATATATATATATATATATATATATATATTCTCATTTGAGAGATTTCAAATGAGAAACCCTTTGAGTTTTAAGAACTTGAAAGAACTCAGTGTAACGATTTTTTTTATGCATGCGTAATATGTGTAGGTTACATACACGTAAGAAAATTACATAATTTTTTACGCACCGAGTCGGCTTTTTACACATGTGTAACGGACGTAAAAGTTAGTGTAACCACTTACATCTTTATTCTATCTTCTACTTTAACTTTTTTGTCATATTTAATATCAACCACATATTCCAAGTTATTTAATTAAATATGTGGTCTAGAATAGAATTTTTAAGTTCTTACAAAGTATCAATTTTTATTTCAAAACCCCAATTATGAAAAAAAAAATGAAAAATAAAAAGGTCGTCTTATTCAAAACCCCAATTATGACATCCCTTTTATCCCACTTCACACCTCGGAATGCGCCGTTTTTATAGAGATAAAGGTGCTTTGACAAAGATCACTTCCCTATATATATATATGGGAAGTATAAAATGAAAACCCACTTGAGTTGTGAAAACCTGTGAAAACCCTATTTAACATCGTTTTTGTTTTGTTTTTGTTTTTTTTGTTACACACGTAATATATGTTGTTACATTTAACACAAAACATCGAAAAATCAAAAAAA